>NC_143015.1:37952198-38261841 GCF_055824585.1 Amblyomma mixtum | reverse complement strand
ATGCTTCAAATATATCCCACTTGGACTAAATCTGCCCAAAAACTGGGGCCATAAGTGTACATGCCAAATGCTGAAATATACAGAGCCTCAGAAACTGGTAATCTGCGATTATCAGCAACTCGCATTGCAGTCGATGTGCCATTGTGTTATTTGCTCCCACCTTTTACCAAAGTATTGGTAGCTTGGTGAGTATTATAATGCATCAAAAACTCCAAAAGATGTTTATTTTTTCCGCATGTCTTGAACCAGCTCACTAAGGTAATTAACTCTTTGCGACGATCTACCGGCGCTGGGGTCTCGACAGGGTGCTGGCCAATGAAGTAGTCAAAAGCACCTGCAGAAAAGAAAATATGATTGGTAGTACATAATGCCCCCAGCTTATCATTTAATTGCGCACTGACGCACAACATAATGCATTGAGCACTGTGACATGCAACTTACGGCCAATGGCTTGTAGCTTTTCAGGGGTCATTGGCTTTCTGCCCACTGTGGAGGCTTCTGACTTCAGGTTCCGATGGCAAGCTTGCCCTGTAACGCCCCTTTCCAGGAGTTGTGGAGTCGTCCAAAGGCTGCGTCTTTACAGAAACGCGAATCTTTGGGTGCCACCATAACTGCTGCGCACGTTGCCGAAGGAATAAAAATTCCATTCCCGAGGTGGACCTGTATGCAATAACAAATGCATACCCCAGTAGCACAAACGGGGCTCTGAATTGCGGGCCCCCGTGGGCCCAGACAAGCCAAAGACAAGCCAGGCGTCTCAAGACGCCAGGCCCTCAGTATGCACCGTGAATGCACCTACCGCCTTCCATATTTGAATCAATAATGTATTGCAAATCTGCGTCGTAACATTGTTGGTGTGTAAACAGGTTGCTCAGACGATTGCGATGCTTGCGTGGTCATCCTCTATTATTTACGGCACATACCGCAGAATTGATGCGATGCGTGATGTTTGTTCAAGGTCTTGAGCCGCTCCCCCTCAGGACGCTTATCAATGATTGCTCTCGCACGTATACACCATGTGCCTCTGTAAAGAAATAATACAAACTATAAAACTAATTTTAGTCGTGCTATCATGAAGGACAAGCAATTTCGGTATGTAACTGAAAGAAAATTTTGCGCTATTTCGTCCCTCTACGCTGTGCAGTCTACAAAGTTTTAGTTAAAAAGACACTGAACAGTTAGAACGTTTCTGTTGACGCCGAGCATATAACCGAGACGGAGGCAGTACTTAAAGAAGAGAGTGATTTAAAATGCGTACTTACGTCCTAGCAGCACGACGTCGCCGTCATAAAATCCGCCTTCCACCGGTCAAATGTTCACCACCGGCCTCCACCGGTCAAATGTTCACCACTCACGTCTTTCGGAGCGAAGTCATTCATCACTGAGACAAGGGTGATAGGGTTCCACCATATTTGCACTGGACGTACGCATGAAAGGCGATGTAATCTTTGATCATGGATTGATCAAGGCAACACGAAGAAAGTAGCAAAAAATTGTATAACACAAATTCTACGCCAACGAGCGAGTGCCAGCGTGTTTTCCCAGCTACCTTCATCGCTTGACACTCAACCCAGCCGCAGGAGAGAAGTAAAAACCTGTTCCAAAGAAACGCAGGAAAGGCGGGGGGTGGGGGGGGGGGGGGGGGGGGGGCACTTTTGCAAAAAGTCACCGCGAAGCGGCCGGGGACAGTGAACAAGTAGAATCGGAACCTCCTCGCCACTTCATGGAAGTCGCGGGAAGCGTGGTCGGGAGGGCGGCTTAAAATGTTCGGTCGTGGGTTGACAGACACAGAGGAGCCCAAGGGGAAGGAACAAAGCCCGATAGAAAGACCAGGAATGCGCAGGTTTTTTTGTTGTGACGGACCCAGGAAAAGCAGAGAAGGCGGTGATGAGAGAAAAAAAAAAGCTTTAAAAAATTTGCGTAAAGACGGGTTACTCGTGTAAAGTTTCTACAGGTGGTTTTTGTTTTTATTTTGTTCTCTCGAGCGCTGTATCTTCTAGCTAGCACGAAGCGTCGCCCTTAAGGGAACACCGCAAGCTGCCGGCTCCGTTGACATCTTGTTCGTCGATAGAAATGTTCTGGGCGATTTGTGATTAGTATGCCTTCCTGATAAAGTGAAGGGTGGGGCCGCTCGGGATGGCACTTGGACAAGTTGCGTTATCAATGGGCAATCACTTGACGAAGAAGAAGTGCAAAGAATTCCTGCACGAAAACCAAGAATTTTCTTTCTTCATCGATGCGTCGCTACAGACTGCCGCTAGCGAACAGCTGCTGCAATGAACGCGACAGTAACAAACCTTTTGGAGCCTCTGGCGCAGTCACCGGAGGCTCGCCATGTTTATCAGCCAGTCGTGAAGTTCTGCACTGTGAAATCAAGAGTAATCTGCGCAGGACTTACGAAGGCTGCTGGCGAATATATACTAGCCGTGTGCCCGCACACAGCCGCCTTGACTTTGTCAGGGTGCTGCACGGGAAGCCAATATGGCGGTTGCCCTCAAATCACCAAATCATGCACAAACTGCATGTTTTGCCACTGCGAAGCTCACGCTTAGCCCTTTTCTTTTCGTAGCCCTTTCAACAAAACCGTGTATGTGTTGATTATCGCACTTATGCGCGCGCTGTCCCCACCTTTCCCCTAAAAATTATCTGCTGGCGTACAACAGTCAATCTGCAGACCAAGCACCAAAACCGCGGCACATATCGCTCTGAATACAGGCTGGTATGTCCGGTTTGAGCTCCGTACCGGACTAGTCTGTCCGGTTTGAGCTCCGTACCGGACTGGTCTGTCCAGTTTGAGCTTCGAACCGGGAATGGACTGTCCGGTATGAGCTCCGTACCGGAGCGGTCTGTCCGGTTTGGGATCGATACCGGACCGGTATGAACCGGTATAGCCATCAAACCGGACGGGTCTCGCCGGTATGAGAGTGATACCGGACCGGTATGAAACCGATATGTTCCGGTAAAATCCGGTTTGCCGCGATACCGGATTTTTCAATAGGGCGGTAGCTGTCCAGGTACGTAAATGATTAAAACAGGGCTGACCTTAGTGATCACCACCTTTCATGCTTTACATGCACTGCCCAAGAAATGGGCTTGGGCAGGGCATGTAATGCGAAGGCAAGATAACTGATGCTCCTCAAGGGTATAGGAGAGGATTCCAATAGAAGGTAAGCATATCAGGGGGCAGGAGAAAGTTAGGTGGGTGGATGATATTAAGAAGTGTGAGGGGAACGGTCAGTTGGAGAGAAATGGGAGAGGTCGTTGCCCTGCTGTGGGCGTAGTCAGGCTGGTCGTGGTGATGACGGAGAGAAGGCTACGAGAAATTAATCTAGCTTACAATCGGCCGTGCTGAATAGAGGAAAAGCTCGTAGAACAGTATCCCCCAAGTTTAATGTACGCGCACGATATGGTACTGGTAGCTTGTAGCCAGGAAGATTTGCAGATTTTGGTTAATTCTTGTGGATATTAAGTACATCCGATAAACTTCACTTTTAGCTCCGTTAAGTCAGGTTTCAAGATTTTGAACGATTCCGCAGAGTAGGTATTTACAATAAAATGCTATGATACACCTCCCCTGGCCGAAGAAAAACATCTCAGGGAATGGGTAAATGAAGGACAGATACATTGAAGAGAGACTTTTAGGGCGAAATGAAGAAGAAATGGCCCCGAAGATGAAGATTAGTGCATTCTGAGGGTAAAACAAGTATGAAGTGCCGAGATGTGTTCGGAAAGGAATAATAGTGCCAGGGCATACTTTTGGGAATGCTGCTTTCTGCCTTTAGCTAGAAGCTCAGTCATCGGAAGAAAGAAGTCAGAGAGCTGTTGGAAGATAAGCACTGGGTGCTCACGGCAAAACCGCAAACTAGACAGTCCAGAGGGCGTTGGACATCGTTCGAAGCACGGGAAGACCAAAGTAAAATGGTATAAGAAGGACGCCAGAAGACATTGGATCATAAGAGGTAGGCAGATGAGGTGCTTCAACACTTATACAGAAAGTTTAGTCAAGGTGGAGAAAAGGAATACTTAAGTGACCATTATCTGTGCCGCAAAAAATAACAAAGGAAAAAGTTTTAAGCGGCAGGTGTACACCGCAGAAGGTGCAAACTGGAATATTTCAGTGAAAGCAGAGCATCCTGTAGAACTATCTATAAATCGCATGAAGCTGATCTAGAATTAATCATTCTACGACAAATCAACAGGCATGCCCTAATCTTTGAAGCTAAATCAAGGCATCTTAAAACGCGAAGCGTTTAAAGTTTTTATCGGAAGGCCAATGAATTTAAGCTATAAGCCTGTTGAAGTTCAGAATGATTCGATTTGACCCTTACTGGGAGTAAGATGTTATAGGCATGAGAAAGTATAGACAGGTGAAAGATAAAGCTTGTTTTGTTTTTTGCTTAGTCCTCATAAAAAAGCTAAGGGCGCATTCTTACGGCATTAAGCAAAAAGTCCTAGCCGTAACTTCCTTGGAAACACACATGTAGTCCGAGCTTAAAATTAATAAACCCGCCTTTAGCCCGTTTTCAGTGACTATATATGATCACCAGCCGCTCAGGGTGAAGAGAAGACGTTGATTTTCCGCCAGTAGCCACTTGTGTTAGACTAAGAAATCTTGCATCAAAAGCCCTCAACCGAACACATAAAAAAGCATGCAACAAATTGTGTAACAGGACCTAGGAGGCCGGTAATTAGCAGAGACGTCTTTTACGCTTAACTTTGCTTTGTTTTCAATTTTATTATCCCACACAGCATCCTCCAGACATGAATAACTACGACGCTGACAGCGCGCAGGAGAATTGAGGTTTGGGCTTAAGGTTGTTGCAAGCTACGAGGAGAACGTGCACTTATACAGATGGTTCTTAATATTAAGAGCATTGGCACACGCTGAAAGGAGACAGGAAGAAGAATGAATGAATGAATGAATGAATGAATGAATGAATGAATGAATGAATGAATGAATGAATGTATGAATGAATGAATGAAAAACTTTATTGTACTACAAGTGTTCTTTCTCGAAGCGTAGGTAGAGCCCTCAGTCTAGGGCTCCAGCGGCCTTTGCAGTCTTGCGAGCCCTGTCGATCAGCTTGAGCTGCTCTTCAGTCTTCGAGCTGGACAGCGCAGCCTCCCACTGCTCCGGCGTTGGTGTGTTGTTTACCGGCGCTGCCTGCATTTTCTGACAGGCCCATGTAACGTGGTAAAGCGTTGGGTGTAGGAAGAAGAATGAGCAGGGGAACGAAACACAGCACTGAAAAGAAACGTATTTTAGAAGAGTTTTTTTTTTTTTGGGGGGGGGGGGGGGGGGAGGGGGGCTAGTGGGCACTGCAGATTTAAGCTCATGCTTTGAAAACACAGCGCACCGCAGCAATGTATATCTGTTAATTCACGTAAACATTCTCTGCTGCGTGCTCTTGCGGCTTTTCGTTCTTATATGCAAGGTTCGTTGTTATTCCAAGTGTCCTTTGCAGAAGTCCCGTAACAAAGGCAAAAAGGCTACACCTTCAACAGAAGGTGTCGCTCAGGCATACTACCTCCAGAAGCATTGGGCCTTTCCTCAATTGCCATTCTTTTTTTTAGGACTTCTTATGGCCATCAAGTGGGACGTCGGTGGTGCCCCTTCTCACCTCGTCTATGGCACATTGGAGTGTTCATCGTGTCGTTTTGTGTGCGTGCCTCCAAAGAACGTCAATCTTATTTCTCCTGGGGTACTTTACGTTGAACAATTCACGTCTCCAGCCTCGTATCTCCACCCTTTCGACCACAACTGCTTAGTGCATGCCGGGCTTTTTCCACCGCGTTTTAAGAGACAGCGCCTACGTTTTTTTCGACATGAACTGTGCCTGCAGTTCACACAGGCACCCTATACAGGCCCCCATTTCGTCGTTGCACGCGGAGAAAAAGCTTTCGCACTGCGCGTTAACAGTCGCGACACCATCGTCTCCATCGATCGCCTCAAGCCTGCCTACATCGACGGCTCCGGGATCCCTTCTCAAGCTCCCCTCTAAAATCTCCTTCCGGCCTTTCCAAACACGCCGCCTGCCCACCCCCTTCAACTCGCCGGAAGTGCGCTCTCTCGGACGACTCCGTTTCCTGAGGGGGAGGTGCTGTGGCGGGGGATGAACGCCGCAAGCCAAGGAAGGAAAGCACGCGCAGCGGCTCGAATGAATCAGTTTGCGTGCAGCTATTCTAGAAGCATCTCCTACTAAATCCTATATTCTCGATTGTGCAGCACAACCAGCATTCATAGAGATACGTATATTGAGCAACCTCACTACGTTTCTAGGCGCACGGGTCGTGGTCTTAAAATTCGGGAGTATCATCTGAGAACAGCAACTTAGGAAATCTCGTTGTTTCTGAAATCAATTCGACGATGTAATCGGCTGACAGAAGCACAAATGTGTTTTATTGAAGATGCATTTTTTTTCCTATTCTGTAACCGCTCCTGTATAATACCCTCGGGCGCTGAAGAGTAATGTCAGATTAATCTAGAGGAAAAGGAGGCATGTCTAGAGTAACCTTAAGCTAGAATTTTTTCTCGGGATTTAGAAATGCGACCCTCGCATTTATATGAAATACTGCGCCATTTAAAGCGCCAGCGGTACAGAGTACGTTCAGAGGAAAAGCAGTGTGCTTTGTCACACTAATTCACAATTGGTTGAGAGGGTTGTGATGAAACAGATAGATGCGCGAAATGAGAATGATGAAAACTAGAGTTCAGTTGCGACTTGGAGGCCGTAACATGACCGGCAAAGAAAAAAAAATGGACACCTCAGCATAGGTGGCCAGGACGAAAATATAGGAAAAGGTCAGCGGACGGCAAACTGCTAGTAGCGATATTGATCGCTGCTTACGGCCCCGAAGACTGGATGAAGGTTCTTGATTATGAAAGACCGTGATGTGTGGGAGAGCGTGGCAAATGACGATAAATCAGGGCGGGTGTGATTACTGCGTTCAGTGTCGCTATAAACAGAGGAAGAAACTTATGTCATTAGGCGGCGATGTGGATATAACTCTGCAAGGTGCTAGCCACTACTTCTATGACAGTGTTAGCAGTGTTGCGTTCACTGACGCCGAAAGATCACGCTCTTACGAAATATCTGTGTGGTATGTGGTATTAGCTATTTGCGCTTTTACGGAGATCGCACTCCTCGGAACGATTCTTGACATATATGCCATTAGCTATTTGCTAATGGCTTTGTTTCAAGCAGTAAGTGTGGCAGATGCGTGAAAAATAATGGAACAAAGTGGCTCGTGTAGGTGGAAGAGAGCTTCTTTTCTTTTGAAGAAATTTTCTGAACTTTCGTGCATGGCAAATTTACGGTTTACTGTTACTGTTTCAGTCGCCCTTCATGTTTCATTCTGAATTCTGTCGGATAGAAAAAATTATTAGGTCTAAGCTTACCGGCCAAGCGCATTTAACGAGTAAAAGGAGAATGCTATTAGCTGTCTAGAGGTGTGGAGTGGTAAGCCCGTTCTGTCGTTACACCAGTGACTGCCCATTTGAGCGTCTCAAAGGCCTTTCCTTCGCATCTATCCGCTTATTTGCATATTCTGCCCTCTTCCGCTTGGGGTCCTCGGTTCGATCGCCTTCCCAGCACACTTTACTGAATCCAGGGCCCTCTTTCGCGAAGCAACTAGCCTAGTTCTCAGTGTTGTCTTATTCATGCGAAAGCATTTCAAGGCTATGTCGGCGGGGTCGTCTCACCAACATGTGTCCGCTAAACGTGTCCGCAGCAAAACCGCTAGCATTAAAGGAATGGTTGCGGTCAATACAGGATAGCGCGAGGATGATGCGCAAAAAAATTGTCGTTAAGGTGACTAGGTAATTAAAACAGCCAATAATTAGAGTCAAAATATCGAAATTAAATATCGAAATAGCGCGGACGGCAAGCAATAGTAGGAAATTGTAGAAAATAAGTGAAAAAATAAAAGTTCGAAAAGATTGAAATGTGTTTGGTGAATGAAATCCAAAGCAATCGATTAAGAACACTTTATTAACTTGGAGTAATTAGCTGATTAATTAGAAGAAAAAGGAATGGAGGGTTGAGTGGTTTGGACGAGTATATAGTATGTGGACGGTAAAGCAATTTAGGCATCGTATTTGAACAACGAAATGGGTAATCAAATATCGACCGATAAGATTAAAACCGATAATTAATCATTTGAATGATGTTTCATAAATTTGCATGTAATTAATCATCTGTTCGTTAATTACTCAATTGATCGATGATTGATCACTTCCTCGATAATTAATCAATTGAACAATAATGAATGAAGTGACCGGTTATTAATCTATTCACATATAATTACTCAATAAAAATATCCGAAAAGAGGCAAAGAGAGGCGACATGGGCCGAGGAGGCATCAACGCTTTCACATTCTCCCAATGCGAAATATTTAACTGCGCAAAAAGGTTAGGACACAAGGGAAACACATTCACGACTCTTAGAAGCGCAGGCTGACAACTTTATTTTTCAGGAATACACAAGCCGTATTTAAACGCTCTCTGTGACAAGCCGGTACATTGCGCAAGATAATTTCGAGGTTATGCCATCTTCGAATTCAACACAAAACCATGAAAAACACAATTGAAGATATCACTGGGCTGGCCCTCCCTAAGAAACAAGTGAAAAAATGAAAAAATGCTCAGCAATGCATACAAGGTTAGTAAAAGTGATACCAAACATGAAACAACTCACGACGAGATGAAGAATCGATTTTTCTAATATCAACAACGCACAAAACTTTCTACAGCACTTGATGCTTGCGTCAGTCTAAAATACCGCGAAAAACAAGAATTTACCAGGTCAAAACCGAGAATAACGCACCACCTTTGCGACCCTTACAAGAAGTCGAAGTCAAAACAAATTAAACAGTGAACAACACTACGTCAAAATCTAAAAAACTACAGCGAGCCTTTGTGCATCATCTCAGAAGGCTTCCTGTAGGCGGAAGGCTGTGGTTTTTTAGATTTTGACGAAGCCTTTTGAGAAGACGCATAAATGTTCGCTGTGGTTTTTAGATTATGACGTAGTGTTGTTCACTGTTTAATTTGTTTTGACGCCGCCTTCTTGTAAGGGTCGCAGAGGTGGTGCGTTCTTCTCGGTTTTGACCTGGTAATTTGTTGTTTTTCGCGGTATTTTTAAATTGACGCAAGCATCAAGTGCTGTAGAAAGTTTCGTGCATTGTTGATATTAGAAAAATCGAGTCTTCAACTCATCGTGAGTTGTTTCATGTTTGGTATCACTTTTACTAACCTTGTATGCATTGCTGAGCATTTTTTTCATTTTTTCACTTGTTTGTTAGGGAGGGCCGGCCCAGTGATAGCTTCAATTGTTTTTTCATGGTTTTGTGTTGAATTCGACGATGGCATAATCTCGAAATTATCTTGTGCAATGTACCGGCTTGTCACAGAGAGCGTTTAAATACGGCTTGCGTATTCCTGAAAAATAAAGTTGTCAGTCTGCGCTTCTAAGTGTCGTGAATGTGTCTCCTTTGTGTCCTAACCCTTTCGCGCAGTTAAATCTTTATTTCAGAAATGAACCAACTAGCCCGGAAAATCCTTTTGTCCCAATGCAAGTCGCCGCTGTGATCTTTAATTTTAATTTGCTTCTTTTTGAGGAACTGAAATGAAACAGTAACTGGCGTCTTGCGTCACTGAACAACTCAATCGCGATTTGAGGTACCCGCTCGTGGTGTCCATCTGACGCCTTATACAGCTGTAATTGTGCCTCATAAATTGCTTCCTGTAAATGGCTTCTACAAATCTCTTAGAGTTTTCGCTGTGGAAATCGCTTGAATTGTCTTACTTGCGCACTGGCGCCAGCCACTACGGCACAGCAAACGTAGGCAAACATTACGCCAATAAATTGAGCACAATTTTCTTCATGAACTATTTGTTGGCAAAACAATCAAACAAAACCTAAGATGCATTGAATAGAAAGCCGGAAATTAGTAGCGTAGCTTAGTACAAACTCTCTCTCTAGGTGGTCTCTACTCTAAGTCAGAGAAGAAGGGAACCCTCATTGGACTACAACGTGCTGACGATATCACGATGGAGTGAAATGAGGGATCTCTAGAGGAAAAACAATCGATCAACTCCAAGACGCCGCGCTCTCCATTAGCCTGCACGTCATGGAATGCGGTTTCTCCTGCTCACCAAAAAAGTCCGAAGCTATACGGATTCGCTCGCGTAGATACGAAAAAAAGAACCTAGATATCAACATTAATCTTGACACAAAGGAGATTCCTAAAGAGGATTCTGGGCATATTGCCGCGTATCATTGTAGTGTCCGTTCGTTCGAGCAAGGCCGCAGGAAAGGGGTGTTATCATTTTTGTTCGTGACGCGAGAAGCGACCGGACTAATCTCGATTGTTCACAACCATGAACAGCTGCATCTACGTGTTTCCAGATTACTGTAGATGATGTCGACCCGTTATCTGGAAGTTTCCTTGCCGGCTTTAAATTGAACGATGCCGCAAGCAGCGGATGTTCGTAGTTCGACGACTGACGAGCACGTTTGTTGCTTACGCCGCCGCCGAGTGATTCAGTTCTTTTGCGGGCGCAAGTCAGCCCAAACAAAGAGCTTCGTTTGCAAGTCTTGCTGGTGTCTTCCTGACCGCTGGACTGCCGTCAATACAACGTGACAAAAATTACGAGGAACTTTACCGGCTAAAGTGCTGAAAGGCAAAAGCCTGAGTGCTGCATTCTGCTACACGATTGTTCACTTCACATTTTGTTGGTGCATTAATTAACTCCCAATTAATGACGTTTAAGCTTCGCCTTTAGGAGTGCAACGCGACAGCGTGTTGTAGCGCTGCCACGGAGTCCATTGAACGCCACCACCCGTTCGGCGCGATGCCTTGCCCTTTGAACGCAACGCTTTTTAAGGAAAGTAAATGGCGCAGTAATTCTCTGTCGTCTCGGTGGACACCTGAGCCGCACTGTACAGGAAGGGAGGAAGTGGAGTGAAAGAAGAAAGAGGGGCCGTAATGAAGAAAATGAAAATTGTATTTGAGGAAAGGAAATTACGCATTAACTGTCTCGCATATATCAGTAGCACTAGTCGAAAATTGTATTTGACGAAAGAAAGTTGCGCAGTAACTATCTCACATATTTCGGTGGACACCCGTCAAAATTCGCGCGTGGTGACATCACGACAATTTGGACCAATCTGAAACGCGGACAAATACGCCTTGCTCGTCAGTAAATTGTTTTTTGAGGAAAGGAAATATATCTGTCTCGCATATCTCGGTGCACACCTGAACCTCGCCGTAACGGGAAGGGAGGAAGATGGGAGTGAACGAAGACACCGTATTCACTAGACGCACCTTTGTTCATTCCAAACCATCGAGCTGGCATAGCGTGGGAGAAAGAAGAAGACGTTGTTCGAAGCGGACGCGTTCCTCGATGTTCTCCGCACAAAAGGTTCAATCAGCCTCTGGCCGAGGTACTGCTCAGGCTTTTGCTGGCAGTAATGACTACCGTATTGTTCTGCCCCGGCTCCCAACCGGTAAGCTTGTGACCGACTCCGTTTTCCTGCATGCAGATCTTGCCGGACGCCCGTACAGGGCACAGGATTTCAGAGACTCGCTGCGAAACGTCATAGACCTCAAAGAAATAAGCTCCATCGGACAATTCCAGATGTCTCACGTCTGGATGGTGACTTGCAAATCTGCGCAATGAAAAGAAAAGCTCGTGTCGTGCGGCGATCTCTTGGTGAAGAGCCGCCGCTGCGTTGTTGTTGACCCGGAACCGAAGGAGGTGAAGCTGAAGCTTTTGTGGCTTCCCGAACGCTTGGAAGATTGCTTCCTCCGTGAGGCCCTTCAGGCGTACGGGAAGGTGACATCTATCTCGGCGGAAAATTGGAAAGTTTCAGACATGGAGCAGATGAGAACTCTAAGCCGTGATGTCGTCCTGTCTCTTGCTGATGGAGTCGGGGTTAGTGACGTTCCGCATCAGTTGACTGTGTGCGGCGTTCAGAGCCTTGTTCTAATTCCGGGCAGACCACCTCTGTGTTTACGTTGCAACCGTGTTGGCCACATTCGTCGGCACTGTCGTACGCCGCGGTGTGACGACTGCCGGCGTTTTGGCCACACAACGGAGGAGTGCGTCGTGACTTACGCTGACAAGCTGCGGCATCGTGTGCGGCCCCCTGACGACGCTCTACAGGAGCACATCATGGACGCTACAGAAGTACTTGACGCGACTGGGGATTTGCCAGCCGCCGTTGTAGCTGAGCCTTCGAGTGTCAGTGCACCGGTTGTTCCCCAAAGTGCTGCCACAGAGTGTAAAGAGCCGGCGGATGACCATGTGGCGCCGCCTCGGTGTGAGGCGCCGGATTCTGCTGCTGGTGGAGAACCAGTGGCCGTCCTTGAGGCCACCACGGATACCACAGCGGACACTTCGCTTCCTGCTGTCAATGCTGGCCAGCAGCTTCCGGATAAGGGCCTTCTTCCAGCGGCCACTGAACCTGGTTCCACAGACGAGCCGCTTCAGAAGCGCCGTGCGTCCTGCGCTTCCGAAACGAGTGGCGATGAGGACCCGGTGCGCAGCACTCATCGCCGTCGGCGTCGCACGTCGAGGCACAAGAAGCAGTGCCGACGTTCGCGGTCCAGGAGGCCTGGCGGTGGCTCTCAGGCGGCATCGCCGTCTACCGACAAGAACAGGGAACTGTAGGCATAATTAGTTACTGTCATCATGGCTGATTCCGAAGAGTTAGTATTCGCAACACTGAATGTACGCGGCCTTAGGTCTCGCCAGAGGCAGGTGCAACTCCGCCGACTTTTCTGCAGCAGGCACCTTGATGTTATCGCCGTCCAGGAGACGAAAATTGAAAGTGAGGAGGATACTGAGGTGGCTTTGCAGCCCTTTTTATCAGAATATAATGTTCTCGTAACGCATGCTGTGGGCTTGTCGGCGGGTTGCTGGTTGTTTGTGCGCAAGACACTACCCTGTTCGGGCTTGACCTATAATGTCGATAATGAGGGCCGGTTGATATGCTGCGATTTCCTTCTCTATGGAAAGCCATGGCGACTAATGAATGTCTATGCATTTAATACTGTGCCACAGCGCATTACTCTTTTTGAATGCATTGCCAGCTTACTGGACTATGACCGGCACGTTGTGCTAATGGGTGACTTTAATTGTGTGTGCGACCCAGCTGATCGTGCCGGTCCTGATACACCCAGGGATAGGAGCGGTGAATTTTTGTCTGTTGTTACGGAAGATGCAGGGCTCATTGATACCGGAAGTTCATGTCCTGGTTTTCGCTTATTCACACGCATTCAGGGCCATTCTCACGCTCGCCTAGATCGAATTTATGCATCTTTTCCCCTTGTCTCCAGAGGATTGGTCTGTGAGACTGTACCAGTTTCGTTCTCTGATCAATGCATGGTGGTTGCTCGCCTCGGAGGCAGTCTTTGGTCAAAATTTAGGCCGAAATGGGCGCTTTGGAAGCTGAACTCTTCAGTAATTAATGATGAAGAGTTTGTCATTCGTGTCCGCTCGCAACTGGAATCCTGTCTCTCGAGCAAGATGCCGTTGTTCGCCGCTTGGGAAATGTTTAAGCAAGACGTGCGTGCTACAGCTATAGAAATTGGTTCCGTGCGGTCCTTTCACAGGAAACATCAGGAGCAGACACTCAGGAAAAATTTGTACAATCTGTATGAAATGGAATGCGAAGCTCCTGGTTTATATACGGATGAATTAGCCAGTATCAAAAGTGAGTTACAACGATTTGATGCAGAACGTTACCGGGGTGCCCGTGTTCGATCTCGTACCAAGCGTGATCTGCAATGTGAGCACCCGACACGACAGGCTTTGCTTGATGAGCGCCGTCATGCGACTGCAAAATTTATTTCGGGGATGATGTCCAATGGCACACTAGTGTCCAGTACAAATGAGGTGATGACCGTATTTGTAGATTATTACACAGACTTGTTTAGTGCTTCACCTGATGTGCATAATTCGGAAATTTTGGCGTATTTCAGCACCTTAGTGAGCCCTTTATCGGAAGATAATTGTTCTGTTATTAGCGGCTCTTTCACGCAGGAAGAGGTAGAACATGCAATTGATCAGTTACCTGTCTCAAAAACGCCTGGTCCTGACGGCATTTCAAGCGAATTTTACAAGGCTTTTAAATCTATTCTCACTCCTGTCCTGCTGCGGGTCTTCACAGTGGGGCTCGATATAGGAGCCCTTCCTCAGTCTTTTACAAAAAGCCACACAGTCCTAATTCCGAAAACAACTGATGAAGGAAAACTGCGCTCGGTAGAAGGTTATCGGCCCATTACATTGGCAAATGTGGATTACAAAATTTCTTGAATAGCAGTCCCAAGTCTTGTCAAATCGCCTGCAATTTGCAATGTCGGTACTCATTGGATCTCACCAGACTTGCGGTTTGAGAGGCCGCTCCATTCAAAGTAATGTTCACATTGCGCGGACAATACTTGAATATTCCTCCAGCTGTCATGAGCAGCTTGCTCTCCTTCAGATTGACCTTGCGAAAGCATTTGACCGCGTTCGCCATTCATTTCTGTTTTCACTTCTAGAGCGAGCAAACGTGGGTTCTACTGTACTTAAAGGGGTGCAACTTTGCTACAGCAACTGTTCAACACGATTGATCATTAATGGCCAGCTCTCGAACCCTGTGCCAATCCGCTCTTCTGTGAAGCAAGGCTGTCCGATGTCTCCTCTGCTTTTTGCTCTTTACCTGGAACCGCTTTGTTTGAGTGTTTTGCGTAACAGTAATATCCATGGGTTCCCTATTTTGGGTAATGAAGTCAAATTGCTGGCATATGCTGACGACCTTGCATTTTTCTGCATTGACAAGCCCAGCATTGATGATGTGTTGTCCACAATAGATCAATTCGGCATCGTTTCTGGTGCTCAAATGAATCGCTCCAAAAGTTCTGGCCTATGGTTTGGTTCATGGGGCACAACTCCACCTTTGTACGCTGGCATAGAATGGTCTTGTGTGCCTCCTAAATATCTTGGCGTTCCCCTTCATGCCTACAAATCCAGTGCCCATTACTGGAGAGAGCGAGTTCCGGCTGTTGAGCGTTATGCTCAGACGTTTGTACCGCATCGCCTCTCAATTTTTGGTCGAGCCCAGGCTTGCAACACCTTTCTGGAAACAAGGATTTATTACGTACTCCAGGTCCTTCACTGCGCCAGACATTACATACAGCGTTTCCATCGTATATTTGCGACGTTTATTTGGTCCTCCAAATTTGAGCCTATGCGGCGTGATAACCTTTTCAGGCCTGTTTGTGCAGGAGGCCTGGGCCTAGAGCACCTGTATGTGAGACAGTTGGTTGCCCGTTTCTTCTTTTTTCGTGCTTGTTCCCTTCCGATTATTAGAGCATTCTTGCAGGTTAACTTCATGACTCTACTTCCGAACTTAGTAGTTTCTTCTAATTTTACTGAACGACCCCGTTTACTAGGCTTTATGCAGGAAGTTTATGCCTCCGTGCGTTTTTTGACAGTTCGGTTTTCAAATGAGTACTTATATTCTGTTTCGCGTAAAAATTTGTACAGGGATTTGATATCCATGCTCTTCCCGCCCCCACTGTATCGTTCCGTCTACGTTGGGCTCATGGATCATGATGTTTTAAAGCGAGTGCGTAAAATGCCAATTTCTCCTTGCACCAAAACATTTTTCTATAAATTACACACTGAAACTCTACCTGTCAAGACGTGGCTCGATAGGAAAAACATTTTTGTGTCTTCTGTCAACTGTCGCTTGTGCAATGTGCCTGAAACAATTGAACATTGTTTTATAGACTGCAAAGACGCGATTTTGTTTTGGGATGTGTTGCAAAGGACGCTACAGAAAGATTTTCTCCTAAATTCCTACAGTGTGCGCTACCTTGTTGTTTCCCAACATGACTCGAATCCTTATGATATGATTCTTCTGATTGGACTTCATAGTCTCTGGAAAACGCGCATGCAAGATCGCAACGTTGAACCTGTTGTTTCTCCCAGAATTCACTTTAGCCGAATGTTGCTGCAGGTAACGGACATTTACAAAAACTTGGACTTTGTACCGGATTGGTTTCCTCTCCTGATGCGCTGTATATCCTTACCGGTCTTTTAGTTATAATATGTTACTATTATGTTTCTGCCACGTAGCGCCTACCTAGGTGCTCTGTAAATAGTTGTTTTTGTGTGTGTATACACACACATATATGTATATATATGCTTTGTATACAAAACCATGTAAATAAATACCATGAAAGAAAAAAAAAAGCTGGCATAGCGTAGTGGTAGTGTGCTCGACTCGCACTCCGGAGACCGGGGTTCGATTCCTAAGCTCGGCCAATTTCTTACTTGGTTTTATTTATTTATCTGGCCTGACTAGAAAGGTTAATTGGTTAAGTAAGCAATTAACTAAACTCAAACTTACTTGGAGCATCACTATACGATCCCTTTAATTGGTTGCATGGTTAGTAGCCAAAGTACAATTGGCCCCGTTTGAAAATCGCGCACTGTGACGTTACGACCGTTTCGACCAACTGAAAAGCGTGACATTTCTTGTCGACAGCTCCTGCTTACAACGATGAGGCATTAAAGGCTTCCGCCTTAATATGGCTACCAACAAGCCACATTGTGGACCACACGATGACAGTGTCCCAGCTCCAACGCTACAGCCCAGCTGATTTGTGTGATCACCCCAGTTCAAAGAGGAGGATACGGTCAGGCTGATGCGAGCGGTACACTCTAAACACAAATACACCTATATGGCAGTAAAAAAGGGGTAAAGTTGTCCTCTAGAGCACAGCCTTTAAAGAAGGGTTTGCGTTAGAGGACAGTTTTACACCCTTTTTACTCCCTTCTGTTTACAGTGTAGTCGTCAGTAGAGCCGCCTAAAGCTTCTCGTACCAAATCCTGGCATCACAAGAAGGTACAAGCTATGCTGCGGAAAGCCTAAAAGATGGCGCTGGGTATACCTCTGAGAATATCTACTGAAAATTAATGGACCTCGAGGTCTCCAACGTATACCTAGAGCATCTGCAAAGCACTCCTCACCGCTCAGAAAGAACGATTCCTGTTATGACCAAGGCACGGCTTTACTCAGGTGACTAGGTTACCCTCACAGCTACAAGAACATCCAAGAAATAGAGGACGTGCCGCATGACAGCAGTTCAACCTACACACTCCTGTCCTGCCCATCGCTAAGCACATGCACACACAACTGCACCAAGGCAGCAAGGAAGGAAGGCCTCAGGCGTTAGAAAAGCGCATCGCTGGCAAGAAAGAATTGGTGTTTGTAGACGAACCGAGCTACTCAAGACACAAACTCATAGTGGCAGCGGCAATCGAGTACGCTCTCGAGAAGCTAGCCAGCGTCTCGAAATGGAATGTACGATCCCTGTTAAAAGCATACAGCTCAAGGGGCTCCTTCCGAGACCTCCAGCATGCCTCGTTATGCATCCTCAGGGAGCCTAATCACTCGAGAAAGAAATGCATCTGCGTCCGCAATTCTCCGAAGCTTTGAACTGCTCGATTTGTTAGGGAGCTCGACTGAACAGCTTAGAAGCAAACCCCTTGGGCTGTATTCTTTTGACGGAGGTTGTACCTGTACTGTTGCAGGGAGGACTGCGATTGCTGTCGCAGTAGCCGAAGGCAACAGAAGGAGAGAATCCCTCGTAACTCTTTGGGACGGGCCGACGACCTGCAGGAACTTCCTGAAAGGTAGAATCGACAAGAAAGCTGTGCCCGTTATAAGCCTAACGGGCTCAAGCGAAGAAAAATATTTCGAAACGATTTCAAACATCATTCCACTAAATATGTTAAACTATAGTAGTGACGCGCCTTTTAAATTAAGGCACGTCAGTTACAGAGCACCACTCGTAAGGACTAACTATGGAACCGAAATGCTTTTATATTTAATTCCCAGTCTTCTAAATAAACATACACTTTCCATAGAAATTATTCAGAAATCTTTCTCAAAAGTCCTTCAAAAGAAATGCTAAAGCTTACCGCCTTTGTCGTCCGAATGATTAAAGGGTTGTTCCCGCAGAAATTATTGCAGAAATTCTTAAATTCTTGATGTCTCTGTTGTTCCGTTGCCTAAGTGAATTCTCTTTATTTTCTTATTCTCATGTGCCTTGTAAATATTTACTTCATAATTATGCCATTGCAAAAGTATGCACCTTCCTCCAATTTTTACCTTGTACAATTATGTGTTTTTATTTTGTAATGAAAGGGTATGAAGTTCTTGCTTCTTTTGCTGCTTGTCCTGAGCATTGTCTCGGGTGCTTGGGCCCTGTCAGGCGGAGTGCATCTGCCTTTTGCCCTTATTTCCGAGACATTGCTGTCTGAAATAAGAAGATCGATCTTTATTATGTGGGCTACGGGACATGCCGGCCTGGCCGGGAACCTCGCAGCGGACGCCATTGCTCGAGGATATACTAACCGAACGACGGTTGATGCGTTGGGACTCCTGCCAGTTACCCAGACTTAAGGCGATATAGTGGAGAACCTTAGGGGACTAAGAAAGGCCTCTCCCCCACCCGATCCCCAACTAAATAAAGGAAGTCTAAGTTGGAGACAGCTGCCAACACAAATCCATACTTATTTATCCGCATATAAACCCTGTTGCATGCAGGCTCACATGCGCCTGGTGCGGAGAGACATCCAGGCTATATCGCACCACATGGTGATGCCATCAAAACCTAGCAGTCCCAGCCATACACAGTGCCGCGCCGGAGCATAGGGAGGCAGCGCTCTCTAACTGGGGAACCCAAAGATCAGCCTTTACTGGTCGAACGGGCTGAAGCTGGTGCAGCCGCCGTAGGAGTCCTGCACAAGGGACTCCACTCGTGAGTACTCTTAAGACTCAAGGAGTAGTGAACAAACGTTTTAATGCGAAAGAACTCATTCGCTCACCGACACCGACCAATAATCTTGACACCGTACACACGTTCACCGTACGTATACATTGGTACAGTTTTTGCCAAAAGTAACCGGGCACAGGTAGTTTGTTTCTTAGCCGTGTAGCGAAGTCCTTACGGCAGCCCTTAAGGTATAAATGTCTGTGAAGTATAGTAAGCGCTTTTCCTCACGTTTTGACACATTTTGGTCCTTAGGGATGCCATAACGACTCCATAATACGGTTCCGCAGTAAAAACCTGCTGCTCGGTTACTTTGGCTAAGGGGGTACGTGCGATCTTGTCCTGTTGACTAGCAACATGAGTTGCTACACGAGCACATTGGTTACTCGGGTAAGTTCGGAGGATCGTCGCGTCACCTGCGCAGGAGGTTGCTCGGGAAGTCCAACGTGGGTCGCGCTTTCCCTGCCTGTGGCTGTGATAGAAAGAGACACCTGCCAATGCAGTGGCACATCGCTTAACCACTGCGCTGGTAGTTGTATGACGACTCGCCGCCATCTATGAATCTTAAGTAGAGCCTAAGTAATCCCTCCAAAAGAACAAATGAACAGCTGCTTTCGCACGTCTATCCGGTTTATCTACGTTAATCCCTTACCATTTTTGTCTCTCTCTATGGGCAATACAAGTTTGAACGGAATTGATAACAACTCTGAATATTATTATGGATAGAGGGGATGAACGTTTCACTCGTACCACAATGCTGCAATTGCTGTTTCGCCTGCAGTAGATAAAGTATGATCACAACAAATGTTGTGATACACTGCAGTGGCGGAAAAACTCTTGGATACTTGTTGCAGGGGAGAGGGGGAAAATCGCCAGTCGAGGCCAAAGCCGACGTATTGTCCCTTGGCAACTCCTAACTTTTAAATGAGGATTTATGACCCCACAAAATTCAAGTGGTGAGACCCACCACATATCTACTGCAACTGAGGTTAGGATTCACCAGACTAACTTTTTTCTGAGTAGGGCAAGAAATTACGAAGTGAGCCTTGGTGAACAAGAAAGGGAAAGGAAATGACACCTCATTTTCTGTGCCACATTCTGCGCATTTCATTTTTCAAAACTTTGCAGCTCGATCTACCTGGCGTTTAAGATTACCGCTAGTGATGAGTAGGAAAACTTGAGACAAAAGTTTGCTATGCTTCTGAAGCTGTGAGAAACCATACGGACTGTGCTAGCAAACTGACCTCAAAGTATACGTGGCACCTCCAGCCTAGAGACGTATGCATAAGTGCCTTCCCATGGAGCGCCATTATCCAACTTCATTTACAAGCTATATCAGACACATTTTGTCGGCATGTTGAAAGCGCCGCCGCCTATGCGGAAGAAGAAGTAAACCAAATATATCCATGTCATTAATGAAAGGAGCCTTCATGCATTACCAATTCCTTAGAAGAAACAGGTCGGCTTTCCCCACGCGACGATCCGGGTGAATGGCTCCGGTAGGCCCTCACTACGTAAACATCGTTCAGCTTTCTGAACCGACTGAAGAGCTTATTGGCGAAAGATACGTACTTTCTTTTTCGTGGTACGAAACACCTAGCCATGCAGTAAAGATCCCTCCTTAATGCGGACCGCTGAGTCTCCTGAGGACTCCTGAGTTTCTAGGCTTTCATGCCTAGAAATTTAATGAAGTTGTGAATGTGAGTGCATGGAAGTTTGACGTTACTATCAAGATCGTTTTGTTGAGAATTACCAAGCTGTAATTGATCGCAGCCTGTTTCAAATGAGGTTTTCTAGTCTGCGCAGAAAAGTGCAGAGAAGTACAACACAAAACTACATTTAAAATCGGGGGTAAAAAAGCAGGCGCTGAGATGATGAATTTCTCAAAGGACGATGATAAAGAACTTGACGTAATACCGGATGCCTCAGGAGTTAGTCGTTAGAGCACTGGCGTTTGCACGGTTTCTGAGGATGCTAAAGGATGCATCAACGCTCAACTCGTTCATATGCCTATAAAGTACATATTAGATATAATGGTAAGAAGATGGAAAATATTTAGCTAGGCCTGCTGTAAATATTTATCTACAAATATTACTCGGGACACTATGACAGTACGAACTCGCACACTGCCGATATTACTCAACCTTTCGCTGAATAAATGTAGCACTGCCTTTCGTCCTGATTGTTTAAAGCACCAAAATTTAGTCATGGTGCCTCGCATATCAAATATATATCCAGCCACTAATGGCTGCCCACATTTCGTGAAACGCTGGGCTAAATATTCGGAAACGAAGTTTTATACCTCCGAAGAACTATTGCGTTCGCATATAAGATGCACCTGTACAATTTTTGCAGTCATGGTTGTTGAACTCAGAGCGCTGTGCGCGGCGTCGAATACGCATTAGAGTGTAAAAAAAAAATCAGTACCAAGGGCACATCACGTTGTTTTCAGGAGACATCCATTTACCTTAAAGGTGCGCTAAACAGGAATCTGCGCTCGTATTTTTAGCGTGGGAACTCGATCTACACGTTCCGAGCATCCTTAGAAACTACGAATTATTGTCCTGTGCGGCCGATTTCCCTAATTTAAATCGGATTAAACACCCTGGCTCCCAACTTCTTTTGAACTCACCGCTGAAGGCAGGAGGAGTCAAATAACGCGTGGAGTGCCTTTCAGGCAGCTACGTGGCGGCTTCCCTTTTGCTGTTATTTTATTTTTCAAGGTTTTCGTCAATAAATAGATCCAGTGAGACATAACATAACTGCGAATTAGGCCCACGGAAATAAAAATATGCGTGGACTCATTGCTTTCGCCGATCGCTATGTATCACTCCACCGAGGGCAGAACGGCAAGTCGCCACGGGACTGGCTGAAAGGTTGGTTAACTCCTCCTACCGCCAGCGGTGAGCTCTAAAAGAAAGGCGAGAGCCGGGACGTTTAATTCGATTTAAATTAGAGAAGTCGTCCGCACAGGATAATAATTCGAAGTTTGTAAGGATGCTCGGAACGTGTAGGTCGAGTTCCCGCCTAGAGAGAACAGTTCATATAGCATTTTTGTGCACCTTTATCATTTTTGCCGAATATCGGCGCTATGCTTGAAATGCCTGCTGTAGTTACGGAACCAGTAAAGATCTGCATCGATCAGTGCGCGGCGATAAAATATTAAATAGAAAAATATAATCTTTTGGTAAAAAAAAAACGCATCACTAGCCTCCCGAATCAATAGCTCTCGCAGGACATAAACTACTAAAATATCTGCTAGGTCATTAAATGGTATCATTTAAGCCTCTTTCCCAGCTAGCCATTTATAACATTAGCGCCGTAGTTGGCTTACCGATGATTGTAAGCGCACGTCTCTTCCCTGGATCCCTCATTTCCAATCCGCAATGAACACCAAAAGTTTGTTCCTGGCTATAGTTGGCCAATAGATAATATTAAGGCACCACAATGTGGGCTAAAGCTCTGAATAACTAAACAAAGCGCAATTTTCGCACAGAAATGTTATACGGCGAAAGGCTTTAATGGGAGCCCACAAGACTCCGTAATGCCACTGAGGGCTTAACGCTCTGCCACAACGTTCTAGTGAAAGCGTCAATACAGGTTCTTCCTTCCGCCCCGCTGCTATCTCGAGCGACGGCAGGCCGTCTCGTTGCCGTAGCGGCCCGGTCTTCTGATTGGCATCTGTGCGAACGGTTACGGCGAGGACTTGGGTTGCAAGACATTTTATGTGTATGTTAACAAAGTGAACAAGGGAGGGAGAACGTCAGGGTGCTTGGCAACGTTTCGACACGAGTTCTTTGCGCTCAGACGAAGAAAAGTCCTGTTGCCGAAACGTTGGCAAGCGCCTTGAGGTTTTCCCTCCCTTGTCCTCAGAGTGATTACCAAGGACCATCTGACCAACCTCTTTGTTTTACGGGTATCAGAGTGGCAGGAGGGTGCAGTGAAGCCTGAGCTTAAAGAGGAAGAGTATGAACTGAGTGGTGCCACCCGAGCTCCCCCTGTCAAAATCTTCTGACTAGAATCACCATCCTGCGTTAACCTTTTCTCTTAATAAGTCTGCTCCTCGCTGATTGGGCAAGCGCCCTCATGACGCAACGCGCGCAGTAGCCATGTATCTAGGCTGCCACACAGTACTTCGAGGGAGACCCACGTGAACGAAATAAAGCACACAACAAGAAAAGCACAACGAAATCGTAACAAAGCATCTTCCTCAGCCCATCGGCGCGGCGTTGGCTAACCGATGCAGGAGCGCGCCCACAAACACAGAATTGTAATCTACTCCTAGTTCTTCGAAACGTATTCGGCCAACCTAAACAAAAACTCACGTCCAATAAAACAATCGACTCGGTGAAGCTGTTGCACCCTGTAAATTCAGGTAAAATGATTGGCTGAGGTGCACATGTTTTTCGCGGCACAGGAAGTTTTATGCCTCCTCACATTCAGATTCGGGAAAAGGAACCAAAGTGCCAGCGCTCGGAAAACGCGGTGTTGGCTCTAACATTGCGGAGTCCGTGTTCGTGGCTTAACGCATGTCTCCTAGAACCGGCGCTGTTTCCCAAGCGTTGGATCCGCGGAGTTCGCACCCTACAAAAAAAAAAAGAGAAGTGTTTTTTGAGAAAGGGAAGGTGGGGTAGAGGGGATGAAAACGTACTCCCGCGGTCTTCGAACCACGGACTTTCCAACAGGGCCGAGACGAAAGTGCCGGCGTGCTGTAGTTCACGTAACGTGCATAAACCCAGCCCTTCGGTGCGGGTACGCAGTGATGCAACCGTGTCGACACAAGGTTCGTAAGCCAGGGGTACACATACGCGTGTATTTCGACTGCTGCGTGGGGTTTTGAGATAAGTGGCTCTGCACCAGCCAGCAAAAGTGTGGAATAAAAACTCCGCATTTCCTCATGCTACTCAGACTGAGATAATGACTTTTCTTCTTTCCAAAACCTGATATGGCATTGTGTTGTTCATACCTTCGAACTCTCCGTTTGCGATAACCACACTGGCTATCGTGTATACATAGTTTATTAGGGAATTTTCGTTATGAGCAAACTAACTTTGATTATTTGGATTGATGGTTACGTACGTCGCTGTTGACCATTTGTTACTCGAAACATTTTTCTTACCTTGAACCCTCTGTATTAAGAAATTTTTTTATAGTGCTTAAATAATAAAAATACATAACACTAAATTACCGAGCCAAAATAAATGACAATCATACCGGCGATTCCTCAGCTGTATAGTAAGCAGAAACATGTCCTCGCTTTTGTGCGGGCCGTGCTATAGGAGCTCCAGAATAGCCTGACCCTCCTCAGCACGTGTTTCCATTCCTTGGCCTTATCCCAAGCGATATTTGACCGCCACCCTTTGCTACCTCTGTCGCTTTTCTTTAAGGTGAGGCCGAACTCAACAGCACTAGGAATTACCGCTGCAGAATTTATACTTTAGAGGTATTAATGGCTCTAGATAATTTTGCGTTTTGAACAGCAGTTTTCAAACCTGCTCCAATTATTCTGTACTGATATGGAAAAAGGAAGTCTGTTTTATCGTTTATACTTTGGCTACCAACAACCTTTATGCTTTTTCTTACAAAAGTTTTCCTTAAGTAATAATGTATAATAATCAGCCATCAAAAGAGCCCTAAATTTTGCCTATAACTGCGATAAACAGACAACGCCGAAATTATGTCAACCATAAGAAGCCAAATCGACAAGCAAACACATTCAAAATAGGGGAATGAAGTTACATTTGGTGGATCAAGCAGGGGATGATTCGTAGGCTTTTCAGCGAAAAATTCAGCTTCTAAAATTCTCAGAACCAATGTGAATTCCCGTGAAACCTAGCAAAAGTGCAGCGTATTCGGAGAAGAGGGGTTAACCTTTCTTCGCGAACTTCGCGGAGTTTAATGTAGATACTTATAAATCATGCAAAAATGTGATGAAATTTTACCAACGCAAGAGTCTTCAAACATTTTTGAGAGAATAATGCGCATTCAAAAATGATCCGGCGCCAGGGAAAGAAGTGCCATTAATTTAAATGTTCATTACTATATCTGAGTTGTCGGCCACATCCTTTTTCGTTACAAACGTCAGTCGCGGTTGGTGAAAATTTAGTTCACTTCCTTGACGAGGAGATTATTTTTCCGAATACGATCACTCTTAAAAACCTATTTACCGAAAAGAAAAAATCCTCAGTCATTATTATTTGCAGCTATGACACCACTACAATTGCTTCGCATTGTTTCCAGGGATAACTTAAGTCGTCACAACGAAGTTAATTTTCGTTATGTCGGCCCTCCTCCGACGGAGAAATATATTGACGCTTACCACTGCGCACTGTCGAGAAGAAAACTATAGACGAGCTCTGTGCAAAGAGAGCACGAGTACATCTTTTAAAATTGTTTGGAGCCGGAAAGTTAATGAACACGGCTCTGGCTGGGCACGAATGCAACTTTCCGGTGGTTATGATAGAGCGCCATTCTCTGGTGAGGGGATCTCACTAAATCAAATGAACACAAAGCGTAATTTTCTCGAGGTGACACTAAGATACTCTCAAGTATGCGGGAAACGAGGGGCTAGCCAGTTCTCTGTTTTCTTCAACGTTTTTATTTTTTTCGCTCCATATGTTTATTTGCCCAGAAAACATCCTGGAAAGGTCCCATGGCTAAAACCTGTTGGAACAACTTGACGAGGCTTAGGAACCCTATCACTTGGCAGAAGCTGGACAATTCTCTCTGTAGCAATTATCAGCAATAACCAAGGTATATAATGCAAGCAATTCTCTCTTTTTTCATTCTTTTGTGCGACAAAAATCAGATTGGAATGAAATGCGGCAGCCATCTTGATTCCGAATATTTCACCATTCAGAGCTGAGAGAAGTTAACAATGAGGATGCGCAGCCTTGCTTAGGTAAAAAAACAAACAAACAGAAAAACGGAAAAGTCAGTTCCCTTCTCGTTATTAGATGTGGCTTGGCGACAACTGGCTGCATATTCGGGTGTCGCTATGGCTGCTCTCAAAGGAGGACAGACGTCGCCTTATAAGGTGCTCCCACTCAACATCAAAGCACCTGCTCGATGAAATGTGACATTAAAGACGAGTAGAAAGCACAAAAAACTTGCGAATTTAAAATATTTTTTAACTTCACCCAGACTGGCTGTCTATCTAGAACATAAAAACTTCAATCGTCTGGGTTCAGGTCCCTGAATCGAGTGGGTGGAGCCTTCGTCGATGTAATTTTTCACGATGTCCTAATACTGACGGTATGCCCAAGATCTGCGCTTTACATAACCGAACAAAGCATTTATTTAGTAAATACTAACAATTATTCTTGTTCAAAAGCGGCCGTTTTGCAGGGCGCATTTATGCCTCTCGATTGGTCGGCAACAGAGAAAGGAGGATTCCTCTAAGGGCTTCAACAAGTAAATGTTATCTCGATTAAGGCGGGTATATTTTTTGGCTGCGAAAGAGCCACGAAAAGAGGTTACAATGGCGACCGTATCAGTCTTTTCTTGAACAAAAGTTTAAAGCATTCAATGGCATGCCAATAAAGGAGAGTTTTTCGAAACATTTCTTTGGGTCCATTACAAGCAAAGCCGTGAAAAATATTATTGGACGCAAAGTCAACCCCATGAAACAGCCTTACAGTTTATTGCCAACGGAACGAGGTTTGCATTGTTCTGTCTCAGCGGACTATTCTAGAAGTGGCTTCAACACTCGGCTTGTCGGCAATTGTACGGTTCAAAAGGGATTGCGAATGGCTTGGGATGGCTAAATTACGTCGACCAGTTTTAAGCATCATAAGTGAGCTGATCATGCGGATAACCACTGCTTAGAAGAACAATGGCCATGAGTACTCTTTTGCGTAAATGTTCAAAGCGTTTGTGTTCAATAATAATTCTGAATTCACTCACATGATATATTCAGTGAATTCTACGTCTATCAAGAGATTTGTGTTTCGTTGCTTTACATTCCGTTTTTTTCCCCAATGACATTGAAAACAGCAAAATGTAATTTCTTAGTTTTGGGAGGAGTCAGGAGCGTCGCCAGAGGGATTTTTCGGCGGCAGGACTCGTCCCCCCCCCCCCCCCCCTAAAATTTTCTAAGAGCTGCATCCTTCCATCCCCTCTCCTTTCGGCATTTTTTTCAGCCACGCTATTTAGACACCGCATCCATATATTAAATTGTAAAAGCGAAACTAAGACGAGTGTCGGTTTATTCTCGAAAATATTAATGTATGGTATCGCGGCTCTATACTAGGAAGCGGAAGTTACAGGAGAAAACAGTCTCTCTTCTTCGCCTTTGAAGAAAGTATTACAATCCGTTTAACAGTGGCCAGAGTTCACCCAATTAAGGTGCTGTCCCACATCAACCTACATTTTCATACTTTGATTTGTCTTCAGGTGATCATGAACCATCGCGAAAATAAAAGGGTTTTTTTTTTTTAAAGCGTTTCTTCTACCAGGCGCGTGTTCACATGCATGGTGGAGATTTTTTTACAAATTTGACTCATTCGCAGTTGCTGTCTTTGTTGTAGAGGAGAAGCTTTTCTGTTGTTGTATATCGTGTATAAATGTTGTGAATAGCCGCGATTTTTCACACAAATGATTTTTGTGAGAAAATAAACGTTCATTACGAATAAAGTCCTCGGAGTACAGTGTGCACTGGTATTTTCTGCCAATATTACACTGAACTAAACAACTAACCCTTTGACATTTAATTTTTTAAAGCAGTAGAGTAACAAAGATACTGTTTGGGCGCAGTCTCCAATTTTATAGTTTTTACTGGCGGCGTATGAAAACCACCGAAAATATTCCTGCCTACGCCACTACGACGAGTAATCTGGTATTATCGAATACGTTTCGTGTCTTCTCCACTTATAAGTTCTTCTACTCGGAGTTCTGAATATGATATAAGATATAAAAATTTCCTTCCTCGGCAAGATGTATATATTGCCCAACGCTACAAACTCTCCTCCAGAGATCTCGCTCCTTGGGCAACGAATTCCGTCTTCCTGTGATAACAAAATAGTGCTGCAGAACTAAGGCGGGTAATAAGACAAAGTACGCAAGGACGAAGGGCGTCCGAAATTTTGCCGGGGATTTGGTTGCGGATGGTAGGTGGCAATACCAATGTCACTTCGTAGTGTTAAGTAGGAAATTACGAAAACTATCTTACAGACCAAGCAGAAAATAGAAAAAGGAATATAGTAAGCTGCCGTCTGACGCAGTCCCTTTTATAAATGAGAATGCGCTAGAGGACAGCATACTTTCTTTTTACTTTCATATAGGCATATTCGTGTAATTGGAAAAGAATACAAGAAGTGTTAAAGCACTAAAAGTGAGGAAAATACACTGCAAAGGATTCGCAAAGCGTGAACTTGCTTTCCTGGCATGAAGTTGCCTTCGAAAATAGGAAAAAAAAACGAACAGACACCGTGCACTGAAGGCCTCCGCGAAAGTAGAAAAGAAGACATGAAAAGAAGGCCGAAAATTGTGATAAGAAAGAGTAAACAAAGATAGGAAGAACAGCTTGCTTATCAGTGGCCTTCTTGCTTTCCTTTCGACGAATGTATCCGGTGGAATATTGCTCCAGTTGAGCGTAAGAGCGATATGATGCTCGCTATATGCGTAAAGGAATGGCGTTCAGTGACAGTCGGAGCGGAAAATCTGTGCACAATGCGTGTTGCGTAATGAGACGTGAAAGGCTGTCTTTGGAAGCTGTTGCTTGAAGTGCTACTCCTCGCAAGAAATGGGGCGTCTATACTTCTTCCTGCATTCTTCAGATACAGCTAACTCGAAGGAGAACACTGCAATCTGAAGTAGACATTTCTGAGCGTTGGAAGGTTGGAAGTTTCAGAGGAATACCTAGGATGAAATAATAATGATCTGCGAACACTAGTTTACCGCATCTGTTCAGAAGAAATTTGACCGCAAAAGAAAGATTGCAACCGAGGCTCAAAAAAACAGTTGTTATTTTTCTGCTATTCAAAAAGCCTTGAGACAGGCCAAGCGGACGCTTAAAGGATGCTGACCTTGTCTTATTATAGAACACAGACAGCGCCATAAAAACATTGAGAAGAAGAAAGAAGAAGATAAAAATCAAGTCATTGAATGTCGCCCCAATAACCAAGGAAATAGTTCAGAAATCGTACATTGCTGCGGGCAGGCTGACTCCTGACGAGAAATGCAACGCAGACATGACGGGATCCTCCCTGCATCTTACACGTGGGTATTTTGTCTTACATAAAACCGCACTTTTGAGAATGCCAGGGCTGGGGGGGGGGGGGGGGAGGGTGCGGGGGCGGGGGCGGTGGCTTAGTGGCTTGATCTTCCACCTTGTATAAGAAAGTTGTGGGTTCAATACCCCTCACTGCCTGGTACTTACCGTCTTTCTTGTGGTCACAAGCCATCCACTGGCCAAGTGGTCAGCTTCCCTGGGGTGAAATTGTTGCATATTAAGCTTCTGACCCCACTTTGTGTAGACCACAACACCCCCTGCGATGGAAAAGGCGTAAAGATAGCAGCTTTCCTTGTTTACAATGATCTCCCATCGTCATTAATCTTGCGACTTTCATAGGCACAATGAAAGACACATTTAGTTCGCAATCAATTATTCTAGACAATTATTCACAGCATTTTATTTTGTAAACTTTGTCAGTAGCTTAGTACAGCGATTATCCAGAACGTTTTTATACGAGCTTTGCCTTAGCAACCTCAGGCAGCTTGATGCCATTTGCGCTAAACGTGCATGTTGATGTCTTTTTGCAATATATTTTGAATGTACTTTTCATGTTAAAAGCTGTACATTTCAGTAAAACGCTTGTATCATGCACGTAATTAAGATCACGACAGAAAATGTTCCTAATCTTTACCAGGGGTTGGATTTCGGATCAATGAAAGTGCACGTATTGTTACGTTTGAAAAAAATCATAACCCTTGTTTGGGCTTTTAAAGAAACTACCTATAAACCAAATAGAGAAACCCTTAAAGGCTTGACGTTGGTCGCATTAGGACCAAAGAACAAAATCAATAAAGTAATAGATGTCATTCAGATCTTCCAGTGGTAAGGGGTGTAAGGGGGAACGCTGAGAAGTGCTTTTCAGGAAGAAGAAAGAGGAGTTTCCTGTGGATAAAATTTGAGTCTAAAGTGACGTATTTTCTTACCTCTTATTGCCCTTGTGTGTCACGTGAGACGTCGGAAATTATTTCATCCCGTTATGGCTTCCGGATATCTCCCCGTTTCTGTTATATTTTGCCTGAAGGCGGCTATCCACAACTTGGAGTGCTTCTTAGCCGTGTGCTTCCACTTTTAGCCAACCTTATTAATGTCTGATATTTATTTGCGGCGAAGGCATTGAAATTGAACTCCATATTCCCAACATGTTCAAAGAAGTACCAAAGCATTTATGATCCAGGTACACTTTTCTCGCTCAACATTTCGGCTACTCACCATGCTATCTCGTCATGTGTGCACTCATGGCTGACTACTGAAGCATGTTGCTCTCTGCGGTACGAAATAGGACACACGAACGAAATCTATTGTGAAAAGAAGTGCTATAAAAGAAAGCCATAGCCACGGTGTTTCACTTTCCGTGTGCTGCGCTCTTAGTAAGGCGGCTAAATGACACCACGCTATCGTGCATATGACACACGCGCATGTGCTGCTACTGCTGGCAGCGTGCCAGTGCTTTCAGGTACCGTCACCGATAATTTGAAAGAGCAGAAACAAGATTACATAAAAGCTGCACTTCAACGGTGCCCCCGATGTACAAACCAAATACGTATACATTTGTGGTGCAATATGAAATTTCCTTAGGAATCTCTTTAATCACTGTGCAAAAAACAAAGAGAAAAACGGAAGAATGCCGAAATTTTCAGAGCGTTCGAAGTTTTTGTGTGTTGCTCGAGCTTCTAATCTGCATTACATTGAAGTGTGTAACGCTCTCACGCACCCTAAAAACGTGCAGGTGAAGTTAAACACTGCATTATTGAATTAGAGATAACAGAGAAAAAAAAAAGCTCTTCAACGTAATAAGCGTAGAAAGTTGGGCTAGTTGGTTGGTAGTACTATTTTTATTCCAGCGACTAAAAAGACAGGGACGAAGGTAGACGAGACGCCTTCGTAACAACTGCGACGCATCCACCACGTGCGCCCCTGTCACGCTGGTGAAACGATTTCATCGTCATGTGTACATCATTGTTCAGCCAGGTCTCAGTGGTCACACAAACATGCGGATCATATGAAATCAAAAGTGCCTTCAGCGCGTCTATTTTATTGACTAAGCTTCTAACTTTCAACGAAAGCATGCGCAGCTTACTTTGCTGTGCGTTGCTAGCTAACAGGAAGGTTGGTTTGGTTTATTGGGGTTTAACGTCCCGAAGCAACTCAGGCTATGAGAGAGGCCGTAGTGAAGGGCTCCGGAAATTTCCACCACCCGGGGTTCCTTAACGTGCACTGACATCGCACAGCACACGGGCCTCTAGGATTTCGCCTTCATCGAAATTCGGCCGCCGCGACCGGGATCCAACCCGCGTCTTTCGGGTCAGCAGCCGATAACCGTAACCACTGAGCCACCGCGGAGGGTTTTCAGGACGGGGTGCTACCTTCTTCGGTAGCATTTTGCGGGACATCGTGTTGTGAAATCATGTGTAAATTATTTGTCAACACGAAGCCTATCATGAAATAAGTTCGCTTTCTTTCCTGCGTCTTTTTCACTCTTGGAGGTTTCTCAGAGAAGCTTCCGCTTTTGGAATGTCTCTGCGCAAAGGAAACTTTGCATGGGCATACCGGATCCCTTCAGCTTCCGAGTATTACGTTCAACTATAGTGATACATTCCAGCGACAAAAAGGACAGGGACGAAGGTAGACGAGACAGGACGAACGCCGTCTACCTTCGTTGAAAGGTAGAAGCTTAGCCAATAAAATAGACGCGCTGAAGGCACTTTTGATTTCATATGATCCGCATGTTTGTGTGACCACTGAGACCTTGCTGAACAATGATGTACACATGACGATGAAATCGTTTCACCAGCGTGACAGGGGCGCACGTGGTGGATGCGTCGCAGTTGTTACGAAGGCGTGGATTGATTTTACTATCTCTGAGGAAGTAGCTAAACATGAAAACCCGAACATGAAAACATCGCCCTGCGCCGCCGTGGTGGCTCCGTGGTTATAGCGCTCGGCTGCTGACCCGAAGGGCGCGGGTTAGATCCTGGCGGCGGCTGTCCAATTTCAATGGAGGTGAAACAATAAGTGCCCTAGTACTGTGCGATATCAGCGCATGTTAAGGAACACCAGGTGGTGAAATTTCCGGAGCCGTCCACAACTGCCTCCCTCATAGGCTCATTTGCTTTCGAACATTACAGCCCGTAATCCTGAACCTTTCCTCGGGAACTAAAGGGCGTAAGGAAACAAACTTTTCCACAGCTTTTAATGCACTCGTTTTACATTACCCAAACTAAAATAAATAGCCTGAGATAGTTTGTATTTGTACCACTGGAACGACTATTCACTGGAGGCGACCATATTGCGCTGAGAAAAAAAAAATTATGAAATTATTTTTTGCTCTCAGTGCACAATCTTAGCTCTAGTTGGGTAGAAAAATCGTTCTTATTGCGATAGAGAGTATTAGGATTGTAGATTAAGTACATTCCACGGAAAAGGGTAGAAAATAGGGAGAAAGCAAACCCAAAAATATGCTTTATTGCATAAACTCATCTCGTTTTCAGCTCTATCTCGTTTTCAGCTGTACCCACATAGAAATTTGGTACCACATTTCATACCACGGCTTTTATTACAGGTGATCAGCATCCAATTTCTGAAAAACATTATCGGTGTCTCACCGCTCCTGAAATAAAAGAGGCATCTCGTAGGGCAGTGTAAACTTGTCTTTATCTACAGCGCGATAAACGGGACACGACGAGAAGAAACATGTAAAGACAAACACCGCGCTCACAGACAACAGATTTTATTGCCTTTGCAGCTAGCCGGTAAACATACCCCCCCCCCCCCCCCCCCCCCCCCGTTGGGCTGAAAGGAAATCAACCTACACGTAACATGAGGACAAGGCACGTAACACGTAACGTGTACCTTGATTTCTTTTTCGCCCTCCAGTGTGGGTAGATATACCAGCCGGAAAGGCAATAAAAATCAGTTGCCAGTCAGCGCTGTGTTTTTCTTTACATGTTTTCTCTCATCTTGTACTGTTTATCGTCACTAACTCGCCGAAAAAGTTAGCTTGTAAATATTTCTGTATGCAAAACTGTTCAACTTTGCCGTGAAACCTGCCGTTTTCCAAAACGGCAGCTTAATTTCGTTTTGAGGGATAAAATAAATAGTAACAATTCAGCCGCAACCTGCACGCTGGTACAAATGTACAAATGCTTGTACAAATGTGTCACTTAAGCGCCATATTTATTTACGTTACGATCATCAGGGCAGAATAAAACCACCGCAAGACTGACAGACAAGGCGATTTCAATTCCCTACTCAAGCGTCAATGTGGAGCAGCGGCTGCCAACAATTTCGAGCAGTTGTGGCTTGCAGCTTAAAACTTCAGCTAAATATAAGCTCAAAAGCAGCAGCTTTGTATTTTGCATGTCCGTGCAAAAGTTAGTGAAAATACGTTGAATGAACAACGGTGTTTGTTCAGGCTATCTTAGAGGAAAAGTTAGCTGCACTGTCACAAAAAAGATAGTCTGACACTAAGGCGAGATGGATTTATGTTGCTTGGCACACCTGCGTCATTATCATCACTGGCTGCCGACCCGGTAAACCCACAATATTAACTGCAAGGAAAAGAAACCTGAGAATCCGGCTGTAATTCAAGCGCAATTTTTGGCCGCTATCAAGATACTACGGAAGTCACAGCGATTATTCATTATACGTTCCCAACACTATTTCGCGCTTAGCAGCGCGGAGACACGTAGGATTAGGCTCACACGGAGGAGGCATCCGCTAATGAGCTCCGTTATACGGTGCCTTTTTTTCCACCCTTTGCTGAGCGAAAGCACATGCTGCGGAGTATTCGCATTGCAGGTAAACCCTCAGAGCGGCGCCGCCTCATTATAAGGATGGATGTTGAGGGGAATTCCCGTGCAGTTGTATCGAAAAGCACGACAGTGTCCAAACGCAGGGGATAGCGTTAGGGGAAAACACGAGCCACAGGAGCCACAGAGTGAGAATTTCGAAAACTGCGTTGCAGCGTGCACGGTGCAATTGCTGAAACTATAAGACGGCCAACCATTGAGCGATTAGCCTAGCGCTACCAGTAATGTAAGCATACTGAGGGTAGATTGAATGTTCTGAATCACGAGTTGCCTGAAACACACTGGGCTAATGATCATACGTATTCAGAAGTCGACGCTAATAATTCTGAAAGAAACGAGCGAAGCACGGGTCAGCAATGAACTTCCTCTTACTGTTCTCATAGCATCCTAATGTATTGCATAGTGCATTCCTCTGCGATGTCGTCATTATGGCGTGTATTACACAGCAACCAGGAAATCTAACACCGATCTGTTCATCTGTAGTTCTACCCAGCGTTAATGCTTAATGATTGTTTGACAGGTTCCAGTGAGGGAAATGCCTGTGTTAAACCTCGAACGTGCGTATTTTTTTTTTAATAGCACCGCAATGTACGTTTCGTGTCTATGGCGCCATGTGTTGGGAGACCAAAAAATGCTTTGTACGAACCAAACCGAATCTGGGACGCAGCACAGAGTGCCGGAAAACACATGACAGGTTGGACCGGACATGAACAATAATCGACAGTCGGCTGATGTCGAGCCTGAATTCTCCAATTCCGCTCAGGGGTTAAAAATGTAAGCCGCAAATAAATGGCAGAATTGGCCAAAATGCTGGATTTTTCAGCTTATTTTTTTTTCATAATGCTTAGATCTTCATCCTTCTCATGACGAAGAATTCTAGCCGAACATGCAGCTGAATAAAACTTTTTCTTATTTGCGATCGACGAAAGTTTTGACTAAATCTTGCTTCTGATTGTCGCGGCGCATCACGGATTCCACGTCTTTTCGAGCATGGAGCGCCGCCGTCTAGCATGAAGAGCCGAGGCCATAGCATCCGCTGACTCGCCAAAATATGTTTCAGAATTCCACATCCCGCAAACTTTTCTCCAGCACTATATGATGTAAAACTCGCAATCGAGCTTTAGCGCCACTTTTATGAGACAAAAGACGGACTTGAGGCGCGAGGTTCAGGCGTGGTTACTATGTAACAGTGGCGCGACTTGCTTTGGGTAAGGATTTATAGTGCTCTGCTAATAAAGACAACATTTTCTAAAAACTAACCTGACGACTTTTGCTGAATATTTTATAACATATTTATGCGCTACGGTGCATACAGAATCCAACCCAAGGTGTACTTAAGTACAGAATAGGCAAGAGAACGATATGCTGTTAACATGGCGTCGAGGGAGGCGGATAGAATCGATTGTTTAACATGAAGAAGCGCGGAAAAGGCTTTTGACGAAATATATTGCGTATGTTAATGTAATTCGACCCCAGACAAGGTGACAACTCCGAGATATTTGATTTCTTGGACTGCTTTTCAAGATTGTATATTAACTTTTGACGGGAAAATGAACATGTTCTAGTTTATTTTTCATATAGTTTTACAAACGAATATGTCGAGATCGAAGGTCGTCTGTCGCTGTCTACATCATTTTACATTCGACTAAGTGCATTTTTTGAAGTGGCTTGATCATTTGACCTAATTTTTTAAATAAAAATTAGATATCACACCGGCTATCAGCTTGGGAGGAGTGCCGAAACCATTGACGCCTTCTCAGCACTCGTCGCCCTCTTTGCCTCTCTTTGATTCTCTTTGCCTCAGACTTCACGGTGGCCACATTCCATGAAGGCGTGCATGACATCATTCGACTCCATGGCAACTACGTTGACGCGGCGGCTCACCGAGACACCGCGGCGGGCGTACTCCACTGGCGTCGCAGTGACGTCACGCGACGTCATGGTAAGCGCGTTGATAAGTTATCGTTTTATTAATTAAATATAGGTGATTTTATTAATTATCCATCATTTGAATATTTACCTATCAATTCATAAATTATCTATTTTTGAACCTTATCGGCCGAAGATTGATAACCCATCCATTTCGTTGTTCAAATTCAACGCCTTAATTGCTTTTCTGTCCACTTACTATATACCCGTCTAAACCATTCATCCCTGCATTGCTTTTGGTTCTAAATAATTGACTAATACTCGAAATAAAACAAATATTTTTACTGGATAACTTTAGAGTTCATTCACCCAATGCTTTTGAATCCATTTCGAACTTTTATTTCTTGACTCACTTTGTACAATTTCCTGCTATTGCTTGCCATCCACGCTGTTCCGACAGTCAATTTCGGCATTTTGACACAATTTATTGGCTGCAAATAATTACCTAATCATCTTAGTGACAATTTTTTTGCCGCATCATCCTCACACCATCCTCTACACTCTCAGAAAAAAACCGGCCCAGGGGGGAGTAAAGACAACTTTAGTCCTAAAAAGGGCTCTTTATAGTCCCTAAATTTGCACACGACACACTCCTTGCCAAAAATGCGCGCCGTGCGCAAACTCAACGGACTAACTGCCGAGAAAGAGACTAACGGGAGGCGAATCGCAGCACAGCAGCACGCGAAAATTGCGCGAGAAGACCCTGACTGCAATAGTGCTCGATTTTTGAAGCGCATGGATGTCGTCTAAGGCCAGTGAGGGCACTGCCGCTGCCTGTGACGAGGCGGATACCCTTTTCCGTGAGAAATAGGCTTCGTGCCACCGAAACGGCTGGCGGCTGTGCAAGTGCATAAACAATTACTACGAACTTCAATACGTGTCAAATGTGAGTTGTAAAAGTTACGGTTGAGCAAGTACACGTAGTTTCATACCGTTGCCGTTGTTTACGAGCTTATGTGATGCTGTGTAAGTATCGGCGACACTTAGCAGTCAATTCCCTGTCACCGCTCTCCGCCGGTAACAAAAAACGAAGTGAACCATCGCCTTCTACCTTTGTTTTCAACAGGCTTTAATGTGCAGCTGCCAATTGCAAGGAAGAAGACCACCTTATACGCAAAAAAAGAAACAAAAAGAAAACCACCGTTGTGGTTGTGAAGTACCGGCCGTGATGTATACACAGTTCAGCACTTCTTTTTTGGCCAAAACGTGATTTAGACCGTTGTGCGTGCGCATTAAAGCTTACCGCAGGTTTTTTTTCAAAAGCATATGACACCAAAACCACCACACTGTGATAACAATTTGAGCGGTACAGACAGACCGTGTGTGTGTTTCGCATACAAGGCTTTTATTTTCTACCGTGGACTGTCCTCTGTGGTGGCGTAGTCATATCCGCGCTCGGCTCATAATCCAAAGGTTGTCGGTTCGAATCCTGGTGTTTTCATGTATGGTTATTTCTGTTTCCTTTATCGTTGTTATATGTGTGAAGTTCTGTCGGAAACTATCCCGCTATAAATTAGGCTGGAAATCACGCGTCGTTTGCATTTTTTCATTAAATGTCTGCTCCCGGGGACTAACGGTTGCACCCTTTCGAAGGGGACCAACAGTTACACCCTTTGCAGTTAGTCCCGAAAAGGACGATTGCCAGTGGCAGGTCAGTTAGTCCCCAAAAAGACTAACCTCTCGCCCCCTATTCGCCCCTTTTTTCTAAGAGTGTACCGATCACAACCATAAGAACGTCACAACTGCTTCGGACACGTTTTGCGGGCACGTTTTGGAGACACGACCCTGCCGACGTAGCCTAGATATGCTTTCGAATTAATAATGCAACCATCAGCAAACATACGGACTGCCTCAAAAATCTTTAACGCTAGATAACTGGTGTAACGTAGAAATAAGATAACTGATGTAACGTAGAAATAAGAAATAAGATATAAATATTTCTTTCATGCTGCTCCCTGGGGTGCGCCAGACATTGCTTAAATATAGTTCAATGCGTGGCCGCCAGATTGCATATAATGGTATCGGTCTCAAGGACAATCTTTTACAAAGTTCTTCACTTCATTACATCCAACAATGCGCTAATGTTGAATATAAACTCTTAGTTATAAAATTATAACTTTTGATAATCCCAGTAATAAGACAGAACGAGGCTCTCTTTTTCCAGAGCGGACGTGAGACCGTGAATTATTTACAAGCAATGAGTTGTTCATAAACATTTCATAAGGCCGTGTACATTAGGGCTGAGCCGCTTACTTCCTTCAAGAAATGTTAAAATATGCTTAACTCTCTCGTTACCGCGGGAAGCAAGCTAATATCACAGCAGCCTGTATAAATTTTTTCGCCTGTTAATGAGACATATTTTTATTAAAGGCGCGCTGAAGAGGAATCTGAACTCGTCTTTTTGCCGCGGGAACTCGATCTACACGTTCGGAACATTCTTAGAAACTTCGATTTATTGCCCTGTGTGGCTGATTTTCTTAATTAAATCGAATTAACGTCCGGCTCCCGCCTTTTTTTTTTGAATTCTCCCTCGTACGGTGGGCGGAGTCGACCAACGCGTGGAGTGCCTTGCAGCCACCTCCGTGGAGGCTTTGCTTTCGCTTTATTTTGTTTTTTTGGTTTCCGTGAATAAATAGTTTCATTCGCAGATAATATAGCCGCAAAATAAGCCCGCATAAATAAAAATACGCGTCGACTATTTGCTTCTATGGACTACTACGTATTACTCCGCCGATGGCAGAGCGGCAAGCCGCCGCGGGACTGGCTGAAAGGCATTTCACGCGTTGGTCGACTCCGCCCACCGTACGGGGAGAATAAAAAAAAAAAGGCGGGAGCCGGACTTCAACTCGATTTAATTAGAGAAAACGGCCGCACAGGGCAACAAGTCGAAGTTTCTAAAAATGCTCGGAACGTGTAGGTCGAGTTCCCGCGGGAAAAAGACGAAGTCAGATTCCTCTTCAGTGCACCTTTAAAGCACATTTGATATTTGCCATTAGAATTGTATTTTCAAGCATCCAAACAGAATGCTGAATGTACTATCCCAGTGGAAAGAAACCGGAACAACGCTGCTCCATATCACTTTACACTGCCGCCTCTCGTCTCACTTTCTCTCTTCCGCACAAATCCCTCTCCCATCCCCACCAACGCTTGCGGCGCCACCTTCAGGCCCACACCTTTCTCACTCCCGCACGTCTTGCCCTCCTCCACTCCGGAGCGTACTCCCCGGCCTGCCGCATATGTGACAGCCCAAGAACCGATTATGCTCGCATCTTATCCTCCTGCCCAGCACACTCTACCCCTGCCTCTTGGCACCTAACCAGTCCGCAGGAGAGGGAGGCTTCTTTGTCCCAGCCCGATCTCCAACTTCGGGTGGTGACCTGGGCAGGGGACGGCGCGGCTAGGCACGGCCCGGGCGCCACAACCGGCTGCCTGAAGGCCGCCAGCATTGCTGCTGCATAATTTTCGTTTCTTTTGGGCCTTCAAATAAATAAAAGTTTTTCACCACCACCACCACCTACGCGATCCTCTGTTTGGATGTCTTTCGATCGCACAATTGCCTGGGTGGGGAAAAAATGACTTTAGAGTAGTCCGAGAATGCACTACGGAAGACTCTAGCGTTTTTTGCTGCCACCGAAGTGAAAGCGCGGTTAAAGGCCGGAATACATGGAGCGTTTTTACCGCGGCGCGTCGTCGATTTTCGCCCGACGGCGCAGATTTGACGCCCGGCGTCGAGAAAAACGCCCGCCGCCGCCGATCAGGACCGGCTAGATTTTGACGCGCGGCGTCCGGTGAGACCGGAAGCGGCGGCTGAAGCGAGCCAATGGCAGCGCAGAAAGCCCGCTCTTCCGGTCCTCTGCCTGCCGCCGCCAATATGGCCGCCGTGGCCGTCGAGCTGCGCCGTGTGTTTGGCATGGAAATGTTATTGTCATGAAAATAAACGCTTCATCAGGCTTGAAATGTCGCTTTTTTTTGGAGAACACGGCCGAATCTTGGATCGGAATGCCTGCGCTCCCTCCCTGAAGCGAATCTGTCGAAGAAAACTGCAGCCGCTGGTGTCCGTGGCTGAGCGGGCGTCCAAAGGTACGCGACGCATGCATTCGAGCTCGCAAATCTTTATAGATACTTAAGCGCGCGTGTTAAAATTTGTACAATGGTGTCGAAGTGAAACTTTCCCGATTTTAACAGAATGGTCAGCGTCGCTGTTCTCACAGACCTCCTTGCACAGTGGTGTTTGCCACTTGTTGATCACATTTGCTTTCGCGTCGAGGGATACGCTGCGGCGCGCCGCCGCTCCAACGCTCCATGTATCTCCAGCCGGGCGTCGCGCCGCCGCGACGTTTTCTGCCGCGCGAATGTCGTCGAAAAAAACGCCGCATGTATCCCGGCCTTAAAGGGTCAGTCTACTGAATTTTATCGACCATATTTTCTTTGCGGCAACCGATAGCTCTTTACTCAAATTACCGTTTAGCCAGCTGTGGTGCCAAGGAGTGCGGTAGAACATTTTAAAACAGAATTTATTAATGTGGGAACACATCTGTATGAGATGGTAGTCTCATCTGGCAACCATCTGAATTTCCGCAGCGCGGCGACAAACATGGCGGCGCCCGTCGAAGCCGGACCTCTCGCTTCGGACTGAATTCTCGTTGTTGCTGCCTTTTTCAGTGCGTTCACTGGCCATAAATGGAGCGCCTGTCTTTCGCTTCGTCTCATCTCGCCTATAAGAAAACATATACGAGATAATTTTGCTTTATTTTAATAATTAGAGTGATGATTCTGCCGCTCCTAGGCTTAAGTGGAGAGTCGGTTTGTTTACAGCAATGATTCCCGTCCTGACGACCAGATGGCGCCACTATAGGCTGAGTTTATTTTTGCGTCTCTGCTAGCATACGCTGAACTAAAAGTGGGAATGTACCTGCGTTTTGCGTACGTGTAACTATAAATATTCATGTGATTTACAGAAAAAGCGAGCGGTACGCCTTCTACAGTTTACTAGAACAAAACGTGCGTTTCTCTGACATTGGGGCATACAAATGGTACGTAGTATATTCACTTATGCTTCTACAAAAAAAGACTACCACTTTCTTGAACAAAATGAACGTTTGGGGTCGCCACCATGCTTTTTTACGCGACTTTTAACGCCGAAATAAAATATAAATTCCTGCCTAAACCGGGCGCAGACCCCTCGTTATTGATGTTATAGGGTGCCAACTACCAGAATATGCCATTATTTATACACTCATTTCGGTGAGTAGACTGACCCTTTAAGAGAAATGCAAACAGCGGAGAACCTAGGCTCCGCTATCTTCGCGTTTCTTTCCATCGCCCCGGTACGTTGCTTACGAAATAAAATATTCTTTGATTTGCAACTATTCGCAGGCTTGCAAAAAAGGTCACAAAATATTAAAATGATCCAGTTCAAAATTAAGAGCATAAAAATGAAAACCAAAATTTATCGTCAGAAAAACCGAATATATCGATTCCGCGAAGCGATTAAGACTACTCCGCACTATATTGTCAAGGTGGACCTCTGGCCGTCTTGCAGATAATTGTGTCCAATGCGCTGCTTGTAGCAAAGAACTGCTGAGAACAACCCAGTATCTTCACGAAGCTACTGAGGGCAGTGAATCTCCTCGTGAAAGGCGGACGTGAACGCTTATGTAGATTTCATGCAATCGAGCATACTCAGGTTTGTCGCTGTACCACTTCTGGGTTCCTGCACAAATTGCTTTAGACCAAAAATCACTGTTTTATATATCCGCGAGATAGTTGTTTAGGGGGGGGGGGGGGGGGATGGAGAACCTATTTTATGTGTTTGTTTGTTTATGCTCAAAGCCACCGGCATACGGCTTCATCACATTTTTTTTTTCCCCGAGATGTTAACAGCTTATCTGCAATCATGGCGGCCGTTCGCAACTGCTTCTACGTTTTCAGAGATTATAGCAGGTGGATTCCGCTCCTTATCCGGGATGTCTCCCTCCAGCTCTAAACGTAGCGCGTCCGGAGCAATGGTGATTCTGTCTGTCCAGTACCCTCCGAGCACACTCTCTGCAACCGCGGAGCTTTTTAATTGCTAGAAGAGCAAGTCGGTCCAACAGAAAGCCCGTTTTGATTGCCAAGTGATCCGGTCGGTCTGTTGTTTCGGCGTCGTCACCATCGCGTGACAGTGTATTTTAGAGACGTCAGTCCCAGAATGTGGAACTAAGTTCATAACACCAATTATATCCGATCTCACCAAAACTAACAAAACCCTAGAATGCAATGCGCAGCTGCAGGCGTTTACGGGTTTTTTCCTAAGAACACACAGTTGCGCTCCGAATTTTAGAATATGAATAAGTGCAAGGAGCTTACCAGAAAGAAATCTTTGATCAAACAGTAAATATGACAGATAAATATGACAGCCAGCGACGTGACAAGCAAATTGAGAGGACGACGAGCTGTGGCGATATGTTTTATTCAAGAGGCCTTGGCTTTATGCCCACAGACAGGCTAAAATTGGCAGTAGAGCTGAAATATGCCAGGATATACATAGCGTGAGGTGAGGGCGAGGTGTCCCCATCTCGGCGACGCAGCTTTGCTAGGCGTTCCTCTCGTTGCTCTGGCGACTCCGCGGCGCGCTTGGGCTTAGCTTGTTCTTTCTTCCTCTCGTTAACCGCTAACTGCCAGGCAAACACTTCGGGATCTGGCGAATTCAACTTTTCCGCTCAGCACCGGCTTTGCTTTCCTTCTCCATGGCTGTAGCCTGGCTGTCGTTCCTCACCATCCTCTCCTCTTTGTCGGCTCCGGCGCACCAGCTGCGTAGCTGTGACGTCACTCGCTCCTCAAGCATGCGCAGAACGGCTCTCCAGAAGCGACGCGAAACTGCTCAACATCGGCCAGTGTAGCTCACTCTACAAAAAATAAAACTAAGGCGACCGACAAGAAACCTGTTTGACCTCCGAAACCGAAATGATGTAATGAGTCGCGCACATTTCTTCCCGTTTCTTTCTTTGCAATATCAAACATGGGAGCAGCTGGCTCAACAGATTGTGCTTTTGTTAGCTGAGGCTTTTCACCGCGGCCATATCATAAGCTTCAGTGGATACCAAACCATTGTCGCATAGCGGGAAACGAGCATCCTGGCGCTGAGACTCGTCTAGCACATGATGATGCTGCTTTCATTGCAATAGCATTTTTCAGATCTGACATTGGAGCACTGCTGGCGGATTTTATGCAAGCCGCAATGCAGTTGCACTGGAACGATTCGTGCGATTAGCAGGACCGCGGCTTACGATTTCATATGTCGTCTAGCGTAGTGCGACGTCAGGGGACTTTATTCCACCGGTTACCGCTTGGCGTTGCCTACACCATACATCAAATTTACAAGATCGGAATAGAAACTAACTCAAATTTCGTACAGTGCCACTCCAGAGACTATCGGACACCTTCTTTGCGAGTGCTCGAACTGCACTGATGAGAAGAGAACATTGGGAGGGACCGTGACACAACTGGACTCTCGCCCTCTCTCTGAAGAAAGTCTTCTAGGCGGCGCCAGAGCGAAACGAAACGTGCTAATTGTTGTTGTGTGACGAAGGCCGTGCTCATGTTTTTATGTGAAACAGGCCTGGATACTCGTCTGTGACCGCCTGTGCAGTGCCAACCGTTTACACAGTTTACACGGTTTACATTTCTGTTTTCATACAGACCCTACTCACTATGTGTTAATGACATGTGGGGTGTTTGTGTTCGACATGAATTTCACGTGCGTCATCTCACCGCAATGCGAGTGCCAGCCAGTGTTGTTGTGCGTGTGTGTGTGTGTGTGTGTGTGTGTGTGCGCGTGCGTGTGTGTGTGTGTGTGTGTGTGTGTGTGTGTGTGTGTGTGTGTGTGTGTGTGTGTGTGTGTGTGTGTGTGTGTGTGTGTGTGTGTGTGTGTGTGTGTGTGTGTGTGTGTGTGTGTGTGTGTGGACATCATCAACCTTCAGTCACGCTTTCCCTTTCCTCCCCTTTGTTTTTCCCAGTGTGGAGTAGGTGGTGCTGAAAACATTTATTCAGAACGGACAGGAGGGGTTTGGATCAGCCCGTAAGGGACCGATCCTTACAAACACTAGGTGGAGTCTCTAGTTTCGGACCCAGTGGCGGTGGTCGGCGCCCGGGCGCGCCCGACTAAGGCGTGTTGGGCCTTTAAGTCGTGGCAGCCGAGCAGGGTCGCCTCCCAGTCCTCCCGGGTTGGGTTGGGGATGGGGGGAATGGCCGGGTTGGAGGGGCAGGCCCACATCATGTGATAGGTGTCCGAAGACACCGCACTACAGTGCGGGCAGTTGCCGCTAAAGGAGGGGTCGAAATGTTTTAGGGCTGCCGGGCACAGCAATGTATTGGTGAAGAGGCGGAGAAGGAGCCGCTCATCCGCCTTTTTGAGGCCTTTACATGGGCTAGGGTAAAGGCGATGGCTATCCTGATAGTAGGCTGCGATATTTGTGTACGTATAGACCGGATTAAAATCGGGTTCCTGATCAGGTGGGGAGGAGAAAACAGCCCGGTGAGACAGCGCGCGGGCGGCTGCGTCTGCTGCCTCGTTTCCTGCCAACCCCTGATGAGCAGGAGCCCATATGAGGTAACGGTGTGCGGGGTCCGTATCCCGTATGCAATTTTGGTATATTCGAGAGGCTAGGAAGGGAGTGCAGCATTGTTCGACGTTCCGACAGGCCCCTCGCGAGTCGGTGATTATGTATTTTGAATTGGAATGGGAGGCCAAAAGAGCAATCGCGACCTCTTCTGCTTGTGCTGCACTGCGGGCTCTGAATGTAAGGCCGTTAACTGGTATGCTGTTGTGAACTACAGCGACCGTGTACCATCCCCCGTGGTGGGTACCGAAGGCGTCCACGTACTATACACCTGTTTTTTTGTTGCCATAATGTTGGGCTAGCGCTTCCGCTCGTGACAGGCGTCGACCATTATGGTCTTCATGTGACATGTTTGCTGGAAGAGGCCGCACGTGGAGGGCACGTCTCCACAGTTCCGGGATGTGAAACCGGTCTTCCATTGGACGGGTGTGTTGCATATGGAGTCGAGCAAGAAGGCAGCACCCCGACTCCGTTAGCGACAAGCGCGTGTACTGGTTTGTAAGGTGGGCCTCCCGGAGCTCCCGGAAGGTATTCACCACCCCAAGGGACTTACGCCGGCTTTTTGGAGGCCAGGGCTTTGTTACCACTGGCCGACCTCTCCACTTTTTTCTTTCATTAAAATTCCATTCTCTCAAACATATCAAACACCTGACGCACAACTTGTGTAAGGGATTATTGCATAGCGAGGCTTTCTATAGTGAATAGTTCGCAACCACATTTTCTATAATTACCGACAAAATGGTTATGAACCATGCTTCTGAAGGATCGGGCGCGCTCACGAAACTTAACGCTCAAGCAACGGCCAGTCTGCCCAATTTAGCTGTGAGAGCCCGAAAATGGATGCTCGTGAATAACTTGACTCCATCACAGAGAGAGGGTGCGGTAGATGGTCCTAAAATGAACGCTTTGCCCAGACGAAGACAAGTCCCCTTGTCGAAACGTTGGCTCTAGCAACCTGAGGTTTTCCCCTCCCTTGTTCATTTTGTGATTGACTCCATCACGGTAGATTACTAAAAGTAAACTTATTCCCGTACCCCGCTTTTGAGGAAATTTTCCGGTTTAGTTTTCTAGTTGGAGCAAAAAAGGTCTATATCTGTACAAAAAGTTTGATGGCTTCTTTCCAGATGCGGAAAGCCATATGCTTCCAAGTAAAAATCACACTGTTTGGAGTAATAAAATCCTGCCCTGTCCCGTCTTTCACACTTTTTCGGTTTGATTAAGGTTTATGGAGGTTTAACGTCCCAAAGCAACTCAGGCTATAAGGGGCGCCGTAGTGAAGCGCTCCGGAAGTTTTGACCACCTGGGGTTCTTTAACGTACACTGACATCGCACAGTACATGGACCTAAAGAGTTTCGCCTGCATCGAAATTCGACCGCCGCGGCCGGGATCGAACTCGCGTCTTTCGGACCAGCAGTCGAGCGCCATAACCTCTGAGCCACCGTGACGGCTTTCCGCACTTCTTTAATAATGAGATAACATTCGATGCCCCGTTGGCCAGAAAATCCGGCGACGGCACTGTCGGCCTTTTCAGCGAAAAAAAACTACCGCCACTTTGGCAGGTGGTGCCCAGAGAGCAACCTGGGAGGTGGGCGGGCCACCTCAGTCACGTGACCTTGCGGCGTCATCAGAACCTGCCCACCGGATAGTGAGCAAACTTCCCACCGTGGCAAGTGTCAATTAAATGAAAGATTAGCGGCTCGGGAAGAGCAACCTGGGTCGTACAAACCGCACCTCTGGCAGCACATGCCATAACGGGGCAGTGGCGCTTTGCTTAACCGTCGCACCACTGAAGGGGTATGAGGGCTCTCACTGATGTATGAATACAGCGTACAGAATGACCTTCTGTGTATATGGGAACTAACCCACTGTGCCATCGCGTCATACCCTTAAGGCGGAGCATAAGGTTCCCCTCCAATTATTTTCTCCTAAAGCATGCACCAATGGACACAAGGAACCACAATATTAATGAATTGCAAGGGCCACGAGACAAAATTGCATTTGAACATTACACTAAAGCAGGCGTTTGAAGAGCCAAAAATTTTGTTTGAAAAACCGTCAGATACGCAATGCCTGTTGGCCCAGACTCTCGATAAGCTAAAATGTAGCCCCTAAATTTCATACACACTGAAGCAGTTTCGAACGGTCTCTACCGCTTTCACCTGGAAGCAATAAAGCCCTGCTCTGTTTCTGCCTAAAGGACGTAATATTGATTCCGTAGGAAGTAAAGCCTGGCCGGTGCCTTGGGCAGAATACATTACCATAACTTAGGAGTAAGTCCCTAATCTTCGATACGGGCAATTTTGGTCGTTGACCGTTGCTGGCCTAATTTACTCGCCTGTAATAGTTTCTTGTGCGGTACTGTATGCGCTATGTGTGTTTTGCAAGCGTGCACTTGCGTCTAAATTTTATCTTTGCGGATCACCTCGCGCAATCCATGAATAAAGATATATCCAGGAACTTCCAAGCCAGTGCCTGTTGTAGTAATATATATGCATATTGCAGCCATAAGCCGTGCTTGGCGATTTGCAGCCTTTCGTGTTGGATTTCAGAAAAGCACTTCCAGCGCAGACCATGCCCTTTTTGGTTGGCTCTCTAAACTTCCGGTGCAAAGACGTTGTGCCGGAAAATATTGCGGTTCCGTCAACTAAATGTTTTCATCCTCTAATGGAGAAAAATGAAACAGTGCGGTCGTTCCAAGAAACAAAGCGGTTTTAAAGTTATCGTTGTCTGATGCCTCATACGTGAGTTATAACGTGCATATATATTTTACAGCACTTTTAAAAACTCGTCCCTTCTGCAGCTATGTGTCAAAGCACTCTAAATAGAAATACGCCTATATCTGTATACGCCTATATTATATGTCGCTTAGCGCAATGCCTGTTATAAAGGGCAGTCCACAAGAGGACATCTTACTTCCTTTTTCTCCTTTCTCTTCAGAATGCAGAAGTAAGAGAGCACTCCATGTTCTCTCATATATTATTATATTGGAGAACTGTGTCACAATGAGGACCCTGTGAGCAGCAGTCGCAGTTTCTTGCTCTACCCAAGTCAGCGTTCTGCAGGTAGCGGTAATTAAAAACACAGCTTCTCACGAGTCACTGTGATATTATTGGCAAATTCGACAAGAATATCTAAGGCACCTGAGTCACAGGTTGTTCTGGCATCTTTCTCAAAGGAGAAAGGCGCGTAGCGCACAGCACGGAGAATGGTCATAGGGAGGCAACTGTTGCACATAAGGCTGCAAAAGGATTTGTAAAATTTTTATTTTCGCCGTGGTCCGGTGCTTTTACAGCGGTGGGAAGCAGCAGAATCAGTAGGGTAAACGGCCCCCGACCCACTTCCGTGGCCTCGCTCTTCACACTCGCCTCGCGCCTACGGCATAATCTCATAGGTCACATCGGCCACATTACGGAGCATGCAGAGAGGGCGAGTGCACGGGGAAATTAGTTCTTTCTAGCGTCTGACGCGGTTAGATGGACACCACACAACCTCAAGCCACACGAGTTAAAACTGTGCTTCTCGATGCTCGCGGTCGTAAGGTGACTTTTGACAGCTTTGGAAAGCGAAGAGGCGGTTGCAGGCAAGTTAGTGCGGCAGATGCTTGCGCAATGGCATCTCTTGTGTACAGTGTGGTGGAACCGGCCATAAGGAGCCCGGAAAAATTGTAAGCCAACGAAAGTTAATGTATCGTGCTGTGTTGCGTATACTGCGCTGCGGCTTAATGTGCAAATACTAATCGTATGGTGAATGTTAAGTTCGATTATTTCATAATGCTATTTCCAGGGGTGTTTATAGTGTGCGTTCACGTATTGCAAGTAAACGAGCAGAGTGTTTTATCGACCGCTATTGATAAAAATCACCCGTTTCGTTTCGTAATGTCGTGTAGTGCAATATGCCAATAGCTTCTGCCAGCAGCGCTGGCAAATTCTGCTGCGCAACGCGCAGCTGACGGATGCGTTTAGCGTTCTGTTCGACTAATTAGTGGAAATGATCTTTATCATCTGAGAGAGGCGTCGAAAAAGGCCCCTGGCGGCCTAGACCAACGTGATAAAATGGTTAGGGGGAACGTGCGTAAGCTCGAGGGACCGAGCAGACAACGCAGGCGGCTGTATATTTTTTACGCTGGTAGACCTCGAAGGAGGCAGCAGTACGCGCAGCACAAACCGGGAAAGAACCCGGCCGTACGTCTTCGAGGTGCTAAGATGGCCGGTGGGGGGCAGCTCATTGACTTACTTTGGGTTGGCGAACAGATCTTTCGGAGACTGCAAGCAGTAAGTCAGGCCGGTAGCGGTGGAAATTGCGGTGAAGCCGGGTGCCATTGCGAATAAGTAGGCGTAGGGAGGCGCTCAAGTTAGCAGTGTCGAGGCACTGACTCAGCGGCCTTAATGAGACGCCGAGGCTCTCTGCGTCGGCAATGTTGAGAAGTCGGAAGTGGCGAAGACGTACGACCCAACGTCGGTCTCACTCGAGTCGGGCATCTCTGCAGGGTGACTCCGGGAACGTTCCGCGTCGTGGTGCAGACGCTTGGACATTTACGTGACAGTGAACGAATCCTCTTGCAAGCTCCAAGCAAGACCATGTAGTCGCCAAGTGCAGTCTTTCAGCGATGAAATTTCAATCAGTTCAAGGGCAGAACCAAAAAACAAGGGTACAGTTTCGCGAGAGCCGACTATACGCAGAACATTCGCGCCGAATGATGAAGTCATTTCGCTCAGCAGTCAACAGACGGCGGCCGACATTAGGAATTACGCGTTCATGGAGTACAGATATGGGGATTGCGTGTGTATCGCTGGTAGTCTCGCACCATGGAATGCTAAAATTAATTACAACCGCTTTATTTCCTCAACATGCACAAACGTGTCACAGGAAGCTGTTTTGCTCTCCTCTATGTAATCGTGCGCGATGCAGTCGGAGTTCTATCAGAGAGCAGAGACCAGAAAGTTTTAAACAATGCGGCACTGTGTTGAGCCGAATGAACAGAAAAGTTGATCAGCCGCCAGGGTAGCTCAGTGGTTAGGGTGCACGGCTGCTGACCCGAAAGATGCGGCTTTGATTCGGGTCACGGCGTTCGCATTTCGATAGAGATGAAATGCTAGAGGTGCGTGTGCGTGCGATGTCAGTGCACTTAAAGAACTCCAGGTGGTCGAAGTAAACTGGAGTCCTCAAATATGGCGTCCTTCACAGCTTGAGTCGTTTTGTGACGTTAAACGTCGCAGAACGAAAAACAAAAATGAACATTTTATTCGCAGTAATTAATTGGGTTTTATAAAGTCTCCCATGGAGAGGTGGGACATGGGCTGTGAACGGCCGGCTGTTGCGTGTGCGTCAAGTTTTGGGAACTTTTCAATTCTCTGCTGTCTGCTACAACACCACAAACACGGCGAAGAGGAGAAACGTAGAGGGTCTCCACTAGCACCGATCTGCCTGCAGTGCTTTTCCTTTTCAACTCAACTGCATCCCCAAGTCTGTCGGATGATGCGTTGTGGAACCTTGTTGTGCGAGGTTGACCTCCCCCACATTTTCTATTATACTCAAATCAGCAGCTGATCTGAACGCACGCTAGCTAGACTGCGCTTAGACCGCACTGTTGTAGCAAGGTAACCACGGCTACACAGACGCCCGGGGACGCAACTATAAGAACGGCATCCTTGCTTTTGTGCACTGCGCTTTAGCATGCTTTATGCATGAAGCTAGAGCCGCGATACTGACATTCTGCTATGTGCCTTTCTGCACACAGCTAGGAGCGAGAAAGGCGCACAGAAAATCGAAGTGCTTCCATGCGCGGTTCTTCATTTTAACGTGTTAAAAGCAGCGACTTAAGTGTTGTGTACGTACATTTAGAAGGCAAGTTCACGCGTGCACAGGAAGTGCACATCTCTATTTTGCCAGCTTTGTTTTCAGCAAAAATGCAAGCGTGCCTTTCTGTAAGAGGGCAGACAGTATTAAAGAAACAAAGGCTGAGTTTACCTTCGCTCTCTTGCTACCTTTATGAACCATGCGCCTCTTTAAGTTCGTAGGCATTAGATACTACTGGTTCTCGAGGAGGTGCAGACTTTTCCCGCGCAGTCACTGCCCGTAAACTCTGTTGCATGCGTTGTTCTTGCTCTAGGGAGAAAAATAATGTTAATTATTTTATTTTCCATTTCATTACAGCGACGCATGGGTTGAAAACAAAATTCAATCATCATTTGACGTCAAAGCGCGCAACGTTTGCTTTCAATCCCATCCTGAGCCTCAGCCATATTCGCCACAATATGTGCCCTGTGCATGTGAATAAATCGCAGATTCACACCCGTTGAGCATCGAAACGGGGCAACATGCACTTCACAGTTTCCCAGATAGCGCACGTCCCAGCCCCAACGGTGCCGCTGCCATTTTCGAACACTTAGCCTGCATCATCTCAAATCGCCGATGCAAGCGTTAAACACACTTGTCCACGACGTGGCATAGAAGAAATGGCGGCTGAAATCTCATGTGACACACTCCATGTTCCCGTGCGTTCGAGGTGCAGCTCCGCTGCTTTGCCACCCACAGGATTGCGGAGCCCGGATTGGTATCCTCCGCGACGACAGAGGTTGCTAGTCCTTACATAAATAGCTATGAACTTTCTTTAGAATTTGTATTAACATTATATTTACTCTAGCAGCCTTGTAGTAATTTTGACATTCTATCAACAATTGTTCACAGAAAGTTGGTAGAAAGGTACTTCCTTGTATGTACTCCTGTCAGTAGAAAGTTACTAGAAAATAATTTTTGCATTTTATGCACCTTTGCTAATACAAAGCTGGTAAACTGTCACTTCTTTTATGTACTCCTGTCAATAGACAGTTACTACGAATTCTTGTGGCAGTTTGACACATCGAGAGAAATAAATGAACAAACTGCATGGTGTTTAAGGGGATTACAACTATCTTGTTCGCATAATCATGATGACATTTTGTCTGATTCCATGGTAGAATCTGTTGCAACCAGTCAGCAATTTTCACTATATCGAGAAGCGACCAACATTATTCGTAGCACATGCATTTAGAATCAAATAAGTGTATGAGAAAACGTTTTTAAAACAGCGCGTAAGGGCGATAGCGGTCGTTCTAAAGTCAAGCCATCATCCTTAGAAATAGCGACAGCTGCTCGGGCGTGGATGTGGCCTGAGTATGAGCGCAGTTTGTTAAAGTTTGCTTTCGATCTTCAGACTTTTATATTCTGCACCTTCACTAGAGACAAGTGTTGCATACCTTAGCAAGTATCTTTCTTGACGTTCCCCATTAATCCTGTATTGATAAATATATGTATCCGGGTGATAAATAGAGACAGGAACAATCAGATGATCGTAAACAAGCACACAAAGTGTTCTCAAGATAATTGTTCTATAGTGACTTCTATGCAAACTACAATTTTCGGAAAAAAACGCTCTTAAACTTCATGGTGGATGAACTGTATTGCGTTTCAACAGGAATGCGAAATAAGCCCCAAAGGAAACGGCGCAAAGACCGTCGCATACAAAATTCTGCGGGGGATGCCAAAGTGCCAGTAATAACAGAGGGTGAAATGCAAGCTGCAAAGAGTTTTGACGATGGAATTTCTGAAAATATGCGCACGCTTCAAAATTTCACAGCATGTGAGGATGATCAAAAGTGACGATGGCCCCGTGCATGCGCAGTTACCTAAAAGACAGAAGCGATGATGCATAAGAGGACAGCGCAAGAGCTAGGGCATTCACTGACGTCCGTAAACAGCAAACTGGAAGATAGCAAATAGAGCCTGCGACATGCGAAGAGGGAGCATCAAACAACATAAGAAAAAGCCAGAGAGCAAGAATACAAATTTATCCAGTAAAATAAACTTTTTTTTTTTCATACAAAGGAAGAGCTGCAGCAAGAACTACTGAAACATACCCATGACGACATTTGGCTTTATATCGGCCTATCTATGTATGTAATGCTTGAAATCACGTTAGCTTTCCTTAATCATTTGGTAGGAGAGGACATAGAACTAAAAACAAAGTTTCAAGCAGATTTCCTTTTCAGTACAGCCATACGCCGCGATTTAGCAAGAGGCGTGTAATAGTGTTTACGGAATTAACAACACGAGCGCTCACAACCTTCTGCCGCAGTGCACGACTCGCTTCTGACTCCTGATACAAAAACATAATAGTAAATGCATAAGGAGCACTGCAAGAAGTCGGAATTTAAAATTTCTTTTGGTGGGCGGAAGCGGGATCTCTTTGTATATTGTATATAATTTATATAGATAACGCAAGACATATTTGCATTTATTTTGAAAACATGTTCTTCAATTTTGCGGGGTTACGCCTTGTGACGAAAATGAAAATAAACAGAAGAAATATAGCGCTTCGACTACTTGCCTACTCAGGTGTAGCTAATCAGTGTATTTACGAAGGTCGCCAACAGTCCCCCAATGGAGCAGCCTGAAAAACCATCGTCTTCCTTGTGCCTTCCCGTTAGTTGTCATTGCGGAGGTAATTAAAGGGTCCAGTCTCGCTCATTAGTGAAATACCATTTGCAAGCCGTTTACCCAATTATCCTTTGAGTTTCAAAACAAAGGTCGGGGTCAATGTGTTCTCATCAACTATTTCTTTAATGTGAAGATGTTCGAATATCACTGTGAGGAAACTATGCGAAAAATAACAGGGAGCCGATATTCCACTTCATGCTGCGAGCGTCCACCAATTCGTGGTCACTCATTTTCCGACAAAGTTAGCGAGACAATTCTCCCACAAAACAATTATCTCCTCTCCCTCGGCATTCTAATCAGATCGAGGCCTTTTATTTGTTTTGCACACAACTCAGACGAGGAGCACACAGTGGACAGTGTCTATTGTTGCCAATAGGTGACAAACTGATCACTCAAACTTTAGCAGTTCTATACAAATTTTTATAGTCTTTTTTTTGTATTGGGTGCACTAAATGTTATAATGTGGAGGTAACAACTTCTTTACAAGCAATAACACGGCTTTCTCACTGCGTTCTTGAAGATAGGAGTACACACCATTGCCGCTGAGCTCTACGCACAAACATTAACATGAGCCAAAGCGTCAAGCGCTGCGCATCCTCGTGTAACACGTTTTATTCACCGTGAATTTGCTGCACAAACTGCCTAGCTCTTCTATCCTGGGCAAGTCTCATTCTTTTCTCAAACAGTTTCACCATATTCTCCGGCAGCAAATGTTTTTCGGATATTTAGTTTTCATTACGAACGTCCCCGTAGCAGTCGATGACCGCGGCGGTGGCTCAGTGGTTAGAGCGCTTGGCTATAGAGCTGGAGTTCCTGGATTGGATCCTGGCCGCGGCGGCAGCATTTCGATGGAGGCGAAACGCAAGAGGCGCCCGTGTGCCGTGCGATGTCAATGCACGTTAAAGATTTCCAGGTGGTCGAAATTATTTCGGTGACCTCCACTATGACACCCCTGTCTCTCTAGCTTTCTGTCATCTTTCACTCCCACCTTCCTTCCGTACCTTAAGGCGCGGTTCGGTCGTCCACCGACAATTGCTGCGCCATTTGCAATCCCAAAAGAAAATTTATCATTTTTTTTTAATTTACGAAATCAAAGATCCTGTACGGGCCGGGAAGTGCTATCAAGACTGCTTCAGAACCTGTTTCTCTTCCAAATGAAAATAATATCCCAAGCCGGTTGCATGAAAAAAAGCAAAATATCGCTTTGTTACAAAAAATAATGCAAAATAATTTCTCCAACTTTCATTAGCGTGCGAAGACGTTTTTTTTAAATCTATTTATAATTACCAACGAACCTTTAAGCCGAGATGAAAACTCATGCAGTGTTTCCTGTTAACATTGTCATTTACAATATGCAGCAGATAACGAACCCCACTCTTAAGAAGACATTTCAAATCGGTATTTAATGCACAGACAAAATTGGGACTGAAAAAATTCTGCGTAATTTATTGATGAAAACAAAATAAACTTTACAAAACGCCTCCACCAACACAATTTTTGACCTTTTTTGTCGCACGATCTGTATGTATTTAAGGAAGCATGCGGCGAACTAAATGGGCAATTTGTTAAACATTTTTCATTGTTCTGTTCATACTTTTTCGTGAGCCTCGGATCTTCATCTGCCTCATAGCAAAAGTTACAGCGAAAAATACAGAGCAAATCGAAAGAAAACGTTTTGTCAATGTGTAGTGTTGAAACGCTCCGAGCGAATCGCACTTCTCATGGTCCTCGCGCATCATGAACTCCGGGACTTTCTGGCAAACGAAGTCCAACAACCCAGCATCGTTAGGTATAACCGTGAAGAGGAAAGATCGGCGCCTCTAGTGCTGGCATAGTTGAATCTTTGACAAAAAATGAGAGCAAGGGAGGCCATAAACGAACTGGACAAAGGAATAAAGTCGAATGTTTTCCTCTTCTTTCTTTTTTCTGTGATACCTCTCTCTCATCTCTTCCACATTTTGCAAAGAATGAGAGTAGAAATATTCTCTTTTTTTGTGCATGAATTTTGTGACCTTCATAAGTGGAAATATGCCATTTTATTTCGAATATTTGTGAATTCAAGTTTTTAAAAGTTATTCATTGAAGAAACATTGGAATTTGATACGCGTACTTCAGTTGACCTTTGAGTTTAATGAGCATTGGACACGTAAAATGTAATTAATAGGTTCACCAAACGGAATAGAAATTTAAACATGATGGTATTAAAAACTTCACCGATATCTAATTTGCTTCCAAAACCAGGGGTAACTTCATTACTTTATGACTATATTTTCTCGTCTACTACAAATGCCACTCTGAAATCTGCATAAAAGATAACATGTGCCAAATTATGTTACATTATTCTAAATAGCCAAAAACGACTCAGTTGCCACATCCTTCATTAAGGGGGTATGTACCACTCGACGTTCGGCACCATTATATGCAAGCAATTTTAAAAAGCTATGATCATTATTTTGCTCGGTGTTGTGCTGATTCAGCAGCTTGAAACACGTTTGAAGGATTTGGAAGCGCGTGGGTGCCTCAATGAATATTCAATAAAATTATTTCATTTCAACACGATGGGGTATTAAGCATAATATTTCTCGAATTTTCAATACGAATGCAAATGCAATTGCTATACGCGGGGAAAACAACATTCTACATTCTAAGTGAGCTTTGAACGCACCCATCCGAAGAACACACCCATAGCACTGTTTTAGTACCTTGATGCGAAGAAACATTTTCCCAGTTTTTCTGGTGTCAGTTCTCTACAGAAAAGGAACTGAAATTTTTTTAGTCTTTAACTCTGTACAAGGACCTGCGAAACGCCTGGAAATAGCTTGCAATCGCTAACAAATACATGCAAGTTGACCACACTAGCACCGAGCGCTGTTCGATAAGGCCCCCATCATCGTGGCCGTAACAAACAACGTCCTCAAGCTGGGTGCTGTCCATATTTATCTGCTCGTGCGAGTACATGGCAGCCAACGGCCTGAAGCCCTCTCATCCCGTGCTCCTCGCATCGCCTCATTGCGATGCGGACCGCCTGAAGTACTCTAAACTGGCTGACCAATCAGGCCTAATAAGGCAGCCTGAAATTTATCAGAGGGGTTCGTTTAACGCCTAATGATGAAATTCTGCCCCTCTCCTTTATTTGTGCGACTTTCACCAGTCACGTTGGAAACGCAAACTTCGAAGACTGTTCCTCTTCAAAAAAGTTACTCTCGAAATTTTCTTTGCACTGGCAGATCATTAAAAATTGTGCGGGAAAGTGGACTGAAAACTCCGAATTGCGCTGTAACTGCTGCGAAACAGGTGGCGATTTCGACGCGTGGAGCTGCGGCAATATAAATTATTCCTCCCGTGATGGCTATCTGACAAGGAAAAGGATCCTTCGTCTGAAGGCTAGAAAATGCCCATGCACTTTATATTAATGAAATGAGATGTCACACTGAATTTGCAATATTATGGTTGGCATAGTGCATTTATTATCCTAGTTGAATGATGTCACATACAGCCTATCCTTTTACCGGCTTATTACGAGCGGTACTGATCTCTGTGATACAAGTGCGAAAATTTTTATATATACGTGCTCTTAGTCAGCGCTCGATTTTTTATTGCATATACAACTCGGAAGGCGCTGCAGACACAGCCAAGTAGGCTTCCTATGTTGTTATCTCTACCCGTGCTTCTCAGGGCTTTCCAAGAAATATTTCCGAGAGGAGTCATCAGTAGGATGTTGTAACGGTGCTATTCCTTAAAAGAAAGCACTAAAGATTATCTAAAAAGCCTTTATAAGGAAAGGAATTTATAGACAGACAACTGCTTGAGTGTATCCTACTGTTGAAGTAAATCTTTATCTAGAGACCATCTTTTGATTCCTGGACCAGTTTTCTTATCAATCTAGATGCGGCCATATGGTATCTACCTGCTCTTTTTGGCATCACTGCTTGGTATCTCCAAGTAAGTACGACATTTTGCAGTTTTCATGAAAAGGGTCTATGCTAAAGACAAAATAAAAGGCACCTTGCTTGAGGCACTTGGGGATTCTTCGCTGTAACAAGTGAAGCGCTGAGGTTTTTCTAGGTCGGTAGCGCTGAGCACTTTGTTTACCGCGTCTTTTTAAATGGTTCACTTTGAAGGAGTGCGCAGAATACTCCATTCTGAGCAGTCCGAGCCGCTTCTGGATATGCAGTGCCATTGAGTATGTTGATAATATATTGTAATTCGCTTTCAGAATTGGTATTTTTTCAGCCGAAATATAGAGTATTTTAAGCTTCGCACAAAACCTGTGAGCACACAGCGATCGCTCAAGCATGACACCCGAAGCGACGTCGTCTTGACTCCCCGAACATTTACCAGTAGACACAATAACCATGTTGTGATTAGAGGAAGACGCTGTTATATACAGCATGAGATACGCCTGGTAAGTAGAACCGAAGTTAGGAACATCGCGGTCCAGACGAGCATGCGAATTTCCTTGGATACGGGCATAATCAGGACATCTGCCCTGATAGCCCTGTGCCTAGTAGGCCCGTGTTTTCAGTGATTATAGACAGCACTGCAGGACTTCTATCGCTGCGTTTGTTAGATCCAGAGCGATCATTTCGGTTACACACGCAGTCGCCCAGAGCATAATCAACCTATATAGGCTTCATTGATTATGAGAAGGCATTATTCTCAGTCGAAACCTGTTCACTCTTGAGGGCATTTTGGAATCTTGGTGTAGAAGAGCTTTATGTAAAAATAACGGAAGTTATCTATATAGGGTCACCAATAAAATTTCAAGAAGAAATGGTGTCTGGCATATATCTCGCGAATGCTATTCACCGTCAGTTCATTGGATGTATCAAGTGTCCTGGATTGGGAAAAGTTTGGGATCAAAGTGAAAGAAGAATATCTCAGTAATCTGCGACTCGCTGCTAACATTGCTTTTATAAGTCATTCAGGAGATGGACTGCAACAGATGTTCATTGAGCTATGCAGGCCGAGCTGAACGGTGGATGCAAAAATAACATGCAGAAAACCAAGATGTTGTTCACTGTACGAGGAAAGGAACAACAGTTTACAATTGGTAGCGAGGTGATGAAAACAGTAAAAGAATGCGTCTGTTTAGGCCAGAGAATGACCAGAGACCCGGATCCCCAGACTAAAATAACTAGAAGGACAAGAATTGGGCAGACAGCATTGCAGGTTATCTCATACCATGAATGGCAATTTACCAATATCCATCAAGAGGAAAGCATATCCCGCTGTATCTTACCGGTACTTACCTACGGGGCAGAAACCTGCAGGGTAACCAAATTGGCACAACTTGAGTTATAGACAGCCCTACGGCTATGGAAAGAAAAATTATACGTGTAACGTTTAGCGACATAAAAAATGCAGAGTGGGCCCGAGATTAAAAAGGGGTTAATGACATCGTAGTTGAAACATCGTAGTTTCAGACATCGTAGACATCGTAGTTGAAAAGGAATCAACTTGAGCAGGCCATGTAATGCGAACACAAAAAGAACTTGAAATCCTTGAGGGTAACAGACTGGATTCCAAGAGAAGAGAAAAGTAGCAAGGGGCTGCAGAATGTTAGGCGGGCGGAGGAGGTTAAGAAGTTTGCGGGGGTTAGGGCGGCAGCACGATAGGATTAGTATTAGTGGTGCGGTAGGGCCCCTTATCCGGCAGAGAGCGTAGTCAGGCGGATGATGATGATGATGATGATGATGATAAAGGCAGTGATTTCCACGCGTAACCGCTTTACTAACAAGAAAATGCCCTTGGAAGCGCCATATCGCACGCATGTAACAAACCACAAGATACTGCGGAAGACTTGAAGGGGCGCATGGAAGCGCAAAACTCGCAAGCATGCAGGTATTCGATATTCACCCGCTCGATCACATTGATGTGGCTCCCGTGCATTTCGGATCATCCTGGGACCGAAGCGGCGCACCAATTTCCCCGAGGATTCCTAGTCAAGGAGGTAGTGCGGTTCCCCTAGCTCATGCTGGCAGAGGAACGAGTGACACCCTACAAAGAAATGACAACCTAATACAAGAAATTGAGAAAAAAAATTACCAGAACCCCACTGGTCGCTAAGCAAAACACAAGTCAGTTGGCGGAAGCTCCAAACGGACACTTTATATAATGCGTACAATTACTCCAAATGGTTCCAAGCGCATGTCAGGCCCTTCTGTTGTCTCTGCGAACACCAAAAGCAGATACAACACACTTCTTCTACTCATGTAGCCTGTAAAAGTCTGCAGCTCTCTACCCAGCCGTAATCGCAGTGCGCGGCCTCACTGCTCAGCTCGGACCCGGAGGCTCCACTCCCGGTCACGATGCGGGCCGAAGAAGTCGCCGAATGAAAACCTTGGTCTGTCACGTGGCGTCCAGCCTAGAGGAGAAGGCCACCGCGGGAAGAGGAACAGAATTCCAACCCGCGCATAAAATTTCTTCTTGAATGAAGTTTACATTCTACTCCTCACAAGCATGCATCAAGTCCCACGAAATGGTGGAGATTTCAAATTTAAAAATAAATTACGTGTGTCATATATTCGCTCGATGCTGTCGCATTTTGCTGTGGGCCGCCTTCTCAGGGTCTCCAAATTTATGTTTGTTTTTCTGAAAGCGAATGAATTATGCCAGTGAAATAGACAAGAAAGAAATGAAATGCATGTGACATACCCATCCGAACCAAAACAATTAAATATTGTAACGTAGGAAGGTACGCTCTGGACCCTAAATTTGTAACTTTCCTTTTTGCTCTTTTAGGAATGCTATACTTAAGCAACATTTCAACACTGAAAATGAGCACATTTCCATTGCATTGCGTGATCAAAATCTCGACCATTCTGTTTATTAGTGCTCAGAAAGAAAGAAGTAAATCAAGCGCGGTAAACGGTTATAAGGAAGGTTTTTCGTTGTAGACAAATTTCGTTTGTTTTCTTTCAGGGGCGGATTTGGTCCAGAATTTCTGCCACGTCCCAGCATGCGATTTTGTCGAGCGTCGGTAAGCTGATGTTTTTTTTTTACTTTTTGTAAAATAGCGTACGCAAACATATTGCTGTGCGTCACGTCAAATCGATAAAAGTCTGAATATAAAAGCCGAGAAACATCATTTCAATAAAACAAGAAAAGACTTAATATACAACGCGCGGGTGCGATGCTTAATAAGAGTCTGCAAATTGGCAGACACGAGTAGCTTAATTTCGTAGCGAAAGCTGTTATAGCGTTCGTTTAGCCATGCAGCACTGCGATCTAACGTGGAATCTGCGGTGTTATGCATAAGGCGTTAATTTCCTTGAGGAATATTTTATTTGGCTCATATAGTCTATTTATTTCAGGCAATTTGATTTCATTCAGCATCAATCCAGGCGCCAAATGCCAAACGTGGAAGGTTGCGGCCACCCGTAATGGCTGGCTATCTAAAATGTAAAATCTCTTTCCACTTTTTGGGCTAGAGGAGCGATTTATTTCAAGGGTTTTTAAAGTCTCAAAGCGGCTGAATCTATGGGGGACGCCGTAGTGTAGGACTATAGATAATCTCACTCACGTGACAATCTTTACCGTGCACTAGAATCGCACAGCCCACAGGCTTCTAGCATTTCGCCCCCGTCGAAATGGAGGTAGGGCCGAGATCAAACCCGCGTCTTTCGGGTCAGCAGCCTATCGCCGTAACCACTCAGCCACCGCCTGGCTAGCAAGTAAGAGAGAGAAGAGGGTTAGAGCTCTAACATAATGGTTAGAGCTCTTCGCTTCTTGCCGCGTTCTACTGAGACGCTGCATATATAGAGGAATCTATCAGGAGTTCCGATGTGCCTGTTTAACCTGTTGAGATTGTACAAAAGTGGGCTTTTATAGTAGTAAATGTGAGGATGGCGTGTCTCAAAAGCGCAACATAAGACAGTGACCTCATACCCAAGTCACAAAGGACCTCACGACCCAGATAAGGCGACATGCAAAGACTGGAATTGTGGTATCTTTGTTTTCCTGGCACCGTCTAAGCATTTCTCACGTACTACAAAGTCAATCCATTCGAGGCACAAAACACTCTCTGAAACGCCATTTAGAGCCGTGTAAGAGGGCAAACAGTTTTTACGTGATGTCGACAGCTTGGCTTGAGCCCTGCATTGAGTTTCAGAGCGTGACACCTTACGTTACACCCGCCGGAAACATAAAAGAACTTCTCACTTCATAGGCACTCGTTCCAGTGCTCATTCGGGATTTTTTTTGTTTCTTTTTTTAAATATTGCAAGTGGATTTATGAAACGTGTAACAATTGCGGGGGCAGGAAAAACAAAACGTCTGTGTTTTCGCTTGCTATTCCCGACAAAAGATATTGAAAGAAACGTTATATGCTAATATAGGAGAAAGGGTCCCGTTAGGTCAAGCCGAAAAATTCCATTCAGAAACTTCCTGCAGCGGCTCAGACAGAAGTGATGCCTGTACTGGTCTGTACATTTCATTTTAGAATGGTTTATGATTTATGGTTTATGGGGTTTAACGTCCCAAAGCGACTAAGGCTACGAGAGACGCCGTAGTGGAAGGCTCCGGAAATTTCGACCACCTGGAGTTCTTTAACGTGCACTGACATCGCACAGTACACAGGCCTCTAGAATTTCTCCTCGAAAGAAATTATAGCTGCCGCGGCCGGGATCAAACCCGCGTCTTTTGGGTCAGCAGCCGAGCACCATAACTGCTGAGCCACCGCGGCGGCGTCATTTTAGAATGAATACCGCTCCTGGAATTCTTTCAATTTCAGTTTTTTCGGCACGTCAACCACCCAACGTTGGCATTTAAGGCCAAGATAATTTATAGAGTACTTCGTTCGTCTAACTATAGGCATATCTTCATCCGGAAATGCCTTGCTGACAGAAAAAGACAGCGTTTTTATTGTATCTCTCTACATGCCTCGTACTAAGTTTGAATACCGGGTAGACACAAAGTTAACGTGCGACACAGTAGAAACGGCGCTGTTAGCAGCGCTAGGAGAAGCAGCGATATTTGCTATTGCTTGTGGGAAAGAACGGGTGCGTGCGCCAAACCTACAGTAAGGAAGATGAAGGTGATACAAAATTGCAACTTATAGGTTGATTTCCTAACTCCCTCAAAAGCCTTGGAGTTTTTCTTTTTTTCTCACGGAAATGCTCTTCGTTATTTAAATTTCAATTTTCTTCTCTCGTTTTTCATCGATATATTTTTTTCAAAATTCACGCTTGCCTCCTATATATTTTGTCGTAATCCTACGGAAATTTCCTCGTTTTACGCCACTACCCCTTGGTAATCCCCCCATGTCAGTACGTGCCATTATAAATAGGATGAAAAAGAAAAAGAAGAATCACTGACATCGTTCACCCTTCATCTCGTTTCACAACTGATCTGCGCGTCCATGTGCACGGGATGCTGCAGCCGTACACTTAAGCGGTCGATATGATTCAAGGGCTGAAAAAAAGGAGCATGTTCTGGAATGTGACCGAGGCCCGCATTCAAAGTTTCGTACTTTTAGAAACCGTCGCTTTCGGTCATACTTGAATATTTGAAGCGCTGCAACAGAATATTGCGGCTCGAATGCAGAGAAAATTGCCAAAGAAACCGGTTGGTAACGTCACAACAAAGCGTGCGCCCCCATAGTTGATGCTCAATTGAGATAAACGGCCATCATGGAGGCGCAATCTAGAGCGGAGCCTATCGCTTTGCAGAAAACTCGTCGGTGGTACTGCGGCTATGAGCCCGTCAACGGGCTATAAATTGATTGCAGGGCTTTCGGTTCCTCATATGTTGCTGTACTAATTTGCATGGACGATAACTGTCGCCTGCTTTTCCTTATCTTTCGCGAAATCCGGTAGCTCCTGGGCTTAAAAAGAACCTGTTGTGGCGTTAATGGTTCGTTTTTTGTACAACCCCACGACTTCATACACACACACACGCAAGCACAAACACACAGAGAAGCACGCACGCACGCGCGCAAACACACGCAGGCGCACGCGCAGGCACACGCACACATACACACACACATACACGCACGCACACGCACGCAAGCGCACACACATACACATGCACGCACGCACGCACGTACGCACACACACGCATGCCCGCACACGCACGCACGCACGCACACACACACACACACATTTTATTTTTCCAGAAATTGGAAAGGGCTCCTGAGCTAAAAGCTAGAAGCTTGTCTAGGCCCAGGAGATCCAATACATGGCAATAGCGTGTGTTTACAAAAAATCGATAAATAAACATCGAGCCAAAAAGTTCAGAAATCAAATCGATCGTTACTATTGCCATAGCGTACACACAGCATTTAGCATACATGATGCATATCACAAAGAGAGATCTCCCACAAAGCAAAACAACAAAAAAAGAGTAATAACATCAATGTGCAAGACAACATGAAATATCGCTTCCAGAACAAAAACAGCTGTCGCAATCAGAGATTAGCAAAATAGGAATGCAGATGCTTGACACTCTATTCATGAAGAGAATAGTATTTGTTGAGCGCAACAGGAAGGTTATGGGTCAAAGACTGATATTAGTGGAAAGTGCAAAAGTGCGCGATCGCCCATTTTTCTGTATTTCTTGTGTTTATGTTTGAATTTCTAATGCACTGTTTTCAAGACGCCAACGAAGCTATAGTGCTTTTTAGTTCTGGGAGGGAGTGGCAGGCTGCCTCTAATAAACGAAAGTCGTAAAGGTTATCTATGGGAATAAAGTTAAGGGCGTCAATAATGACATCAATAATAAGGGCATCAATAATGTTAAGTGCACAATCGCAGGAGTTATCGTTGTGTCTGCGTTTTAGTACCTTGAGCGATCTCACATAACGTGTAATCCCACCAAAATGCTTTTGTTTACTAAGTGCAAACGTTTATTCGCTACTCTAGAACTCTGTATTAGCTGTCAGAGAGTCCCTTATTATTATCGTGCGCACTGTCTGGCAGCATGAGCCAGCGCCTGATGCGCACTACAGCTCACCAGCGACGCGTTACTAAACTCACACTCGACGCGCTGGAGGTGGCTTTTGGGCGTCACTGATATACACACACACATGGTTTCGACACCGGGGTGCTTTAGTTCTGATTTGAGCTCACGAGTTATATCGCAAGTTAAGGTTTCAGGCGTCAGTGGGCATGCATACGCTTCGTGCCTTTGCGAACCTCTGAAATACTTCAGCGGCGAAGTCTTCCAAAGTTTACATGAAGAGAAATACAGCAAGGCGTTTTTTTCAGCTCATTGAATTTGTTTATTTACTGCACAAAAATTGAATACTTCGTTCATGCACCTCCTGCATAAAAGGAGTAATAAATGTAAATTACCGTCTGCACAAAGGTTCAGTCATAGCAGCTACTTACGTTTAGCGATGTTGCGGACGACAGGACGTCACAGCGACTTCCCCCCGCCGCGGTGGCTGAGTGGTTACGGCGCTCGGCTGCTGACCCGAAAGACGCGGGTTCGATCCCGGCCACGGTGGCTGAATTTTGATGGACGTGAAATCCTACAGGCTCGTGTACTTTGCTATGTCAGTGCACGTTAAAGAAACCCACGTGGTCGAAATTTCCGGCGACCTTCACAACGGTGTTCTTCATAGCCTTAAGTTGCTTTGAGACGTTAAGCCCCCATAAACCAAACCAGACAGAGACTTGCCGGTTAAGTAAGGATGTCAGCGTGAGTTTTGCAGCGAATGAGTGCACGAAATGAATTTCTTCCGCTCCTTTTTCCTCTCGAGCTAATCTTCAAACGCCGTACTGTGCAAACAAACAAGATGTCTTATTAACCGTCGGCGTCCGGTGACTCTAGCGGCTGCAACTGTGATATCTAAGCCATTGTGATATTCACACTGTGATATTCACACACGAGCTAGACTGTTGCGGCTTAAGTTCTTGTTCCTCCTCTTGAATAACGACACAAAACATGATAAAACTAGATACCTGCTTACGCCTAATACACGTGTCACAAGAACAAAACATGAAAAACATCTATCTGAATATAGATACCACAGTGATGCATTCAAATTTTCATACTTCCCGCATGTAATCCGTGAGTGGAATATGTTGTCTTCTGAAATTGTAAGCCAGCTCACTCCTGAAGCATTCGTGTCGAAGGTAGCAAACCACTTTCAAAACGGTTAACATTGTCACCATGTGTCATTTACCATGTTTCTTTCTATGAGAGTGAAAAGTTCCTTCTCTGCAGTCTTTTACTGTGCACTTCTTCATGCATATGTGCATCCAATCCTGTTACTGCCTCAAAGAGAGGCCAACAGTATGTAATAAATAAATAAATAAATAAATAAATAAATAAATAAATAAATAAATAAATAAATAAATAAATAAATAAATAAATAAATAAATGTGTGGCTTCGTGTATTATTTTCTTTTTAAGCTCACCTACATTGTTCAAATCGTGGGAAATAGCATCTGAACTACAATTGTCGTTCACTACCGATGTCCACTGGATAAATGAAGCAACTTCTCATTGCGTCTTTACTCTGGCATCTCAAACTCAACTATAATTGTTGAATTTTTTTTCTCATGTTCCATTTCGGCAAAGAGCAATAGGGCTGGTGTACTACGTTTGGCTGCGGCAACTGGACGCTGTAACATACTAATGGCGCTCACAGTCTCAACAGAACTGGCATCATCATTCGTCGGTTCTACCAGTCAGGTTTTCCCTGAAATGAGGAAACTCAGAAAACGCGCCCTGCTCTAACGCCAGTATGTAAAAGCGGTCGCTCGATAAGCATCAGCAACGTTGTGCGGCCAAATCGCGAAAATGCAGTCGAACATCTCTCTGCAGGAGGGTAAAAAAAAGGGGGTATACAGCCGTTCTAAACACGTGTCTGAAGCCGATTCGAAGCGCGCAGGTGTGCAGCCTGCAGTGTATATCAACTTTGCAAAAATGTGCTCCAGGGGTGCTGCAAACCGTTTTGACGTGACAGCGTTAAGGCTTCCGTTCTGCATATTACCCGGCCAGCGAAAAATGGGCAATGGTAGTGCGAACTGGCGTTTCACCACGAGGTCAAACTGGGGCATAGGATTCTGCACGGTCTCGTGCAACGTGCTATGTTCGAAAAATGAGCCGGGGGAGGATGGCCCAGGTGGCTACTCTACCACAGGTACCTATGGTCGACATGATGCAAATGAAAATGCCTGCATAGATGCATATTTTTGTTATTTCACACTCTCAACAATGACAGCCGAAAAGTATGAAGACGTGCTCTTCACTTACAGCGAAAGAAAGATATCATCTTTAGTGTGTGTGTGTGTGTGTGTGTGTGTGTGTGTGTGTGTGTGTGTGTGTGTGTGTGTGTGTGTGTGTGTGTGTGTGTGTGTGTGTGTGTGTGTGTGTGTGTGTGTGTGTGTGTGTGTGTGTGTGTGTGTGTGTGTGTGTGTGTGTGTGTGTGTGTGTGTGTGTGTGTGTGTGTGTGTGTGTGTGTGTGTGTGTGTGTGTGTGTGTGTGTGTGTGTGTGTGTGTGTGTGTGTGTGTGTGTGTGTGTGTGTGTGTGTGTGTGTGTGTGTGTGTGTGTGTGTGTGTGTGTGTGTGTGTGTGTGTGTGTGTGTGTGTGTGTGTGTGTGTGTGTGTGTGTGTGTGTGTGTGTGTGTGTGTGTGTGTGTGTGTGTGTGTGTGTGTGTGTGTGTGTGTGTGTGTGTGTGTGTGTGTGTGTGTGTGTGTGTGTGTGTGTGTGTGTGTGTGTGTGTGTGTGTGTGTGTGTGTGTGTGTGTGTGTGTGTGTGTGTGTGTGTGTGTGTGTGTGTGTGTGTGTGTGTGTGTGTGTGTGTGTGTGTGTGTGTGTGTGTGTGTGTGTGTGTGTGTGTGTGTGTGTGTGTGTGTGTGTGTGTGTGTGTGTGTGTGTGTGTGTGTGTGTGTGTGTGTGTGTGTGTGTGTGTGTGTGTGTGTGTGTGTGTGTGTGTGTGTGTGTGTGTGTGTGTGTGTGTGTGTGTGTGTGTGTGTGTGTGTGTGTGTGTGTGTGTGTGTGTGTGTGTGTGTGTGTGTGTGTGTGTGTGTGTGTGTGTGTGTGTGTGTGTGTGTGTGTGTGTGTGTGTGTGTGTGTGTGTGTGTGTGTGTGTGTGTGTGTGTGTGTGTGTGTGTGTGTGTGTGTGTGTGTGTGTGTGTGTGTGTGTGTGTGTGTGTGTGTGTGTGTGTGTGTGTGTGTGTGTGTGTGTGTGTGTGTGTGTGTGTGTGTGTGTGTGTGTGTGTGTGTGTGTGTGTGTGTGTGTGTGTGTGTGTGTGTGTGTGTGTGTGTGTGTGTGTGTGTGTGTGTGTGTGTGTGTGTGTGTGTGTGTGTGTGTGTGTGTGTGTGTGTGTGTGTGTGTGTGTGTGTGTGTGTGTGTGTGTGTGTGTGTGTGTGTGTGTGTGTGTGTGTGTGTGTGTGTGTGTGTGTGTGTGTGTGTGTGTGTGTGTGTGTGTGTGTGTGTGTGTGTGTGTGTGTGTGTGTGTGTGTTGTGATAACCCAGTGTTAACGACTGTACTGAGATGGGAGTACTAATCAAGCTCTGTGTGATGTTAAGAACCGCCGTTTTATGCGATCAGGAACATCGTGAAGCTTGAAGAATCCTCGCTTTCTGTGAAAGAAAACGTTGTGTGGCGGAAAAAATGGTCATGTGATGTGGAAAAATAAATTGTTGGGCGTGTTGTGATAAGGAACAGATTATTGTGTGCACTAAAGAAGCATCGTGTAATGATGTAATGAGAAGTGAATTGTAGCGGGAGCCCACTGGGCATTCTAGCTATGGAGGGACCGTTACCTCTGCCGCGTCCTATTCTTATATGCAAAGCTGAAGTGTGCCTTTAGAGCACCTGGTCTCACGTTCGATTTCTAGTTTTCTTTTCATTTAAAAGTCAAACCCTTCGAAACTGCACATTGCAAAGGCATCGAGAACGATGTCAAGAAAAACTGTTTCCTTTTTATGTACCCAATGTACGCAGCACAGCAGTGCAATGCAAGGAGTGTATATCAGCGCAGAAGCATTTGATGTGAAAGCATAGTACGGCCTTCGCAAGAAAAGTTCTTAGTCGCGTAAGAAAAATTGATAATCTTTACGCAGGCAGTGTTTCAAAAGTATTGGATAAATAGTTTGTTATATTTTCAGAAAAATCTGTCACGCATTTCAATTATAACAATTACTCTCCTCACAACTTTCTAGTGTCACCCTGGACAGTGGAAATTGCCATGCGCTCAAGGATGTATATGCCGCAGGAGGAAGATGGAACGGAACCACTTGTTCTGCGTGCATAGAGATTCCTCCATCCCGTCCTACATTGAATAGCTTGGACAGGCTCCCCGCGCGAGCTACGCTGAAGCTGCAGCTCCTGCATTTTGTCTATATAAAGGAGAAAAGAAAGTAGGGTCGTTGTACATTGCACTTTATTTACGAGAGGACATAGTAGCGCTAAAAAAACACAAGGACGACAGGGTAGAGAAAGACAACACAGGCGCTAGACATCAACTGACTTTATTCTCGAGAACAACAACGAATTTATAGGCGACAACAAGGAACATAAAAAATCAACAATTGAATTGCTTGCGTGATGGCACTTCCCAAAACAGCAACCTCAAATCTTTAGTGCACAGATAAACATTTTAGCGCTACTACTATGTCATCTCAATCTAAACACCAAGTAGCCCAGCTTTCTGCCTTAAATGACTTTATTTACATACGGGAACTTTCGAATTCTGAGCAGCTGAACTTGACGAAAAAAAGTTAGCACTTAGGAGGGATTAAAGGTTGCCATCAGAACCTGAGGCAGATGGGTCATACTGTGTTAAAGTAAGCATGGCCTGATATCATTGCTTCAAAAATTTGTCATATGGACCAATCACAAAATGACAGAACAACTAGAAAATAAGTAATCATAAAGACATAAAAAAATTTTTGGCAATACCGGTGGGCGAATCTCTTCAGCCATGGATGATAATCGAAGTCCCATCTCCTTTGCTGTGGTCCATGAAAATTTTGTGCAATCGCCAAATATGTTGGCACAAAAAAATGGACCCGGTTTTCAAGAAATGGTGTAGTTGTCTTTGATAAACATTTGTATATGACAAAAGAGCACATACGTCGTTTTCGCGCGCACTTTCCTAATATTGCAAGTTCGAATCGCTACTAGAAAAAAAAATTGGAACCCGAGTCGCGAGATTTTGGAATTGCGTTTGAAATGTCTAAACTTTGTGGAGTGACAGCATCGTCAGAAAGAGCGTTCCTGATATCCTGAAAACTCGCACGGCTGTAATTAACAGCTAGCTAGAAACTTTTAACTAGAATAAGGTTCTGTTGAGACGCGGGTCCATAGTTCTCGTCGGGACGCGGGTCCGCTGTCACTGAGCGGCAGGAGCAATGACGAGACGGGGAATTTATTAGGAGCAGCATGAAAAATATAGATATATATTCACATATTTACAAGCAGCACCGAAAAGCACGCTACATGACGAGATGTATCACAACAGGGAAAAGACAAGAACAAAGGCGACGGGAGCCCTTTAAATAAAGTAGGCACAGACTCCCGCCCCTTTTCGTTCAATCAGGAGCGTCCTGGTGGCTGATTGGCCTGGCAGGCTTGAGCGCCATCCTTGGTAGCGTCCCGGTAGCTGACCGGCCGAACGCGCAACACTCTCCACGTAGACGCCGCGCAGGCTCGGAGAGACGCAGGCCTGAACGCCATCCTTGGGAGCGTCCGGGTGTTAAAAACTTGCGTTCATAACAGCGCCAAACTCAAAGAGTTAAATGTAAACTATTAGAATTTAAATCACCATCTCACTAGTTAAAGCGATTCAAGGTTTTTTAGTGTCTGCCAAAAGGCCTGTTCTTTTTTTAATTTGTGTCCATTTTACTGGAGAGAACTTGTAAAATAGTTGTCTCTTACCGGCAGAGGACTCACTTACGAGGCAAAAACTTGGAAGCTAACGAGAAAGGTTCAGCATAAATTCAGGATAACACAGCGAGCTATAAAAAGAAAAAATATAGGAGGAATGTTAAGGGAGAGAAAGAGAGCAGAGGGATCAGTGAACAAACACGAATTAATGGCATCCTAGAGCCGAAGTTAAGAGGAAGTGGGAATGGCAGGCCATCTAATGCGAAGGCTGGATATTCGATGGCCGTTTAGGCTAATAGTGTCGGTTTCAAGCGAAGGCAAAAGTAGGAAGGAGTGACAGAAAGTTTGAGGGGCGGATGAGTTTAGAAATTAGAGATTAGAAAGGTTCAATTGGAGGGATATGGGAGAGGCGGGTGTAGTCAGGCTGTTAATGATGATGAAACCAAGTACACTTTGAGCACAGTTCCTTCCGCGCATCGACCGCAATTTAACATGCGCCATACCTTGCTGAGCAGGTGGGCTGCGCTGGTAAGTCGCGCTGGTTGACATGCGGTGAAAAAACCTGGTATGTCTTCACAACAGTCTATGTTCGGCCTGAAACATAATTTTTTTACCAAATGCTAGTTGAACAAGCTCAGTGTGTGACAATGAAATAAGCCCAAAACTGTGGTAAACGCCAAAGCTGAAGACTGAGAAAACATATTCGTTTATCTGATCATCGTCTTTTATCTTTTTTTCCTAGTTCCATCGTATGTATTTTCCAACCTTTAATTTTTCGCGTAAAAAATATATGTTCTGCAGCCATAATTTATATCCACGTCGCCTCAGGTTCATTTTTTGAAAAAGTTCTATGATGCAATAAACTCAGACAGTTTATTATACAAATATCACAGACTTATCATACAAATCATAGAAAATTGTTATTCAGATGGCATACATTTCTGTAAAACCATACAGTCATCATAGAGATGTCATAGAAAATCATACTAATTGTATGATATATCATACATATTGTATGATATTCTATAATGAATGATCTATGGGGTTATTGCATCATAACTTTTTTTCAGCAGTTGGAAACTGCACACCATTCAGAGATACAGCTGGCTCGGCGTAATAAGTCGCCATGTTTTGAATGCATGGGCTCCAAAGCAAGCTGCCACTATTCAACTACCTTGGTAGTACGGGTACTCTCGTTTTGCTTCTTTTAGTCGTAAATAACTGGCCGAACTAGGCTGCGGCTTAGGATATTCGGCTAGAGCCGTGATTTGTTGCATATTTAACTGGTGGCAGTGGCTGCTTTCCGCTTCCGCATCGTACGCTGTCGGTGCCGGGCGTCCGATCTAGCAACGGGGTAGTCCTTGACGCCGGCCGATGGTCCGTCCTCTTCGCTTTGTGGCAACATTTGCATAAGAAAATTAAAATAGGTGCTTGTTATGACATACATGACGGAAGCCAACAGTCATCGAGACCAAGAAGCATAGGGAATGATTTTTTTTATTTTGAATTGGTGGTTTTCATCACTGGAAGTTTATAAAAGCGTTAGAAAAAAAAATTACATGCCGCCGGTGGGATTCCTTCCCACGACGTCCTAATTTCGCGTCCTCTGAATACTTTAACGAGGCCCTCGTATCTCGCAGTCTGAATGCCATATTCAGAATATCAGGGTTCGTGCACAGCTTCAGCCCTCACCTTTGATCACGTTCCTACCGGGGCTTGGACTCGCGGTGGTACAGGACGTACTAGATCCGCCGCTATGGACAAGGATGAAGCTGGTGAACACTCTCAAGGTTCGGTTACACTATACATAAATACCCCCAAAGCAGAAGACTGCGCAGCTGTTGGCGTAGCTTAGTTGGTAGAGCACCGGTCCGAAATTAGGAAGTGTCGTGGGCTCAGATCCCACCGGTGGCTTTTGGTTGTTTTTTAGTCAGCTTTTATTAAACTGCCATTGATGAGAAGTACAAATTAAAAAAAAAGAGAGACATCCATTATGCTTCCTGGTTTAGGTGACTGCTGATATGTGTCGTGGATCCTCTAAATGGGTGTTCATGTCACTTGGAGACCTCAAAGAAGAACATCGTGACCGACAAATGGATGGCCCGTCTTTCAAGCACAAAATATGAATACTCGATACTACAGCAACCTGCTCTTAAACCTATTGACATCCCAATAATTACCACTGTTTCTCCGCTCTCAGATAACCCCCGAATCGCCCCCATTCCAAAAAACTTTGCAGCTGATACCAACCAATGTAGACGTTCTGCTCACGTTACCAATGATATCCATGCTATTGATACGATTATAAATTTAAAAAAAGCAGTCACAAAAAGAGTGTTCTCTGCTCAACCACTGCAGAGAGAAAGAATTCGCTTTTTTAGGTCGGTCAGGGTAGATGTGATATCTTGTGTCTCCTTTGTACTGCGATTTGTGATGCTCCTGTTGCGCATGCTCTGCTGGCCTTGCTGGGACTTTGCATTTTCTAATAAATTTCAGAAAAAAAAGAAACAGTCGTTGTGGCGTGAGCACTGATTCTCTACTCCCTTGTCTTTTGTGACTGTTTTTCTTTAATTTACAGTGTACCAACTGGCCCGTATTTCAACCCTTCTGGATTCGATTATCGTATATACAGACACACCACGAACTTGCGTTGGAGCAGCTGCTTATTCATTTGCGACTGGCAACCAAGTAGCGACCCACACCCATGGACCTTAGTCTGATCCCCTCCGGCAGCCACACCCGAGACTCTACCGAAAATCAATAGTATTCAGAACGTTTTTCTACCGCTCGCTAACCCTTCAGGATAAAGTATACGGACCGATTCCATGGAGGCTATACAAGAAATTCACACGGGTCCGATATCTACAGGCATGACCTGCAAGCAGGCCTCACCAAACTACGTCCACACACTGTAACACTGAGGTGGATTACTGGCCATGCTGGATTCCCAGGCAATGAGGATCTTTAGAAGAGCGAGATGGCGGGCTAGTTGTTTCATTTGGAAGGTGATGGAACAGCGCAAAGAATGAGACACAAGGAACGAAACAATGAAAGGCACACACCGTCGCTGACTACCAACTGAATTTTTATTCCGAAGTACAGAGAACATATAGCGAAGAGAAAAAGGGCCGGTACGTTGATAAGAGGGTTGATCGGTCATCAGAATTCCGAGGATAGCCACGTATGTCGGTAAAACATATACTCGGGAAGAAGTGGCGGGGAAAGGTGATAGAGGGGCATGGGGTGTAGAAGGCCGTCGCGCGAATAATAAACACTAATGCAAGGTGTAGTAACAGATGCCCAAAGATGATAAAACCTTTAAAAAATGAAAACAGCGAGGCGTAAATGGCTTTAAAGCAAAAAAAAAACATTAAAACTGAAACAGAGAATGCCGTCAACATCACCAAGGTAAAAAGTCATGCGCTGCACCGACGCAAGACCGCCAAACTGATACCTTAAATTCTACAAGTCTCTTAACAGGAAAAGTATTCTTATATGCAAATACACAGAAACCAGGCTACTCGTTTAGGGTCATTGTTTTGGAGCAAGAAGCCTTGCTGAAGGTACTCGCCACCTTTATTAACGACAAAATATAAATTTTAATGAATGATTAGCCCTTTGCGGTTTACGGTTCAGAGAAAATTATTACGTTTTTAAGCCTGCATCGGCATAATCACCTTAAAGGATCCTCCAATGACATAAAAGATTTGTATTTATTAGTTTTTGCCATGCCAGGATTTAAGAAGTTGTACTGAGGATGCTATTTACAACCATGGTGCTATTAGTTTACAAAACCAAATTGACCTGTCCACCACTGATTTTAAGCGAAATCTGGAATGTTTTTTTTTAAATTGCCTTTTTGTAATAAGGGAGTAATTACTCATTGGCATCCACCCGAGCGCAGTCATACGGCTACAAAGGAAAGCTATACAGCTTTCTCAGAAACTTCGTAGTTAAAGAAAAATTCGTCCTGGTCCGGGGTTCGAACCCAGGACCACCGCTACACCGGAGCAGTCGCTCTACCAATTGAGCTAACCAGGACGGCAAGCTTAAGGTAGGACGAGAGCGAATTGATCAATAACTCGAAGTGGGAACTGTGTTGGTCAAATGTTTAGGGGAATCCCCCAAGGTGGAGTAGATTTGTAATAAGGGAGTAATTACTCATTGGCATCCACCCGAGCGCACCCATACGGCTACAAAGGAAAGCTATACAGCTTTCTCAGAAACTTCGTGGTTAAAGAAAAATTCGTCCTGGTCCGGGGTTCGAACCCAGGACCACCGCTACACCGGAGCAGTCGCTCTACCAATTGAGCTAACCAGGACGGCAAGCTTATAGTAGGACGAGAGCGAATTGATCAATAACTCGAAGTGGGAACTGTGTTGGTCAAATGTTTAGGGGGATCTCCCAAGGTGGAGTAGATTTGTAATAAGGGAGTAATTACTCATTGGCATCCACCCGAGCGCAGCCATACGGCTACAAAGGAAAGCTATACAGCTTTCTCAGAAACTTCGTAGTTAAAGAAAAATTCGTCCTGGTCCGGGGTTCGAACCCAGGACCACCGCTACACCGGAGCAGTCGCTCTACCAATTGAGCTAACCAGGACGGCAAGCTTATGGTAGGACGAGAGCGAATTGATCAATAACTCGAAGTGGGAACTGTGTTGCGCTCGGGTGGATGCCAATGAGTAATTACTCCCTTATTACAAATCTACTCCACCTTGGGGGATTCCCCTAAACATTTGACCAACACAGTTCCCACTGCGTAGGATAAGTGCACTAGGAAGTTTTTGTCCCCAGTTCACGGTGAATAAAATCGTGTTCGGTGTTTCTTGAAAGAGCTTGCGCAGGACTTGACGTTTCGGGTCCTTTTAGTGTTCTTGCCAAGAGGTCAGCTGAAATCCTGTGTGCTGCTATCTTATACAACTCAGTGAGAAAGCCGTGTTAGTGCTTGTAAACACATATTGTTTATGGGGTTTAACGTCCCAAAGCGACTAAGGCTATGAGACACGCTGTAGTGAAGGGCTTCGGAAATTTCGACCACCCGGGGTTCTTTAACGTGCACTGACATCGCACAGTACACGAGCCTCTAGAAGTAAACAGATATCGAAGCAGGAAATCGTTACATCGGGATTAGATCATCTAGTGTACCTAGTACAAAACAGTATCAAAATTTATACACCACTGCTATAATTTGAGAGAACAGTTGGTCGCCTATAATTTTCACGGTGTTCACTGTATACCGCTCGTCTGAGTCGAGTGCAAAACAAATGAATGTCGTCAAACCGACTGGAATGCCGAGAGAAAGCAGACAATATATCTGAGGTAGAATTTACCCGCTAACGTTGTCATAAAATGAAAGACAACAGATTGTTAGACACTCGCATGGAGTGGAATATTGGCTTTCGTTTATTTTTCGCACTCTTCCTTCACAGTGAGAAATGACCAAACGGCGTGAAAATGGTACGTCGCTAATGAGAGAGACTGGACCATTTAAATACCTCCACAAAGGCAACATACCAGAAGGCACAATGAAGATGATGTTTTATCATTGCTCACGGATGGGTGACTGTTGGCTTACTTCGCAAATACACAAATTAGCTGCGCCGGTGCAGGCATGTAATCGAAGCGCTGAATGCCTTCTTTTCTGCTACTTTTTGTTCTCGTGACGTGGTGCGATTCCGACACCTTGAAGAACATGTTTTCACAATAAATATAATGTAAGGTGGGGTTTATTCGGAGAAGCTTCGTAACAGGAACAGGGCCAACAGCAGTCTTAGGTCAGCTAGTCCAGCCAGGAGCGTGCACCAGGCGATGGCCATGCGGCTGGCGCGTATGCCCGTCGCCTTCCTTACAATGGCCCCTGTACAGGAAAGGAGCCATCCTGGCAACTTAAGGGGCGGATAAGACAGCGGGGTCATAGTATGTCTTCAGGCAGTGCATATGAATAGTATCACGGCCGCGGCTCTGAGATCGGGTGACGACGTGAGGGGCTCAACGATACAGTTGACTGGAGATGTTTGCTTCAAGATGCGATAGGGCTATTGATATCTAGCGAGCAGTTTCCTGAAGAGGCCCGGAGTACGGGGAGGTATCCACAGCCAGATAAGAGAGCCGGGCGAGAAATGCTGGGGAGGTTGATCTTCAGCGTGGTGGGTGTTTTGAAGGGACTGGGTAGCTGTCGTGAGCGACGGGGCGATCTGACGGCAACCTTCGCTGTGCCTGACGGCTTCGGAAATGGTGGCGCACTCAGAAGTGTCAGTGTGGTAGGGGAGAACAGTATCAATGGGAACTGAGGGATGTCGGCCATAAAGGAGGAAGAAAGGTGAAAATCCTGTTGTTGACTGCGTAGCAGTATTGTAGGCGAACGTAATATACGGGAGAATCAGGTCCCAGTTCGTGTGGTTCGAACACACGCACCCCCTTTGTCAAAAGTAACCTGGCACAAGTGGTTTGTTTCTTAGCCGCGTAGCGAAGCACTTATGGGAGCCCTTAAGCTATGAATCTATACAGAGTAAGGTAAGCCCTTGTCCGCAAGTTCTGACACTTTTCGGTCCTATGGGGTGCCATAAAGGCTCCGTTATACGGTTGAGAAGGAAAAATCTGCTGCTCGGTTACTTTTGACAAAGGGGGCACAGAGCTTGCATGTCCCCCAGAGTTCGGTTAAAGCGTTCAGTGAGCCCGCCGCGGTGGCTCAGTGGCTACGGCACTCGGCTGCTGGCCCGAAAGACGCGGGTTCGATCCCGGCCGCGGCGGCTGAATTTCGATGAAGGCGAAATTCTAGAGGCCCGTGTGCTGTGCGATGTCAGTGCACGTTAAAGAACCCCAGGTGGTCGAAATTTCCGGAGCCCTTCACTACGGCGTCCCTCATAGCCTCAGTTGCTTTGGGACGTTAAACCCCAATAAACCAAACCAAACGTTCAGTGAGGCCGTTTGTCTGAGGGTGGTAAGCGGTGCAAGTCCGATGGATGACGTTGCACTCACGGAGAAGAGCTCTGATGACGTCAGTTAGGAAGACGCGGTCTCTGTCGCTGAGGAGTTCACGAGGGGCACCCTGTGGAACGATGAACCGACGCAGAAGCAAGTTTTACATTCACGTTTTTTCGATGTTCGACAAGATTCCCGGAGAGGGCAATGTTACCAACATTATTGCCGTGTTCTTACAGCCTAATATTTCCTGTTTGACTAATGTATTGCTTCCTGCTGAACGAAGGCAATGAATAGACCACACTGGAAGAAGTATGAACTTAACGATTGCTGTGCGTTTACCCACAGTAAATTTGTTGCTTGTTGACTTTCCTGCAGAGTGAGGCGAGCTTAATGGGCACGGAAAAAAAGCACATCAATGCCTGCTCGCTTGCCAACTTTCCTGAAAGTGTAGCAAAACGACAACTCTTTTTCTGCAGCTCTCATTGGGAAGAACAGAAGATTGGGCGAGTTGGTGTTCCATGGCGAAAGTACATATAAACAGCGCTAAACGACAGGACTAGAAGAGGAGTAGACAAACACGGCGCTGAACTTACAACTGAATTTATTGGAAGGAAAAATTTTCAATATATACATACAAAAAACGCGCACACGTGCGCACAGTCACTACATCAAAGTGGAGATACAATCAACAAGCCACGTTGGTCACACGTGTTGTACCTGCCTTCAAGCTACCCTTTGTGCAACAATGTCATTTCTTTCTTTGACAAAGCTAAAGAAGTATTGCTAACGCAACCTTTTGATTTTCTAGTGATATGAAATGCTTCGGCGACTTCTCTTGTAATCTTGTCAGTATGAAAAAATAACAATTCTGTATCGTCAAAGAACGGCACACATTTGCATACACTGCAATGACTTGACAAGTTAGTATCTCTTTTTTGCAACGAATTAGCATGCTCCATGAGCCTAACATTAATGCATCGGCCTGTCTGGCCTATGTAAGTGCGACCACATGATAATGGAATCTGGTAAACTACCCCCATCTTGCAATTAACGAACTTGTTCACATGGTTAACTTTGCAGACAGACTTACGTTTGGCACCTTCCTGCTTTCTCTGAACTGCTGCTCCTAACCTACCCAGTTTATTAGGAGCAGAAAAAACCACCCTCACGCCATACTTGGCCCCTACCCTTTTAAAACGATGTGACAACGCGTGCACATAAGGCATGACAACTGTTTTCTTCCCCTCAGCATTTTCTTTAGGCTGACCCGAACATTTCAGTGTTCTAAGAACCTTATCTGCACCAGCCACTAGTACGGAATCAGGGTACCCAGCCTCCCTACATCTCTGGGCTTGGACTGACAGACAGAGCAGTAGAAAGTGACTTAAATGGAAAGTGCATTAGAATTTTTCGGTTTGTGGATGACTTCCTGGTTCTAGTTAGGTCTTTGGGTACTGAGTGTGTGTCTGAGGTACTTGATGTTTTTTCACAGCATGGGTCTGGACTGCGGTTTACGCATGAGATCCCTCAGGGGAACGCCTTGCAGTTCCTAGATCTGAGCTTGTCTTTCTTGCCGAACCATGTATGCTGGCGATATGCTCCCAGGAGTGAAAAGCCTCTTGTTAATTATGCGTCTTTCCATTCCAAGCTTGTAAAATTCGGTATTGTGACAGGATGTATTGGTATGGCCGTCAAAAAATCTTGTATGCATCAAATGTCTGCTAGTCTTGCAGTCCAAGCCCAGAGATGTAGGGAGGCTGGGTACCCTGATTCCGTACTAGTGGCTGGTGCAGATAAGGTTCTTAGAACACTGAAATGTTCGGGTCAGCCTAAAGAAAATGCTGAGGGGAAGAAAACAGTTGTCATGCCTTATGTGCACGCGTTGTCACATCGTTTTAAAAGGGTAGGGGCCAAGTATGGCGTGAGGGTGGTTTTTTCTGCTCCTAATAAACTGGGTAGGTTAGGAGCAGCAGTTCAGAGAAAGCAGGAAGGTGCCAAACGTAAGTCTGTCTGCAAAGTTAACCATGTGAACAAGTTCGTTAATTGCAAGATGGGGGTAGTTTACCAGATTCCATTATCATGTGGTCGCACTTACATAGGCCAGACAGGCCGATGCATTAATGTTAGGCTCATGGAGCATGCTAATTCGTTGCAAAAAAGAGATACTAACTTGTCAAGTCATTGCAGTGTATGCAAATGTGTGCCGTTCTTTGACGATACAGAATTGTTATTTTTTCATACTGACAAGATTACAAGAGAAGTCGCCGAAGCATTTCATATCACTAGAAAATCAAAAGGTTGCGTTAGCAATACTTCTTTAGCTTTGTCAAAGAAAGAAATGACATTGTTGCACAAAGGGTAGCTTGAAGGCAGGTACAACACGTGTGACCAACGTGGCTTGTTGATTGTATCTCCACTTTGATGTAGTGACTGTGCGCACGTGTGCGCGTTTTTTGTATGTATATATTGAAAATTTTTCCTTCCAATAAATTCAGTTGTAAGTTCAGCGCCGTGTTTGTCTACTCCTCTTCTAGTCCTGTCGTTTAGCGCTGTTTATATGTACTTTCGCCATGGAACACCAACTCGCCCAATCTTCTGTTCTTCCCAATGAGAGCTGCAGAAAAAGAGTTGTCGTTTTGCTACACTTTCAGGAAAGTTGGCAAGCGAGCAGGCATTGATGTGCTTTTTTTCCGCGCCCATTAAGCTCGCCTCACTCTGCAGGAAAGTCAACAAGCAACAAATTTACTGTGGGTAAACGCACAGCAATCGTTAAGTTCATACTTCTTCCAGTGTGGTCTATTCATTGCCTTCGTGCAGCAGGAAGCAATACATTAGTCAAACAGGAAATATTAGGCTGTAAGAACACGGCAATAATGTTGGTAACATTGCCCTCTCCGGGAATCTTGTCGAACATCGAAAAAACGTGAATGTAAAACTTGCTTCTGCGTCGGTTCATCGTTCCACAGGGTGCCCCTCGTGAACTCCTCAGCGACAGAGACCGCGTCTTCCTAACTGACGTCATCAGAGCTCTTCTCCGTGAGCGCAACGTCATCCATCGGACTTGCACCGCTTACCACCCTCAGACAAACGGCCTCACTGAACGCTTTAACCGAACTCTGGGGGACATGCAAGCTGTGTACCCCCTTTGTCGAAAGTAACCGAGCAGCAGATTTTTCCTTCTCAACCGTATAACGGAGCCTTTATGGCACCCCTTAGGACCGAAAGGTGTCAGAACTTGCGGACAAGGGCTTACCTTACTCTGTATAGATTCATAGCTTAAGGGCTGCCATAAGTGCCTCGCTATGCGGCTAAGAAACAAACCACTTGTGCCAGGTTACTTTTGACAAAGGGGGTGCGTGTGTTCGAACCACACGAACTGGGACCTGATTCTCCCGTATATTACGTTCGCCTACAATACTGCTACGCAGTCAACAACAGGATTTTCACCTTTCTTCCTCCTTTATGGCCGACATCCCTCAGTTCCCATTGATACTGTTCTCCCCTACCACACTGACACTTCTGAGTGCGCCACCATTTCCGAAGCCGTCAGGCACAGCGAAGGTTGCCGTCAGATCGCCCCGTCGCTCACGACAGCTACCCAGTCCCTTCAAAACACCCACCACGCTGAAGATCAACCTCCCCAGCATTTCTCGCCCGGCTCTCTTATCTGGCTGTGGATACCTCCCCATACTCCGGGCCTCTCCAGGAAACTGCTCGCTAGATATCAATAGCCCTATCGCATCTTGAAGCAAACATCTCCAGTCAACTGTATCGTTGAGCCCCTCACGTCGTCACCCGATCTCAGAGCCGCGGCCGTGATACTATTCATATGCACTGCCTGAAGACATACTATGACCCCGCTGTCTTATCCGCCCCTTAAGTTGCCAGGATGGCTCCTTTCCTGTACAGGGGCCACTGTAAGGAAGGCGACGGGCATACGCGCCAGCCGCATGGCCATCGCCTGGTGCACGCTCCTGGCTGGACTAGCTGACCTAAGACTGCTGTTGGCCCTGTTCCTGTTACGAAGCTTCTCCGAATAAACCCCACCTTACATTATATTTATTGTGAAAACATGTTCTTCAAGGTGTCGGAATCGCACCACGTCACGAGAACAAAAAGTAGCAGAAAAGAAGGCATTCAGCGCTTCGATTACATGCCTGCACCGGCGCAGCTAATTTGTGTATTTGCGAAGTAAGCCAACAGTCACCCATCCGTGAGCAATGATAAAACATCATCTTCATTGTGCCTTCTGGTATGTTGCCTTTGTGGAGGTATTTAAATGCTCCAGTCTCTCTCATTAGCGACGTACCATTTGCACGCCGTTTGGTCATTTCTCACTGTGAAGGAAGAGTGCGAAAAATAAACGAAAGTCAATATTCCACTCCATGCGAGTGTCTAACAATCTGTTGTCTTTCATTTTATGACAACGTTAGCGGGTAAATTCTACCTCAGATATATTGTCTGCTTTCTCTCGGCATTCCAGTCGGTTTGACGACATTCATTTGTTTTGCACTCGACTCAGACGAGCGGTATACAGTGAACACCGTGAAAATTATAGGCGACCAACTGTTCTTTCAAATTATAGCAGTGGTGTACAAATTTTGATACTGTTTTGTACTAGGTACACTAGATGATCTAATCCCGATGTAACGATTTCCTGCTTCGATATCTGTTCACTTCTAGAGGCTCGTGTACTGTGCGATGTCAGTGCACGTTAAAGAACCCCAGGTGGTCGAAATTTCCGAAGCCCTTCACTACAGCGTCTCTCATAGCCTTAGTCGCTTTGGGACGTTAAACCCCATAAACAATATGTGTTTACAAGCACTAACACGGCTTTCTCACTGAGTTGTATAAGATAGCAGCACACAGGATTTCAGCTGACCTCTTGGCAAGAACACTAAAAGGACCCGAAACGTCAAGTCCTGCGCAAGCTCTTTCAAGAAACACCGAACACGATTTTATTCACCGTGAACTGGGGACAAAAACTTCCTAGTGCACTTATCCTACGCAATGAGTAATTACTCCCTTATTACAAATCTACTCCACCTTGGGGGATTCTCCTAAAACATTTGCTCTATCCTAGGCAAGTTTCATTCCTTTCTCAAATAGTTTCACCATATGCTTCCGCCGCAAATGTTTTTCGGATACTCAGTTTTTATTTCCTGCGTCCTCGTAGCAGTCGATGACCGCTACGGCGGCTCAGTTGTGAGAGCACTCGGCTACTGAGCCGGAGTTCCCGAATTCGACCCCGGTAGCAGTGGCTGCGTTTCGATGCAGGCGAGATGCAAAGGCGCCCGTGAGCTGTGCGATGTCAGTGCACGTTAAAGATCCCCAGGCGGTCTACCTTATTCCTGAGACCGGAGACCTCCACTACGGCAACTCTTTCTCTCTTTCCTCTTTCGCTCCTACCTTCTTTCCTTACCTTATGGCACGGTTCGGATGTCCGCCGAAAATTGAGGCAATTACGGCGCCATTTCCTTTCCTCAAAAACCAAGTTGAATTTTTTTTTTTTCAAATTCGTGAGATGAAAGCGTCATTACTGGGCGGGAAGTGCGAGCAAGACTTCGTCAAACCTACTTCTCTTTCGAAGTGAAAAGATGAATATTCTAAGGTTGTTACATTCTAAAACATCATAATGCCACTTTGTCACAAAAAAATAATTAAAAGAAATGCTCCAGCTTTCATGAACGTCAGCATATCGTTTTGAAATTCCGCTTATATTTATCAACGGAACGTTAAGCTCACATAAAAATATATGCCGTGTTCCCTGTTCATGGTGTCGCATACAATATGCAGCAGCAAGCGAATCTCACTTTTAAGAAGGTGGTTCAACTCGGCATTTGAGGCGGGGGAAAAGCGAGGCTCAAGAAATTCTGCGTAATTAATGATGAAATTAAATAATCCTGATATAACGCGTCTGCAGACATAACTTTTGACCTTTTTTGTCGCATGATCTGTATTTTTTTAAGGGAGCATGCGGCGAAATAAATGGGCAATTTGGTAAACATTTTTCCTTTATTAATTTGTACTTTTTGTGAGCCTTGTATCTTCATTTGTCTCGTGGCAAACATTAGAGCGAAAAATAGAGCGAAAGACAAAAGAAAATGTTTTCTTAATGTGTAACGCCGAAACGCTCTGAGCGAATCGCACTTCTCACGGTTGTGGTGCATCGTGGGTTCCGCGACTTTGTTGCAAACGAACTCTCGTCTTAGCATCGTTAAGTTTCACCGTGAAGAGGAGAGATCAGAGCCTTTGTTGGTCGCATCGTTGATTTTTTTCAACGAAAAGGGGAAGCAAGCGAGGCCATAAACTACCTGAACAAAGGAATAAATTGAAGGTTTTTTCTTCCCGTTTCTTTTTTGTGTGAATGATATCTCTCGTCTCTTCCGCATTTCGTAGAAAATGGCAGTATAATTGTTCTGTTTTTGGCGCATGAATTTTTTAACCTTTAGGACTGGAATAATTTCGTCGTTTATTCAAATGTTTATGGATTATAGATTTTAGTCTTCCTTTTCAAAGAAACGCTGGAATATTGATTTGCATCCTTAAATTTACCTTTTACTTTAATGGTCATGGACAGCTAAATTACAATTCATAGGTTCATTAAACAGAGCATAAACTTTTAGACTTGGTGAGATTAAAAACTTCAAAAATTTCTTATTTACTTCCAAAGCAGGGGGTAACATGGCTCGTTTAAAATTGTTTTTATGCAGGAACTACAGATGCCAGCGTACGGGAGAACGCCACACTGATATCTGCATGAAAGATCAAATATCAGTGCCAAGTTTTTAAAAAATCAAGTTTTTAATCTCACATGTCTAAAAGTTTCTGCTCTGTTTAATGAACCTATGAATTGCAATTTAGCTGCCATGATAATTGAAGTAAAATAAGCCGACTATTCATCGATAACAGCTGCAAAGAAACAGGTGAACGAAGCACAGGTGCTCTCCGAGCAGAACTCTGAGCTGATTGCTACTATTAAAAGCAGACTTGATTCGAAAGACTGGTCGCGCAGATCAAACCTGTTTTTTTTTTTTGCCATAAGGATGGCGAGCGGAAAACATGGGCGCAGTCAGAGACCCTCATAATCCAGTACTGCAGCGAGCAGTTAGGAACCACTCTTGCTCCTCTAGATATTGAAGAGCTTCCAGGCTGGAAAAGTTTGGGGCGGACGGAAACCGTCAAATCATTGTTAAATTTGCCCATTTTATAGTAAAAGAAAAGGTTGTTTTAAGTGTCAAAAAACTCAAAGGCACAAATTACAGTATTTCTGTGGAATACTTCCCAAGTACCCTCGCCGCTAAAAAGCGCCTTGTGGAATTCGCAAAGGCACAGGAAGAAACAAAATTTAAGCCCAGGCACGGCAAACTAACTATCGGAAAGAAAACGTACTTTTGACGGCAGTAATCAGATGGTTGTCCCCAATCCTTTAAACACATAGAAAACAATTGTCTGAAACCTAGCCGTTCTTACTTATCCTTTATATATGCTAATTTCAGAAGCCTGTTGCCTGAACTTCACCCTCTCAGCAGTATAATCCACACAACACAGTCTAACCTTGTTGTTCTTACTGAGACATGGCTCACATCATAAATCACCGACTCTGAAATTCTCTTGCTTTCTTTCTATTTAAATATTTTCCGGCAGGATCGAATCGACAAGCGTGGAGATGGCGTACTGATAGCATCCTACCGAAATCCTTAATCCATCGAATTAAAAATATCTCTCATAGAAATTATATTTGTTATTACCTACGCCTCTTACCCGCATGTGGTAATCGACGCCTGTTATAGCCCCCCCCCCCCACCTCTCCCCGACGCACACGCACCGTCAGTCCCCTATCCTACTCTTCGGAGACTTTAACTTCCCCGCTATAACTTGGTCTAATCTAGCCAAAACACTATCAAAGAATAACATCGAAAGTGACTTCGTAAGCACGTGCATAACCTTTCGACTAACGCAAGTAGTCTCCCAACCGCACGTCATAGCAGCAATTCGTCTAATACACTCGATCTGATCCTTTCTTCTGACTCCGATAAGCTCTCTTCGCTCACACATTTACCAGGTCTTAGTGACCATTCCATTGTTCACAGTTCGTTCCATTGCTATCTACCACGTACACCAACAATAATGAAAACAACAACTTTGTATGACAAAGCACACTATTCCGCAATCAATACTGCGCTTGAGAAAGTTTCCGTCTGGCTTTATGAAGACTTTTCAAAGCGTTCCGCTCAGACTAACTGGTTACTTTTCAAGAATAAAATGCATGAGCTTATAAAGACGTACATACCCACTATCACTGCAACCGATAAACAATCATCGCCATGGTTCAACCGCACTCTGAAACGTCTCAATAACAAAAAAAAATGACTCTTCCGCTCTGCTCAATGAATTAACAACCAATGCTCATGGAAAAAGTATTTCACTGCGGACGAAGGAGTTTGAGTCACTTGCTAACAAAAAAAAACAAAGCATATTTTCTATTCATCAGTGTTGCCAACCATGTTAAAAAATAACGCCCCAAAAATTTGGAGTACTATAAACCCTAAACACTCGCAGCCATTAGAAATATACGATCACTGCAATCACCCAATTCCTGCAAGTCAAACAGACGAAGAACTAAACCGTGCATTCAGTTCTGTTTTCACACCAGACCGTGCTAACACTTTACCAGATTTTTCCCATTACGATCACACTGTTATGCCTGAGATCACTTTTAATCCTCCCAGTAATATTATGAAAATCATTGACTCATTAAGGCTTTCACCTTCTGCAGGTGTCGATGGCATTAACACAAAGGTATTAAACATGCGAAAAGCACTGTCAGTGTGATTTTATGCCATATTTATGCGCAATGATTGTCATCAGGAGTGGTGCCGGAAGACTGGATAAGGCTGTTCCAGTTCCGAAAAAAAGGTCTTCCATCTTTATGTTCTAGTTATCGTCCCATTTCACTAACTAGCGTTTGTTCGAAACTAATGGAGCATGTGCTTTACTCTCACATAGTAAATTTCCTGATACCTGTCACTTGTTTCATCCTAATCAGCATGGGTTTAATAAAGGGCTATAATGTGATACTCAACTAGCTTTATTAATTAACGATATAAGCTCTAATCTCGATTCAAACGTTCCGGTAGACGCTCTCTTTTGGATTTCGAAAAGGCATTCGACAGGGTTCCCAATCGAAGACTTCTACTTAAACGTTCAAACGTGCGCATTAACCCCCTTGTATTGGAATGGATACGCAATTTTCTCACTAACCGGAAAAAATTTTTGTATGCTAATAAATACTCGTCGTCTTGCTTCCCTGTTCATTCCACTGCCTGCCAATGCGCCGTGTTTGCCGCCTTTGCTCTTTCTAATTTATATTAACTACCTGCCTAATAATATCACTTCTCATATCCGCCTATTTGTAGACGACTGCGTAATCTGGCGCCCCATCCAGAACACCTCTGTCTCTCGCTTACTTCAAGATGACATTAAACGTGTTGAAGCCTGGGGCAACACTTGGTTAATGTCCTTAAACACTAATAAAACGTCATTGCTTTCTTTCCATCGATGCCAAAACTATCAACCCTTCAAGTATGAATTAAGTGCATCTGAGGTATCATCTATTCAGTCGTACAAATATTTCGGCATCATATTTTCTGAACGAAGAAACGTAGCGTTGAAACAGGACACAAAAAGATGAGGACAGGATGGGGCTACACTGTGTAGCCCCATCCTGTCCTCATCTTTCTGTGTCCTGTTTCAACGCAGCGTTTTTCGGTTCGGTTTGATTTGGTTTATGGGGTTTAACGTCCCAAAGCGACTAAGGCTATGAGAGACGCCGTAGTGGAGGGCTCCGGAAATTTCGACTCCCTGGGGTTCTTTAACGTGCACTAACATCACACAGTACACGGGCCTCAAGAATTTCTCCTCCAAAGCAATTCAACCGCCGCGGCCGGGATCGAACCCGCTTCTTTCGGGTCAGCAGCCGAGCACCATAACTGCTGAGCCACCGCGGCGGCGCTACGTTTTTTAGATCAGTTAGTCGCTCAAAATGAGCCTTGTCACAACGAGCTAAAAACAGGTAACTCAAAATCGGTGCGATGCAGGATCCGATGCAAACACCTTGATTTTGCAGGAAAACGTTGTTCTCAAAGGTAACAAAAGTAGAAGTAAGGTAAACGGATAAAAGCTCTAAAAAACCCTCCGTGCTCACGCCACAAGCATTTTGAAAGTCGACAGCACCGCTATTGTCGATAGCATCCTCGACACAAGACAGCCCCGTTTACCTTACTTCAACCTTTGTTACCTTTGACAACAAGGTTTTCCTGCAAAAGCAAGGTGTGTGCATCGGATCCTGCATCGCAGTGATTTTGAGTGACTTGTTTTTAGCTCGTTGTGACAAGGCTCTTTTTGAGCGACTAACTGATCTAAAGATTTTAAAGATCTTTCTTTATGTGGTTGACCTTTTAATTCTTTTTGCCCTACGTTTTTCGTTCAGATTATCTATGACCAACTGGCCCAACAGTGTACTCTGTCAAACATCACATTTTCTAACACACTTCATTGGTCAGCACACATAACAAACAAAACACATAACAAAAGAAGCCAATCGCACTCTTGGCTACCTCGCGACTCGCTTCTGCTTCAATTAAAACATTAACATACCTCACATTTGTCCGGCCGAAGTTGGAATACGCATGCTCAGTCCGGGACCCTCATCAATCTAACCTTTCGAACACCCTCGAATCAGTGCAGAATCGCACAGCTAGATTTATTTTTTTGGACTACTCGTATGACACCAGCGTCAATGCACTTAAATCTGAGGCTAATCTTACTAATCTGGAGTCCAGACGTTGCATATTTAGGCTCTGCCCCTTTCATAAACTTTATCACGGCCGACTTGATGTTTCAGCTATCTTGCCAGCTCATCGCTTATCAAGCCGTAACAACCATCCCAAAGCAGTCTACCCTCCCCCAGCACAGACTGCAGCTCATCTTCGCTCTTTCTTCGTGCCAACTACTCGAGACTGGAACAGCCTGCCAATCGACTCCATGCACCACTCCGATCCACTGCACTTCAAGGTTGCCATGCAATCTCTCATTAGTGAAACATTCAGCCCATCCCTCATGTAATACCCCATTTCTGGGGCATTTGAGGTATTGATAATGATAAAAAAAATGAGTGACACTATTCTAAATAACCAGAAACGATTCAATTGCCCCGTCCTTAATTGATGAGGTATGTACCACTGGACGTTCAACACCACTCTCTGCTACCAATATTTAAAAGCTAGGTTCGTTTTTTTACTCGGGGTGTGTAGATTCCGCCGCTAGAAACGTGTTTGGAAGATGTAGAATCACGCAAATGCCGCAATGATTATTGAATGAAGTTATTTTATTTCAACACGACGAAATATTAGCGTAACATGTCTCGAATTATCTATACGAATGAAAATGCAATTCCAAGCCATTAGGGAAAAATGGATGCCCTAAAATGCATTTCGAGCGTATTGTATTAATTGAAAATTTATTTCGTATTTATTTCGTAATTTTTTAGCGTTCTTAAAAATGCGTCCAAAATACACTCTTTCCCTCTTAGTATACCTATAATGCATTAAAAATACACTAAAAATATACATTACATACATCAGACCACATTAAAAATAGGCTCAAATATACATTTCAAACGTAGAAAAAAATTCTGGGGGCACTTTGACTCTCTAAAGTGCATAAAGGCGAAAGCGTTTTCCGCACCACTTGTCTGCCTCTGCGGCACTGGTGGCGTCACCACTGAATGACATCACACGTAATTAAGTACTAATTACTACGTAGTGTTAAATTGTTAATTCAAGGGTAATTTTTTATTACTGACTACATGCTAATTAACTCCTAATTAATGACGCTTAAACTTCACCTTTAGGAGTGGAACGCGACAGCGTGTTGTAGCGCTGCAGGGAGTCCAGGGAACGCCACCACCCGTTCGGCGCGATGCCTTGCCCTTCGAACGCAACGCTTTTTGAGGAAAAGAAATGGCGCAGTAATTCTCTGTCATCGCGGTGGACACCTGAACCACACCGTACAGGAAGGGAGGAAGTGGCAGTGAAAGAATAAAGAGAGAGAGGGGGGCCGTAATGAAGAAAATTAAAATTGCATGTATTTGAGGAAAGGAAATTAAGCCGCAACTTTCTCACATATATCGGTGGACACCCGTCAAAAGCGTGACCCTTCTGCATATAAGCTTCTGCTGATAGCCTTCTGTCGACAACGATGAGGCATTAAAAGCTTTCGCCTTTATACCGGGTGTTTTTTTTGGAAGGTCCAAAATTTTTGAAGAAAGGTAAATTCTTTTCGATTTATTTTAACCCTGGGGCTATACTGAGGGCTACGGCGAACGCCAGGTAAGAGGCAAACTACTTTAATTGGCTCGCTGATTAACTGAATACGTTAATTAACTTTTATAATTTTTATTTTAGGGGATATGTTGTATTAGCAGAATTGGAGATCGCCTTCCAAGCAGTCCAGCCAAGAAAAAAATTTAATGAAAAAATTTTTTGCGCGCGTTACGAAGCGAGAAAAAGTCACCCTGGTAGGCAGCTTCACACTGTAACACAGCGTCTATGAGCGCCTGTGACGTAGCTCGCTCCGCCCTGCGCTTTGTGTCAGTGCGTTTTTGTTCCAACGCGGCATTCCGTGAGGCCGCGGAGCGAATCGAAACAAGCAGCGATAGCGCAGGCCGCCCGTCCGGGCTTCAGGTGATATCAGCCGCCATGTGACGCAAAGCGCAGGGCGGAGCGATCTACGTCAGAGGCGCTCCCCGCCGCTGAGTTTCGGTGTGAAGGTGCCTACCAGGGTGACTTTTTCACACCTCGTACCGTGCGTGAAAAATTTTTAATTGAAATTGTTTTTTCTCGGTTGGACTGTTTGGAGGACGATCTCCAATTTTGCGAATACAACATAACCCCTAAAATAAAAATTAGAAAAGTTCATTAACAAATTTAGTTAATGAGCGAACAAACTAAAGCAGTTTTCCTCTTGCCTGGCGCCCGCCGTACCCTCTAGTATAGCCCCCGTGCTAAATAAATCAAAGCAATTTACCTTTTTTTAAAAATTTTCGACCTTCTAGAAAAAAACACCCGGTATAGCTATTTACTTCGGCTTAAAAAACGCCTGCTAGTCGACTTCACCGGAAGAGACGGGTTAACGTAATAGAACAGCTAATGACTGACCCAGCTGTAATCATAAGAAGCCCATCCACGAGAATACGCGTAGTTGCCAGTAAAGAAGAGCTCTATGACATTGCAAAGTCACGTGACGGAATTGAAGCGGGAAAGATTTCGCCACACAAGTACTGGCAGAAAGAGACGCAGGAAACAAGAAGTGCTCCGACAAGTACCGTACATACTTGTTCTCATTTCCCTGTGCCACGCTGACTAACCCTCTTATCTGAGTTTTACAGGTCCACCCAGCGCCTCCCCCCGCGCAGCCCCTTCAAAGCCTTTGTTCATTACACACCCCCCGGATATAAGTTTTTCCACTATAGCAGCTTAACGAATCAAGATTCACCTCCCTCCCCTTCCTGACACGCATCCCCTCTCACACCACTTTCCTTCCCCCACCCGGGGCCTTCCTCCTCGGAGCGAAGGCCCTATTTAACCCCTGCCAATGATGAACGCTTTGCCCAGACGACGACAAGTCCCCTTGTCGAAACGTTGGCTCAAGCAACCTGAGGTTTTCCCCTCCCTTGTTCATTTTGTGATCGCCAAGGACCATCTACCACACCCTCTCTCTACCATGGTTTTCCTTAGATATACCCACCTAGACACGACGCGTTCTCTTGTCCGCTAAGGTGTTTTTTTACGCAGACTGTGGGTACCCAAATTGTCGTGGAAGTACCGTACTGGTCGCGTTCGAATCTGGGGACGATCTAGAACCGAAATGCTGGTCATAACTTGCGTCAGACATAGCAAAGAGTCCACCTGTCAGCAAACAAATACATGGGTGTCTGAGGGAGCCGGTCGGCCTTACAGTCTGGATACTTTTCGCTGGCATTTTCAGCCTGGACGTACCCAAGGCGCCTTTTCGGGTACAATGCTAGCACGTTCTCCATACGTAATGTAAATAAGGGGTGATTGCCTTCCTGAAAGAAGTTACCATAAACTAAAGAATCACAGGAAAGGGAGAGATTTTACTGTACTCGAAGCGTCATTTTGAGCCCTATATTGTCTCACGGTAGCTTGGAGTGTGCTGCAAATATATTTACGCAGACTGCCCACTTGTTAGAATTTAGGTATAATTTGGACGAATTAATTGAGTATTTGCGAAAGTACAATTCAAGTAGTGTGCCAATATCAAAATGCGATTTCCAGAAATTATAGTTCGAGCATTAGATTGTTCCACGCCTGTTTGAAATGTGCTGCAAATACGCTTACGCACATTGCTGATTTGTTAGAGTTTAAGTCTGCTTTGGATGAATGAATTGAGTACTTACGAAAGTACGTTTCAAATACAATACGAACACGCAAATGCCATTTCCCTAAACCTGATTTCAAGCACTAGACTTCTACAGCAGCTACCACTGTGTTGCAAATTCGTTTAAAAGGACTGCCCGATTGTTAGAATTGAAGTATGCTTCAGACGAATGAATTTCATATTTACGAAAGCACATTTTTAATACATATACAAGATGCTACAACCACATGCATATTTTTTTACGTATTTAAAACGTGCTTGAAGTATGCTTTAAGTGAGGTAGTTTTGGCAAATTTTAAGAATATATTTCGAATACCAAACATGAGAATTCGCGAACCTATTTCCTGCATATTTTTAGTGCATTCATGAATACAAAATATGCTTAGAATACAATATGAATATCCCACTGTATATTCGAAACGAATTAGTTTTCGCTAAGGGAGCTCCTCGGGAAAAACTTGTGCCCAGAGTGAGACTTAAAAGCACCCACCCCAAGAACACGCCCAGAGCACTGTTTCAGCTCGATAGTGGGCAGGAGCATTTTCCCACTTTTTTGCTGTTGTTGTGAGTTCCTTGCACAAGAGTAAGTGAAATAATTTTTTTACAATTTTTAAAGCTGCTTAAGGGGCTACGAAACCCACGGAAATGGCTTGCAATCGGTGACAAATGCAAGCAAGCCAATCGCACCAGCACAAAGCGCTGATGTATAAGGCTCCCATGATCGTCGACTTAACAATGCCCTCAATCTGGTATTGGCCGCATTTTCCGGTTCGCACGGTACGCTGACAGGCAATCCCCGTAGCCATCCCGTGCTCCTCGCATCGCCCCATTGGCGGGCTGGTCGAACGGAGTACACTGCCTGACCAATTAGGACTGGTGAGGCAGTGTGAAACTTTCGGAACGCTTAGTCTGACACCCGATAAAGAAATTCGGTCTTTCTTCCTTCTTTGCAAGCCTTTCATCAGACACGTTGAAGATGTTAACTTGAACGACATGGTTCTTCCTCAAAATATTGCTCTCGAATTTTTCTTCGAACTGGCAGATCATTAAAAATCGTGCGGGAAAGTGGACTGGAAACACCGAATTGCGCTGTAACAGCTCCGAAACAGGCGGCGATTTCGACGCGTGGAGCTCCGGGAATATAAATTATTGCTCCCCTGATAGCTATCTGACTAGGAAATGGATCTTTTTTCTGAAAGCTAGGAAATGCCCTTGCACTTTTTATCAATCAAATGTGACGTCACACCGAAGTCGCAATATTATGGCTGGCATAGTTCATTTCTTAGCATAGTTGAATTAGCCACTTATTAGCCTATTTGTAAACGCTTGTTGCGAGAGGTATCGATCTCTGTCACACAAGAGTAAAAATGTTTCTTAAATATACGAGCTCTTAGTCAAAGCTTCATTTTTTATTGTGTATACAACTAGGGCGCCGAGCAGCTACTGCCAAGTAGGCTTTTTAAGAAATATTTCCGAGAGGAGTCATCAGCACAATTTTTTAATGATGGTATTGCTTAAAAGAAAATACTAACGATAGTCTAATAAGCCTTAATAAGGAAAGGAATTTGCAGACAGCTAACTGCTTGAATGTATCCAACGGTTGAAGCACATCTTTATCGAGAAAACCGTCTTGTGAATCTTGGACCTCTTTCCTTATTAATCTAGATGGGCCCATGTGGGATCTACCTGCTGCTTTTGGCATCATTGCTTGGTATCTCCAAGTAAGTATAACATTTTTGCAGTTTTCATGAAAAGATCTATGCAAAAGACAAAATAAGAATCAACCTGCTTGAGGCACTTATTCCGGAAATTAAATTGTTTTTTTTTTGTGGCAATTCTTCACTTAACGCGCGAAACGCTCATATCGTTTTAGGTCGCTAACGCTTAGCTCTTTCCTTACGGCGTCTTTTTAAATGATAATGACGCACAGTGCTCCATTCTGAGCGATGCGCGCCTCTTCTGGACAAATACCGCCATTCAGTAAGATGCAAAAGTGCTGTACTTCGCTTTGAGAGTTGGTATTTTTTCAGCCGAAAGAGGGAGTGCTTTTAAGCTCCGCACAAAACCAGTGAGTACCGAGCGATCGCGCAAGCATCGCGCCCAAACCTACGTCGTCCTCACGCACCGAGCATTCACCAATAGACACAATAATCATGTTGTGATTAGAGAAAGACACTGGCTTTACACAGCACGAGATGCGCCGGGTACTCACAGCCGAAGTTAAGAATATCCAGTCCAGAAGGGCATGCGAATTTCCTTGGATACAAGTATGAAGCAGGACATCTGCCCAGATAGTCCAGCGCCTAGTAGACCCGAGTTTCCAGTGATTCTAGACAGCCGTGCAGAACTTCTATCACTACTTCCGTTCGATCGAGAGCGATCATTAGGGTTAAACACGTAGTCGCCCATCGAAACAACGCCACACTCATATTGAAAGAGAGCTCCTACGTTTTTTTTTTTTTTAAAAGCTACTCTCTTTGCCTGACCACAGGAACCGGCGCGACTCACCATACTTCCGAACGCCGTAAAATGTGAACTGACCCTCCGTATCAACTCGGTACACAAGGTCAGAACACGGCATGCTTTTTTTTAGAAACAGCTGACAACCCGCCGAAAGAACCAGAGTGTGATACGCAACCGCTATGATCTGCTACAAAAGGCCGGAAGGCTCTTTCTTCGTAATCAATCTCTATTTGAGACCCGTGTACCGCGCGAAGGCAGAACCGACTGCCCGAAAATAGGCGGAGCAGTTGCACCTGCTTTTTCCGAGTGCGAAGTCTACAGGCATGCAGAGTTCCGAAATTCCGTTCCTGGGCGGTCGCCATGATGGATTACTAGCGTTGATATAACACCTCCATGATGTCAGGTAAGGAGTGAGAGGCCGAGGCCTGTCTTGAGGCAGCACCCTTTCTCCTTGATCTCGAGCGACGTGATGGCTTATTCTTGGACGCCTTTCGGCGGCGTTTATGTTTGGCAGAAAGAACCTACTCCATATACTTTGAAGATCCAGTTGTGATGATGCGCACCTATGCGCACCGCAGGCTGCTGAACTCAGGGCTGGTTTACAGGCTTTTCCTTGTTGCACCAATTGACGCCACTGGATTCCATTGCAGAACATGGACTAGGTGATATCACAGCATGGCCACCTAAACTACTGGTAAACCCAACGCCCTTCTTAGCACTGATGCACGTTTAGATTGCAGGGGAATCCGCAGAAAACTCCGCGTCAACAGGCAGCTGCCCCTCTAGAGAAGGCTGAGAGGCAACACTCACGTCCCCAAGCCGCACATGTAATCGGCCTATTATTGCAAATGGGTGGTTTCACCCTGGTCCTTCGCAGGACTTTCCTACGCCAGCACGTTTCCAATATTCGGCAGATTACCCGTGCTGCTTGGGTCTGCAGCACGCACGGCCCTGGAAACCGCGTCCTCATCTTTCGACGAAGCATCATTAACGGCTCCGATAGATTCAGATTCTGACAGTGCGCCGGTCGCACCCAGTACCTCAGTAGCATCTAGGGAATGCTGCTCTAGGGCTTCATCTGTAGGATGGGACGATCCAGCCGCTTCTCCGTACAGGAAACGACGCACTCTTCAGTTGAGTGGCGGAAATTTACGGCAGACATTACAGCGCGGAGTAAGGCTTTGACGCAGATATGACCAACTTTGTAGCACAGTAGACACTACGGAGGCGTTCGGGTAAATAAATCGAGACAGTCAATTCCACAAAAACTTAAAAGATGCGGAACATCACAGACTGTGACACCATCAGCCAGCGTCAACACAAATTCTCGACTCAATGTCAGCATCTGCTGCAATTCAGTGACCATCCAGTTGTCAAACGTATGCGTTTCTGCCGCAAGAATGCAGTGTCTATAATGCTAACGACCTCTAGATGTTCTGGTAGCCAGAGGAGTTTCGTCTTGATTGTACTTTGGCCTCAGGGTCAATAACGATGAATCGACGGTTTTTGATTCGTAGCTATCCTGCTTTAACGAGTTTTGCCTTCGCTAACGCTGACATGCAGGTAACAAGTCATTCACAGAAGAAACATTCAGAGCAGGCGGACAAAACTAATATCAGTCAAGTAGATGACAGAACGCAGAGCATTTCGAAAGTCCTGAGCCCGGCTTTGGCGTCCACTGAGATCTGCGTGCAAAAATAAAGTATTGAAGACACACTTACCCGCCCAAAGATGGGGAATGATTGTGCGGTACATGTTATTGCTGGCTAACGCCGTAGTATTACCTAGGTGCATGGCCGATTGATCCTTGTCGAAGAACATCGAAAAAAGGACTGCTCAGAGTGCCGTCTTCGGCGCCATATATCACGCCTCACGTTAAACTGCAACAGGCTCTCGCGCTGTGCATTGTATATTGTCTTCTTTATCAACTAATAATACTATGAAATTAATATTCGTGCTTTCCTACATGTTGTGGTAGTGACAGAGAGATGTGCGCTGTATGAGTTGGCCTCGACAACATTGTAGCAAAAACAGGGCACTAGAACAGTACGTTACCGTCCGGGTTTCTGCCCCGTACGTCAGTACCAGTAAGATACAACTGCTATAAGTATACTTTTCTGCGAGGGATATTGGTAAGCTGTCATTCATGATGTAAGAAAACCTACGGAATGCGCTTCACACCATTCTTATTCTAGTTAATTCATTCTCACCATCAGGATAAGCGGTCACTACCTGCCCTAAGTAGAAGTACTCCCTTACCGCTTCAAGCCCCTCGCTACCAATTGTGAACGGCTGTTTTGCTTGCTAGACTGTTGAACATTGTTTTGGTTTTTCGCATGTTAATTTTTAGACCCAGCATTCTGCTCTGCCTATCTAACTCATTGTTCATGCTTTGCACTTCATCTCCTGGGTGACTTAGCAAGCCAATGCCACTAGCGGATTACAGAGTAGTTAGGTGTTCTCCATTAACTCTTCTCCCCGAATGTTCACAAACTAAGCTTCTGAATACCTCCAGTAAACAGGCGGTGAAGAGCATTGGCGAGATCATGACTCCCGGTCTCGAACCCTTTCTTACTAGAATATTATTGCTGACTTTACGGATGACTATGGTAGCTGTGAGCCTGCTATAGATCTCTTCCAGTATTTTTACAACAGCTCTTCTACTTCCTGGTTCAGCAAATCTTCCATGGGTGCTGAAGTTTCGACTCAGCCAATTGCTTTTTCGTAATCTATAAAAGCCATATACAGGTGGTGGTTATACTCTGCGCATTTCTATCTCACCTGATGAATTATCTGAATACGGTCTGCTTTCGGGTAACTTTTACGAAAGCCAGTCCGGTCATTTCGTTTATTGAAGTCTAACCTTGTCCTGACTCATTTAGAGATTTCCTTACTGAGTACCTCATAGGTAACGGACTGTAAGCTTATCGGTCTCTAGTCCTTCAGACAGTTTACGTCTCTTTTCTGGTGGATTAAGATGATGGTTGTGTTCTTCCAAGCTTCTTGCATGCTCGAGGTCATTAGGCGTTTCGTATACAGGGTAGCTAGTGTTTCTAACACAATCTGCCCTCCGTACTTCAACAGATCTGCTTTTATCTGATCCTCTCCAGCTGCTTTCCTCCTTTGCACTGCTCCTAAGGTTTCCTTCACTTCCTTTTTCGTTACAGGTGGCATAGGCTAATTTTGTGATGCACTGGCTTTCCATGTATTGAGGAATGCTCATAGTATAGTTAACCCATATATACAGCCTTCATAGATTACGAGAAGCGATTATACTCAAGTAGAAACCTGAGCAATCATGAATGCATTTTGGAATAAGGTTGTAAAGAGCCTAATGTAAAATTACTGGAAGATATCTGCAGAGGGTGCACAGCTACCATAGTCCTCCAGAAAGTCAGAAATAAAACTTCAAGACGAAAGGGCGTCTGGCAGAGAGTGGGTGTCGCCAACGCTATTCAGCGCCTGTATAAGGGAGGAGAGATCAGAGTCCTGGATTCGGAACAGTTGGGGGTAAGAGTTAACGAAGAATATCTTAGCAATGAGCGACTCGCTGATGACATTGCGTTGATAAGTCACTCACGAGATGAGCAGCAAAACATGACCAATGAGAAAGACAGACAGAGCTGAGCGCTGGGTCTAAAAATAGTATGTTGGAAACCAAGGTGATTTTCAACGGTCTCGGAAGAAAAGAGCAGTCTATGTTTGGTTTCGGGCTGACGTAAATAGTAAAGGATTGCGTCTATGTAGACCAGGTAATGACCGCAGATCCGAATAATGAGAGGGAAATAACTAGAAGAACAGAACGGGGGAGAGAGCGCTTGCATGTTCTCTCAGACCATGAATGGCCACCGCCGCGGTGGCTCAGTGGTTACGGCGCTCGGCTGCTGACCCGAAAGACGCGGGTTCGACCACCGCCGCGGCGGCTGAATTTCGATGAAGGCAAAATTCCAGAGGCCCGTGTGATGTGTGATGTCACTGCACGCTAAAGAACCCGAGGTGGTCGAAATTTCCGGAGCCCTTTACTCCGGCGTCCCTCATAGCCTGAGTTTCTTCGGGCGGTAAACCCCATTAAAACAATAAACGAAACATGAAAGGCAGTTTACTAATTACCCTCCAGAGAAAATTATATAACAGTTTTATCTTTACCGCACTTACCTATAGAAAAAGACATGTGGAGGCTAACGAAAAGGGTTGAACTTGAATTAAAGACAACGCTGCGGTTATGGAAAGAGAAATTATGCGTATGACTTTGAGACAGGTAGAGGGCAGAGTGGGTCTGGGATCCAAGACGGGTTCATAACATCCCATTCGATATTTAGTAAAAAATGAGGTTGAGCAGGGCATGTAAAGCGAAGACAAACAAACCTATGATCCTTGAGGGTAACAGACTGTATTACAAGAGAAGCGAAAAGTAGCGAGTTGGTGGCAGAAAGTTAGGTGGGCGAAGGAGTTTCAGAAGTTTTCGGGGATAGGGCGGCCGCAGCTGCCACAGGACCGGGTTAATTAGAGTGGTGTGGGAGGGTGGCGTAGTCAAGTGGGCGTTGGTGATGGTTTTACTAACTACGTTTTACTAACAACAAAAAAGGACGCTTCGAAGTGCCATATCGCATGCATGTAACAAATCACGACACGGCGGGAGATCTGAAGGGGCGCTTGGAAGAGCCAACTCGCAATCCTGCAGGTATTGGAGATTTACCGGCCAGATCACATTGATCTGGGCCCCATGCATTAGGACCATCCTGGAAACGAGGCGGCGCACGAAATTCCCGATAATTCATATTTAAGGGGTTGGTGCGCTACCCCGAGCTCAGGTCGGCCAGGGAACGCGTGTCATCCTACAAATAAACTACAACTTAATTCAAGAAAGACAGAAAACTACTGCCAGAACCCCACTGATCGCTAGTCAAACAAAACACAAATCAGTTGGCGGCAGCTCCATATGGGCAGTTTATTTTATTTTAACATTTACTCCGCATGACTGCCAGAGCAGTTCAGCCCCGTCTGTTCTTTCTGCGGAGGGCCCAAGCAGATACACCACACATCTTACACTCATGTAGTCCATACAAGCCATAAAAAAGTCTGCAGCTCTCTGCCCAGCCGCAGTCGCCGTGGGAGGCCGCACTGCTCAGCTCGGACCCGAAGGCTCAACTGCAAGGCAGAAAGTGGGCCGAAGAAGTCGCCGAACAAAAACGTCGGTCGGTCATCTGGCACCCGGCCATGAATAGAAGCCCACCGCGGGGAGCGACACACAACCCCAACCCGCGACTAAAATCTTTTCTTCAATAAAGTTTACATCTTCCTCCTCGCAAGTATGCAGCAAATCCCACTAAATGGCGGAGATTTGATCCTCCGCCATTGCTATGCGCCGTCAAGCTCTGCTATCGCATTTTGTTATAGGCCGGCTACTCAGTGTCGCGGAATTTAGGTTTGGTTTTCCTGAATGCGAATGATTGATGCCAGCGGTAAGAAATGAAAGAAACGAAAGAAATAAAAGAGTAATGTGACATGCCCATCCGAACCAAACTGATCAAATCTGCCTGTGAAGCGAGGTGCATTCTTAACCGTAAATTTCTAACTTGCCCTTTACTCTGTTACGAATGCTATGCGTAACAAACACTTATCCTGTGAAAGTGAGCACGAAATTTGCATTGCATTGAGTGATGAAAGTCTTTACCGTTAAATTGAGGAGTGCTTGCATAAATCAGGAAAATAAAACGCAATAAATGGTACATATGGCAGGAGTTTTGTTGTAGCCCTATTTGCTTTGTTTGTTTCTGGGGCGGATTTGCTCCAGAATTTGTGCCACGTCCCAGCGTGGGATTCTGTCGAGCAACGGTAAGCGTATTTTTTTAAGAATTTTTTTTTTATAAAACAACATACTCAAACACGTTACTGTGTGTCACGCCAAATCGATTTATTTTGGAATATAAAAGCTGATGAACGTCATTCGAATATATCAAGAAAAGACGCAATATACCAACCACAGGTGCGATGCCTAATAAGCATGCGCAACCGACAGACGCGAGTAGCTTCGTTTCTTAGCGAAAGCTGTCATAGCTTTGGTTTAGCCATGTAGCTGTGTGATCTACCGTGGAATGTGCCATGTTAGACGTAAGGAGTTAATTTTTTTAGATATGCTTTATTTAGCCTGTTACTTATTTAGTCTTATTTAGTCTGTTTATTTAGTTAAAGCAATTTGATCTGATTCACTATTAGTTCAGGTGCCAAGTGCCAAACATGGAAGGTGGCGGCCGCCTGCCATGCAAAAGTCTGAAGTGTAAAATCCGTCTTTCCAGGAGGGAATAGGCAAGTGGGAGGCTCCTTTAAAGGAGATTTAAAGTCTCAAAGCGACTGAGGTTATGAGGGATGCCGTACTGAAGGGCTCCAGAAATTTCGACCACCTGGGGTTCTTTATCGTGCACTGGCATCGCACAATACACGGGCCTCTATCATTTCGCATCCATTGAAATGGAGGCGCGGCCGGGGTCGAAGCCGCGCCTTTCGGGTCAGCAGCAGAGCACCATAGCTACTGAGCCCCCACGTGGTTGCAAGTGAAGGAAAGGAGAAAGAGAGGGTTAGAGCTGTAACATATCGGTTAGAGCTCTTCGCGTATTACAGCGCTCCCCTGATCTGCTCCATGTATATGGAGGGATCTATCAGAAGTTCCGATGTGACTCTTTAATCAGTTAAGATTGTGGAAAAGTAGACTTTTATAGCAGTAAATGTGAAGATCGCGTGTCGCAAAAGCGCAGCGCTACGGCAGTAGCCTCATAGCCAAGACACAATGGGCCTCAAGGCCAAGAGGAGGCGACATGCGGAGACTGGAATTGTATCTCCGTGTTCTTGTCAACTACAAAGTCAATCCATATGAAGCACGAAATAATCTCTTAAATGGCAGATGAAATTTACAGCCGTGTAACAAAGGATACAGTAATGACCTGATGTCAACAGCTTGGCTTCAGCGCTGTATTTAGTTTCAGAGCGTGCCACCTCATGTTACACCCGCAAGAAAGATGAAAGAATTCACTTCATGGCCACTCGTTCCAGCGCTCTTTTTGGGAATCTTTGTTGAGTTTCCTTTTTTCGGTTTTGCAAGTGGATTTAGAAAACGCTTAACACATAGTGCAGCCGGAAAAAAACAAAGCGTCTGTCTCCTCGTTTGCTATTGTGGACAAAGGATATCAAGGGAAAGTTGTCTGGTAATATAGGAGAAATGATCGCATTAGGTCCAGCCGAAAAATTCGATTCATAAACTTCGCGCAGCGGCTCATATACAACTGATATGCCTGTATTGACCTGAACATTTCAACTTAAAACGAAACCGTTCCTGGAATTAGTTCAATTTTGGTTTTTTTGGCTGGTAAATCACGTAGCCTTGGCATTTAAGGTCAAGATAATTCATTGGGCACATCGTTCGTCTTACAGTAGGCATACCTTCACCAGGGAATCCCTTGCTGACAGAAGTCAGCGTTTTTATTGTATTTCTATCCATGCGTGGTACTAAGTTTGAATACTGGGTAGTCACAAAGTTAACGTGCGACACAGTAGAAACGGCATATTTAGCAGCGCTAGGAGAAGCAGAGTTATTTGCAATTGCTTGCGGAAAAGACCAGGTGCGGGCGCCAAAGCTTAAGAAGAAGGTGATAAGATATCACTGACATCGTTCACCCTTAATCCCGTTTCATAATTTTTCTGCGCGTCCATGTGCGCAGGGAAGCTACAGCCATACACCTACGTGGTCGATATGATTAAAGAGCTGAAATAAAGCAGAATGTTCCGGAATGTGACCGAGGCCCGTATTCTAAGTTTCATCGTTTTCGAAACCGTTGCTTTCGGCCACACTTGAATCTTCGAATCGCGGGAATGCTGCTAGAATGCAGCGAGAAATTTCAAGGGGCACTTTGGCTCTCTAAAAAGCTGCAAGGCGGAAACCTTTCCTTGCGCACTGATTTGCATTGCTTTGTTTATTATTGTTTTCTTTTTAGTTTTTAATTTTCATTTTTTACCGTTTTATTTTATTTTTTCTCAACAATTTAATTATTTACTTAGTATTATTTTCGTCTAATTTTCCCGTCAGGGAAGGGAGGAAGATGGGAGTGAACGAAGACACCATATTCAGTAGAAGTGCCTTTGTTCATTCCAAACCTTCGAGCCGGCATGGCGGAATGGTTAGGGTGCTCATCTCGCACTCCGGAGATCCCGGCTCGATTCCCCATCTTGACCTATTTCCTAATGTGCTTTATTTATTTATTTATTTATTTCACTTTATTCATCACTATACAACGCCTTTAATTTGTTCCATGGTTACTAGCCAAAATACAATTTGCGCCGTTTCAAATTCGCGCACTGTGACATCGCGACCATTTCGACCAATTGAAAAGCGTGAAATTTCTGCCGACAACTCCTGCTTACAAAGATGAGGCATTAAAGGCTTCCGGCTTAAAAGTGCCAAAGAAACCATATGGTACTATCACATACATAGAGTACGCCCCCATAACTGATGCTCAATTGAGATAAACGGCCATCATGGTGGTGCCATCTGAATTGAAGTACCTCACTTCGCAGAGAACTCGTCGGTGTTACTGCGGCTATGAGCACGTCAAGTGGCTATTACTTGAGTACCGGCCTTTTGCTTTTTTATATGTTGCCTTGCAGTGGGAGATAATGTTGTTGCGGAGTGCTTGTATTCTGTCGCGGAGCTGCGTGCTGTGTGGTTGTGTAGCTAATGCGCGTTGGAGACGTTTTATCCGCTTCCACAGTCGTAGAAGGTAGGGATCAGGGTTGTCACGGGGGGTAGGATCGGAAATTTCACGTGTTGCCCGCGACTGGGTGTTTCTTAGATCAGCGATCCATGAAGTGTAGTCGGAGGGGTGAGACGGGGGTGGGGGTAAGAACCGGCGAAAGTCTGACCACGAAGTGTGTCGCACCTTCGCCCTGCGTCGTGGGTGTTTTATGGGTATGTTGATAACAAGGATGGAATCGTCACTAAGTAGGTTTGTGTCAGTATTGTGCCAAGTAACATGTGGAATGTGTAGAGCGAAGGTCAGGTCGGGTGTGGTGTCTCTGTGATGAAGGAACCGTGCCTAGTGGCGGGTAAAAAGTCATTCAGCAAGGAGGGTCGAGGGTATATGTGATTGTGGAGTAAGCGTCCTGCTTTGCGTGTGGTTCTGTAGCCCCACTATGTGTGTGGCGCGTTGAAGTCGCCTACCACAAGGAGCGGGGAAGTGATGGTTTGGAGGAAGCCGAAAAGGTGGGGTAGGAGGTATTGTTGTTTGCGGGGGGGGGGGGGGGGGGGTTGTAGAAGTTAACGAGAATGGTGGGAGGGGATGTAGGCACGAGGAAGAGTTCGATTGCAACTAGATGCTGTGTGAGTATATCAGGAATTTGGAGGACTGAGAATTTGTGGTCTCTTCGGATATATGTTGAGAGCAGTGGTGTTTGATCCGTAGAACTCGCATGAATCGCTCTGTATCCCTGGAGGTTGCGTTCACCTCTGGTTTCCTGTAGTAGGAGACCAAAGGGGGTAGGGGGGGGAGGGTAAGGAGATGTTGGAAAAGGGGCGTACGTGCTGTGCGCATCCATCGGCAGTTCCACTGGAGAAAGCTATGTAATGGGGGTGCGTCATAGTCTGGTGCGTCCTTGGGGTTAGGGCTCTGAAGACGGCAACTGGGCTTTGTCTTTGTAAATTGGTAATTTGTAATTTTTAATTGCTAATTTGTAATCTGTAAATTGATTTTTGAGGAAAGGAAATGTCTCACACATCTCCGTGGACATCTGAACCATAGGGATGGCGCATAACTGACCTCTTGGAATAGTGGACACCTCAATCGTGCTTTGAGCTACGTGCCGATAGTGACAGATATGGGCTGCATGATTTGGTATTGATAACTTCGTGCCACAAACGCTGCCACCTGTCAGGGTAGCAGGGTGGGTGGGGACTTTAATGTAGGTACAAAGACAAGCGGGAATTTCTTGCAGCTTATGCGGTAGGTTTGTGGTTGTGTTCCTATCACTCGTAAAAAATTCCACAGTTGTGACGACCTCGCAAAATACTCGCGCAGACCTCGTCTCTGAGAACCAGGCATTGGGGCAGCAAATCGAACAAATATTGTGACGAAGACGAAGCTGGCAGTGGCGCGGGACGGAGCGCTCGCGCTGGGCCAGCAGCCATTAAATCATCTCTTCGTCATGGTTCACCACGTCTCATTCTTCGGCTGGCCGCCACGTAACATTTGGTGTGAGGTGCTGGGGTCCCTTCATCTCCATCCTGGTCCCGGAGCTTCGGTGTCCTGCGCCTGCCGTGGGCGTCGGCCGTGAGTGCCTGGTCCGCGCCGCACGGCCGTGCCCCAGCCCGCCGGACCTGAACCGACCTCGCCGCTCACCCCAGCCCCGTCCCCCGCCCGGACCACAAGACACGACGACGCAAGACCCCACCGACCCGAGACCCCACCGACCCGAGACCCCACCGACCCGAGACCCCACCGACCCGAGACCCGATCGACCCGAGACCCGACCGACCCGAGACCCGACCGACCCAAGACCCAAGACCCACACGTGAAGACACCGCCCCTCTGCCCCTGCCGTCCGGTGCGTCCACGCACCTCGGCCGTCAGCTCCTGGCCCCCTACGGTCCGGATGCTTCGTGGACCGGGACTCATTCTCTCATCGTTCTCATCGTGGCGGTCAGCACTGCACCATCTTCGACATATTGTTCGATCCTTCACTCAGGACCATCGCCATTTCACCGTCTGTTCGTCACCGATCGGGACGATCGCTCGGAGGCCCCGGGTAGTGTGACGAAGACGAAGCTGGCAGTGGCGCGGGACGGAGCGCTCGCGCTGGGCCAGCAGCCATTAAATCATCTCTTCGTCATGGTTCACCACGTCTCATTCTTCGGCTGGCCGCCACGTAACAATATCAATCTATTTCTCCCTCCGGAAAGCTTCCTTCATGACAATCAAGAACTGCTAATGGAGTGTTTCTTGAAGAAGGATTATGTGTGAAAAATAAAACCTTCTCTGTAGTTGCACACATGTCTTGCTTGAATTGCTCGAGCAGTTTCAGATTGTTTGTTTACGCTGGCAGGTCAACTATAAATGTTGAATTTTTCTTTTGTCGTGCTCCATAACGGCAAAGAGCAATAGGGCTGGTGGACGGTTGGCTGCGCCAACTGAACGCGGTAACATACTGCTCGCGCTCACAGTCTGAACCTATCCGACACCATCTTCCGGCGTTCAACCAATCAAGTTTTGCTTGAAACGGGGTAACTGAAAATACGCGCCTTGCTTTAACGCCTGTTTGGAAATGCGGTCGCCCAATAAGGATCAGCAACGTTATGCGGCCAAATCCTGAATACGTGGCCGAACATCTAGTGCAAGAGGGCAAAAAAGGGCATACGGCCGTCCTAAACACGTGTTCGAAATTGATTCGAAGTGCGCAGGTGTGCTGCGTGCATTTTCTAAGAACTTTCCCAAAATACGCTTCAGGAGTGCTGCAAATCGCTCTAACGCCATTGCGTTAAGGCTGCCGTTCTCCATATTATCCGGCATCATGGTAGTCGTATTCAGTGTTGAGGTTGAAAAATGGGCCGTAGTTGTGTGGCCTAGGTGTTTACCATGAGTGTGGCCCAAGTGGCCACTCTACCGCAGGTGTCAGTGCCCATCCTGACGCACAAGGATATGCATGTATTCATGCGTATACTTGGTTTGGTTTGGTTTATTGGGGTTTAACGTCCCAAAGCAACTCAGGATATGAGTGACGCCGTAGTGAATGGCTCCGGAAATTTCGACTACCTGGAGTTTTTTAACGTGCACTGACATCGCACAGTACACTGGCCTCTAGAATTTCGCCTCCATCGAAATTCGGCTGCCGCGGCCGGGATCGAACCCGCGTCTTTCGGGCCAGTAGCCGAGCGCCGTAACCACTAAGCCACTGCGGTGGGGGCGTATTCTTGTTATACATGCTCTCAACAAATAACTTCCGAAGAATACGAAGACGTGCTCTTTACTGAGAACAAAAGAAAGATAAGATCTGTAGTGTGTGTGTGTGTGTGTGTGTAAGTTGTGATAACCTATTGTGAACGAGTGTACTGAAATGTGAGTACTGTGTTATGCTATGAACCGTCATTTTATGCGAACAAGAACTCCTTAAAACTCGAAGAATACTCGTTTTATGTGAACGAAAACATTTTGTGGCGGAAAGAAGCGTCATTTGATGTAGAAAAGTGAAATTTTTGGCGTAAAAAAGCGTATTGTGATAAGGAACAGATAACTGCGTGCACTAAAGAAGCATCGTGAGACTAGAAACGAATTGTAGTGTGAGCCCTCTGCGGATCCTAAATATATGAGGGACCCATTACACCTATGGCGTGCTATCCTTAACGGCAAAGCTTAAGTGTGCCTTCAGAGCACCTGCTCTCAGGGACGAGATGGACCTCAAGCTTTCTTTCTTATCATTTAAATGTCATACCCTTGAAACCAGCACATTAAAAATGCATCGAGAGAGATGCAAAGAAAAACTGTTCCCCTTTTATGTATCCAATTTTTTCACTTGATCCTACATTCAATCCCCTTTTACTTAGTACATCAGTGCAATTCAAGGAGTGTACATCAGCGCAGAAACATTTGACGTGAAAGCATAGTACGGTATTCGCAAGAAAGGTTCTCAATCGCGTAAGAAAAATTTATAATTTTTACGCAGGCAGTGTTTGAAAAGTAATGGATAAATAGTTCGTTATATTTTCAGAAAAATCTATCACGCATTTTAATTTTAACAATTACTGTCTTCACAACTTTCTAGTGTCAACCAGGACAATGGAAATTGCCATGCGACCAAGGATGCATATGCCGGAGAAAGAAGAGGGAACGGAACCACCTGTTCTGCATACGTAGAGAGTCCTTCATCCCGTCCTACATTGAATAGGTTGGGCAGGCTTCCTGCGTGAGCTATGCTGAGCCTGCGGCTACTGCATACTTTCTGTATAAAGGAGTACAGAAAATACTCTTGTTGTATATTGCACTTTATTTACATACTAGAACTTTCCAATTCTCACCAGCTGAACTTGACGGACAACAGTTTCCACTTTGGACGGATTAAAGGCTGCCGTCATATCCTGCGGCAGATTGGTCATCCTGTGTTAAAGTAAGCATGTCCTGATATGATTGCTTCAAAAATTTGTCATATGGAGCAATCACGGAGTGACAGAACAGCTACAGAATAGAGTAATCATCAAGACAGAAAAAATCTTTGTATCAATACCGGTGTACGAATGTGTTCAGCCATCAATGGTCATCGAAGCACCATCTCCTTTTATGTATTGCAGAAAATTTTGTGGGATCGCTAAATACGTCGGCACACAGAAATGGACCCGGTTTTCGATAAATCGTGTAGTTTTCTTCGATAAATATTCGTATATGACCAAAGAGCACATATGTCGCTTGCGCTATTTCGTAATATTGCAAGATCGTGGTTTGTGGAGTCACAGCATCCTCAGAAAGCGTGTTTATGATATGCTGAAAATTCGAATGGCTGTAATTGACAGCCAGCTTGAAACCTTTAATTACAATAAGGCGCTCAACTCGAACAGTTAAAAGTTAACTATTAGAATCTAATTAACCAGCTTACTAGTTAGGCTATTGAAGGTTTTTGCAGCATCCGCCAAAAGGCACTGTTTCTTTTTAATTTGTGTTGGTTTTCCCGGAAAGACCTTGTATAGCAGTTGTCACTTACCGGTACAGGGCACACTTATGAGGCAAAAGCTTGGAGGCAAGCGAGAAAGGTACAGCTTGAATTGAGAATAACGCAGCAAGCTATAGAAAGAAAAATTATAGGTGGAACTTTAAAGGAGAGGAAGAGAGCGGACTGATCAGTGAACAAACCCGAGTTAATTGCATCCTAGAGCCGAAGTTAAGAGGATGTGGGAATGGCAGGTCATGGGAATGCCGCCGCCATTGCTATGGTCGCCATGTTGCATAGCTGTAACGAAGGGCGAGTTAAAAATACAGTAACTGCATTCATGCCGACTTATAAGGGGTACTTTCGTAGTAGAAATTAGGTCGACGTTGCAGTAGTGGTTGATGGAACAAACGCGGGTTAACGACATCCTAGTCGAAATCTAGAGGAAGAAATGTGCTTGGGCAGCGCATGTAATGCGAAGGCAAGATCACCGCTGGTCTTTAAGGGTAATGGAGTGGATTCCATGAGAAGGCAAGCGCAGTAGGGGCGACAGACAGTTAGGTGGGCTGGTGAGATTAAGTTTGCAGGAATAGGATGGTCGCAACTGGCAAAGGACAGGGTCATTTGCAGAGAGATGGGAGAGGCCTTTGCCGTGCAGTGGGTGTAGTCAGGCTGATGATGATGATCGTTGTTTGTATTGTTTTTTGTAATAAACGTGTTAGAAACCGCACTGATTTGTGTAATGACTGGCCCTAAAGTAAAAGAATATAGAGATTCTTATATAGCAGTCTCGTAGACAGATGCGAATTGGAGCGAGACAGTACTTCTAGTCTTCTTGCCCTGGCCTGTATTCGTTCCCAAGTTTAAAACAGAAAAATAAGCGCTCAAGTTAACAACAGATTATTAATGAAGAGATCTCAGAGCGCACCAGACGAATCGCAGGAATCGACGCGGCCACATCGTTTAAGCGGGCGCGTTTTTCACTAGTGCTACTAATTGTTTGAACCGCATCAGGGGAGGTAATAAAGGGCGCTTACAGGAGCGAAGAGGTCTCGGCCGCACCTCAACTTCCTCATTCGCCGGGGAAATTTTATAGACAACAACTGTTTTCAATGCCTAATATTTTTGGACAAAAATCACATTCAAAATAAGTAGCAACATTTCATCGCTGTTCTGATACTAACAAGAATTTTCGTAGCGACTGCTATTTATTGAAACAGAGGAAATGCCTACTTTGTAAAGAATTGACGGAAGTGCAACAACGAGTTTTACGTCACCGTGCAGATTTTTCCTGGCCTGTACTTCTACAAATTTAGCATATTCAGCTTATCGATCTCTCTGCTTCAGCCTGGGAGACAACTTTGCTTGATCTCTGTCGATGGATTCCACCTAGCAGCCGTGTGCCCGGTAAGCCGCCCGATCAAGAATTTGATCCTGTTCTTTAGAAGGAAACCCGTAGCAGGATTGCGTTACTCGAGAATGCGTCATTACAATGCACCGGTAGGGCGAAATTTTGTAGCGATAGCTACCCTATCAAAAAATCCAACAGTCTCTCCTTGTTGGCCCTTGAATGGCAAACAGGAATTGCTATTGGCACTCTGTTTGTCAAACAAGCCAGTAAGCCAACACCAACAGATTCCTTATTGGGCCGTGTTGGCGGAACGCGAAATTATGCCAACACCAACAGAGTGGCTTGAATTGGAAAGAAAATCCTGACTGGTACAGCTGTTGGTCAAAGACGCCAGTAAGCCAACACCAATAAGTGGCTTGATCGCAAGCAGGAAACTTGTTGGGTGAACACGCCATGTAGCCAATAGCAACGTGCAAACAGGTAAATTTGTATGCGCAGCAAAATATTGACACTGTATGCCATGAAGACAACCCGTACGGTTATTCAGTCAGCATGCTTTGCTTCGCTATTTCTATTTCGCTATTTCGCTATAAGCTATTTGAATTAGATGCGCGCTTTTTCTGGCATAGCATTGTCAGTGGTGTAGTACATCATAATGCAGCTAAGACGTGCTAACTAGCAGGCTTGTTAACCAATATTTAATAGTTAACTTTTAAACTATTACCGTTAGGCTCCTTAATTAATGAGTGGCACGTAGGCCACCGTAAGTAATGTCCATATCCGTTTTTATAATTTCGAGAACGCGATTATCCTCGGCGCTGTGGCCCAACAAATTTTGGCTATCTCGACGAGTTAGGTTCACTGGAGAGGTTGCTTTGCCTGCAAGCTTCTCAACCCGCATGTATTTTGGCGCGATGTAGGCGAAATTTGTTGGGCCACAGCGCCAAGGGTAACCGCATTTTCGAAATTTTAAAAACTGATATGGGTATTACTTACGATGGGCTACATGCCTCTCAATAATTAAGGAGCCCAACGGTAATAGTTTAAAAGTTAATTATTAAATGTTGGTTAACAAGCCTGCTAGTTAGCACGCCTTAGCTGCATTATGATGTAGTACACCACTGACAATGCTATGCCACAGAAAGCGCGCATCTAATTCAAATAGCTTATTTTTAAAAATTGCAGAAAGTCTTAGGTGAAACACCCTGTATACCAAGCGGACTGCTTTATTCTGCTCAAAGAAGCAAGGAGGAAGCACTGAGTGAGCGTTCAAAGTGTAGAGTGACTGATTTTTTTTTAAGACGCTGGTTCCGAAGTAATCTGCGAGATAGGGTGTAGCAAAGTGACCGAGGCGCCTAGGCGCCTTTCACCGCGCCTCGCAGGGTCGATGCATGGTGTCATGCATAGAATCAGTTGAAACCCTACAGCAGCCAGGTGCGGAGAGGCGCAAGCTACGAATCTCTCCGTGGGCTTCTTCGAGGCGTGCCATTATAGTGTACTAATTCTAGTACACTATTGCCATGCAACGGCCCACGCCAATTGACTGGCCACACCAACGAGCCAGCGGCCGGCACCGCTGATAAATTCCCTTCCTCGCACATAACCCGCCGGCCACTATTTTTTTACTGAAGCCTACGAAGAGAATTGCTCATTTCGTTCAGATCCACTTCACGTCCTGAAATCCGCTAAAACAATGAGACCCACGAAATAAAGATTCAAAATCCGCTAAAAAATCTGCTAGCCGCTAGACAAACATTTTTCCCGCTAAGAGGCAACAACAGTCACTTAATTTAGCGGGAAAATCGCTAAAATGGCGACACTGAATTCTGCATGTACTTCGTATGAATTTCGAAGTCGAAATAAAAAAACATAAACTATTTGAGCAAGGTTGCTTGGACATTTTGCCTTTTCGTACATAAAAGCACGCATGTATATACGAGTACAGCTATAAATTATAACAGCACGTTTTACGTGGGAAAAGTACTTGTATGGCGTGTTAGAGATGACCGAAAATGGGAAGGGGGAGCGAGTAAGAATACCCACGCACACACAATTTTGGGGGAATAAAAACGGATATATTGTGGTTACAATTCAAGTTCGCGCACTTCAAAAGGGTTCGCACTGTCTTACACGCACGTCCGCTCAGATCGCTCGCGCACCACACACTCTCGCTGCGCTTCTTGCCGCCGACGCTGATGAGTCGACGCGCCGCACTCGCGAAAACACAAAGCATCACAAACACAAACGGCGTCCTGACGGCACTCCGGACCGACCAACGCACCGAGCCACATTCACGTGAGCGCCACTCGAGGCAGGCGATGCGGTGTGCACTCTGGACCGACCGGCGAACCGAGCCAGATTCACGTGAGCCTCTTGAGTCGAGGGGACGACTGCCGCCGTCTCGACGGGAGTAGGCGCCGATGAGAAATTGCGTCGTACGATCGCTTACAGGTGGCACTATATTTTGCTGCGCATGATGCATGAAAGCCTATGCACGCCTTATAGTTTTGTCCGCGTAGTTGAGATGCGTCCATTGCCAAATCAAGGCGCGTCGCGTTGCAAACTTAGTGCGCATTTGCGGTTCGTTTTAATTGTTCCCGAAATGTTCGTCTACTGTGAGTACGTGTGTGATCATACAACTGCTGTTGTTGAACACACTAAAGTTCAGTCATTTGAACCAAAGAACGTCGCGGATTTCGATCCGGGAAAAAACTACAGCGTCTACTGGTGCGGCGACGACTTCACCGCTGGCGGTTACTACGATGCCAGAATCATACACATGACAGGTAAGTCGCCAAAAGGCCACCCATTGTATTTTTTTTTCTGCGGCTGAACAACTTTTTGCGGTATTAGGAAGGTGTATATACAAGCGCGTGCCCTAAGTATGCATGACTTCCGCACCTGTGCGCGCGCTGCTCTACGCAACGACACAACCGTCTTGAGAGCTCAAAATGGAGCACTTTCGGGGATCCATTGGCTATATTATAGATATTTGTCGCTTCGTCAAGGGCTCGTGAAAATATTTTGAGGCATGACAAGTAAACCACGCAAAGCGCGCAAGTTGAGGTCGCGGGAAGCGGCGAATGGAAAACATGTGCTCTAAAGTTTCGATTTCTCTTTTTTTTTTGTAATTCTCGTATCTTCACCTGTCTTCTAGCGAATAATTATAACGAAAGGTTGCGAAGTTCATAAAATGACTTGTTTTCTCATGCATAGTTGTCTAACATTGTCAACGAATTGCGCTTCTGATACCCCGCCGGTGCCTCCCGGTGCCGGTGCCGCCGGTTTCGCGGGTCGCGGTGCCTCGTGTATTTCGCGGGTTTCTGCTCGTGTTTTTAATTTTATTTCAGTGAGTATTGGGCTTCATGTATAAGAAAAAAATGGCTTTATTGCACACAACAAGGCTTTGTGTACTAATAATTATACACTTGTATACTTCCTTCTTAACTATTGATGTCCCGGGGAGGACTATATGAGGGTATTAGTTTTAATGACTCAGTTACTGTTGCAGCTAGCGGAGCGTAAAATCCAAATGTGAAATCAGCATACAAAGTTTTATGTAGTATGTATGTATACACATATATATATTAAATTAAGGTATATTTTATAAATAATGGTAATAGTTTTAACTGCCATCCCTGCTGAAAAAAGTTCTATGTTGCAATAAACTCATACAGTTTATCATACAAATATCATAGACTTATCATACAAATCATAGAAAATTATCATAGAAATGTCATACATTTCTATAAATCATAGTCATCATAGAGATGTCATAGAATATCATACAAATTGTATGATATATCATTCAGATTGCATGATATTCTATGATGAAGCCTCTATGAGGTTATTGCATCATATAAGTTTTTTTCGGCAGGGATGCCCTCCTTGAGGCAAAACGCTGTGGGGTACATGTTGCTATAGTGGCTCAGCCGAGCATGTGTTTCTCTGTTTTTAGTGTTTTATAATTTATTACCATACAAAGTTCTTGCCCTCAAGGCAGGACAAAAGGAGGGGATATGTGCTCAACCTCAAACACTAAAATGAAGTGTGTATGTGCTTAGAAATTGTAATCAAGCTTTTACTGCTTAAGACGTTAATTAATGTGTCTTCAACTAATTCTTGCTCAACAAAGGACATATGAATGCAGCGTGAAGTACCGCAGCTGTGCCCTCTTGGTTTGAGCATCCACCTTGCGTGCAAGCGGTGTTGGGTTCGATCCCCATACAGTGCCCCCAGGTACTCAGAGATGATGCAGTGTGTGCAAGGTTTCCCTTGGCCTGGTGTTTGGCATATGTGCGGTAAAATGCTCGAAAAATATGTCTCTAATTTCACCTTGAGTAGACGAAAATTCCTTGTGCCATGGTGCTCTTTGGACAAAGCTGCCTTTAAACCAGTAAGATCTGCAATCATCATCATCTGGTAAGCTGCATACAGTATGATTGCAGTAGACGGAGAGGAACTTGTACACAGAATTCGCGGATGCAGGTTTGTTCCATTACAATACAAAAAAATTGAACATTTTGTAAAGGTTGTGTGCATATCAGATTGGAAAAATTCAAAATAATATGCGGTGCAGCTCCATGATACATTCTTAACCTTTTATCAATGCACATTGCTTCTAACTTTCTATGTGCTGTGCAGAATCAAAGGAGGAAATGGACATCTACAATGAAAAACGACACCGAAGACCTCTTATACCACCTGAAGGGAAGAAAAGGACAAAAGGAAAGGTAAAGTCATAGCTTTTAAAGGCTGGTAATATTACTTTCAAATGGGCAGTTTTGCACTGTAAAAGTGTGTGTCTACTTGATGAACAGCTCACAAGGTGGGGCTTGTGACTGGCCTTGAAGACAGATCATTGCCTCCAGATATCCACTTCTATTTCAAGCTGTAAAATATTTGATCCTAAGTAGGTTGTCGGGCAGGTGAGTTACATTTATTGAAAACAGTGTTAAAAAATATGGACATGGGAAGAAGGTGTACACACGAAGATGAACGGACAGCTAATCTATATTCAGGGACTGCTCCACATTAAATACACTGCCTACTAGGATGCCGTGCTGACATTTAGTATGCTCCTTTCCCCACACACTCTTCCACGTGATTCCTGGCTCAACTTGGATCAGCTTGCAAGGTCAGCTGACCTTTGTGCACCAGGCTAGCAGCCTTCTTAGGGGTTGACTCTGAGTGACCAAACACAGTTCTACTGGGTCATTCCATGCCAAACACCCCAGACGTTGCACACAGCCATCTACAGTTTCTTCAAAAATATTCATGGCAAGTTATGCCAATGTGCCTAATCAAAGCCTGGAACATTTTCGTTGAAAAAATTTATTTGTGGGGTCAGTGCAGCTTGAACATTTAGAGAAGGCTTTAATAAAAACACTTATAGTCGGATACAACTTAAGTCTGCAGTGAAGCTCCGCCCATATATTTAGCCTCCGCGCAAGAATTCCTCCACGACGAAAAAGTAGTCCGTTGCTTAAACATACCTTGTTACCTATAAACAAGCTTATTGCAAGAAAAAAAATTATGAGCTTTTGAATTTTGATATGGGGATTGTTTGATAAAATCAAACATTCAAGCTGATTTCGTTTACTGTTCCGTTTACAAAAGTCAGGCTGATTTTGTTTCTGTTCCAATTGGAAAGCGGCGACTGCGGTCCAGTGTTAGCAACTGCTGTTTTTTTAAGTTGTATTCTACTATAATATTAACATTTGGAAAATAATAACATTTAGAAAAGATTAATCATCATCATCAGCCTGCCTACGCCCACTGCAGAGCAAAGGCCTCTCCCATGTCTCCCCCCACAAAAAAAATACTCTGCCTGTCGATGGAACTGCATAACCAGGCCTGAAGTGCGGCCTGATCTCGGTGACCAGAACCGACAACGCACTTCCTCACCAGAGCAGGATTTGGCCACCCTGGTGTAGTACTTGGCCAAAAACCGTAGCCGTCCAAAACCGTGCAGCCCGCTTTATTTCCTCCAACTATGACACCCGCTCTAGCATTACCAAAATAAAATTGTCTGCCGACATCGAGCCTCTCGCGCATAGGCGTATAATTGCCCGTTTATCATTATTCCATAAATTGTACTATTGTTTTCCCTCACTTCGACACTCCCTTCTGCTCCCTCCCCTCCGAACATCACGCCGTCTTTTCAACTCCATGAGCATCCTAAGACTTCATGGCTCCTCAAACGCATTTAACAAGTCATTTCTGCCTCTTGCCATTAATGAATGGAATTCACTACCCGAATTAATTGTCACTGAACGCGATGCTCTGAAATTCCGCCAAATGCTGTCATTGCACTTGAAATCCCAATGTGGGTAACTGTTGCCTTTGCGTTTTATTTTTATGTTATGATTGTTTGATATACTACTGCACCTGTCTGCCTGATTTATAAACGTGTTTTTCTTTTTTTTTTCTCTTCCCCAAGCAACGATTGTTTCACTGTATACTTTTTCTTCACTGTATACTTTTTTTCAGTTTTTTTTTCACTGTTTTACTGTACTTTTTTTGTATATGTATTTTTTTTTTGACCTAATAATGTCATTACTTGCTTCGATGTTCGCCCCCCCCCCCCTTATGTAATACCCCGCCAGGGGTCTTTAAGGGCCATTAAATGATGATGATGATGAACCTTCTGTGAACAAACCAATTAAGAGAAAAGATTAATGAAAAACAAATTTTTAGAAAACACTCCACAATTTTTTCAGTGACATTTGCGCAGATTCTGGCTTTCGGCATAAATCAGAGCGTATAGGTTTTTACGGCTCAAATCTTTTTTTTTTAATTAAAGAAATTATGAAAATGCACCATTTCTGCTGTTTTTTTATACCAACTTGCTCTCGCATATTCAGAAATAGCCGTTTGGCTTCTCTAGATGTCTAGAACTTATAACCAATGTTACAGGTGATGAAACTGTGTACATTGAAGTAAGAAAAATACTAAGGTTGCAAAAAAGTGCATTTTGAGCCAAAAACACTGGTTAATTTCACCCTGAGGTGATCCAAGTAAAAATACAAACAATGACAGGTTACATAGAACAATTTATTGCCTTTTATTTCTTACATTTTAATCGAGGTAATTTTTGTTTAAAGGGAGAAAAGAATTTTTGAAGTTGAGCTCTTGCGTCGGAAGTTGCAAGTTGCAGATATAGGAGAATTGCGACCTGCACTTGGACCTGTGAAGAGCCACATGTAGCTCGCGACCTACAGTTTGCCCCCCCCCCCCCCCTCCTCCTCCCCCTGTACTAGTGCATTGCACAACTTTCCCCATTATGCTGTGGCGTGCTGCTGTCAGGATTAATCCTGATGGATTGCATATTTTGGTGTGTTCAACAGTTCAGTAGGAAATTTTAATTGCGCCTATTCAGTTGCAGGTGACAAAGTCAGCAAAAAAGCTACGGCTTGATGTGCAGCGCCAACAGGAGCTGCAGTTGATTGAGGAGGCAGTGGTGGATGGAGCCGTCGACATGGTTCCTGTTGGATTGCACAACGAGCTGAAGCGCAAAACAGAGGCCTTGGAGATTGAACTGGCTGCGTTGAAGCAAGCAAGGGGTGACCAGCCAGCTACAGCTGAATTTGAAGCTCTTAAGGACGAAGTTGGACAGCTCCGTATTCTGAATATGGAACTGCAGCGCAGCCTTACTTCCAAGCTCTTCGATGCTGGTAAATCCTCTTGAAAAGTTAGCTTCTTTGGAGCTGTTATGTCTTGATGCAGAGCATACTTTCAGATCCATCTACAGAATCATGTGTAGTGTGAAACAATTTTTTTGTTTCCCCCACACAGACACACACTTGTAAATGTGTTGTGAAGATGGTGGGGAACAGGTACTTCTAAACTTCTGAAATCCATCATAGCTGTGTGGAGGGATGCTTGTTGCTGTCGTGATTGCTTCCTCAAATTTCCAGTTAACTCGCTGGCTATAAGTTTCCAAAAAGACAGGAAGAGGATAGGCAGCTGGTCTGTGCAAAGAACCCTCGGTGTATCATGTGCCTTTTAACTCAACGGGAGATCATTAAGCATTAAAAAAGAATTTAAAATCTTTTTTTCTTTTTTGAGGCAGGCCAGGTTTTTTCATTTATCGGAAATTTTTTTTCTGCATGTGCTCATCGCGATCAGAATATATATTGTCACGTTGTAGTGACGGCACTCCAGCGGTCAGGAAGACACCAGAAATACTTGCAAACGAAGCTCTTTATTTGGGCTGACTTGGGCGAAATTGGGTGGCCGCGACTGGGTTCGAGCCTGAATACTCAGGCTCGGTATCTGAAATCCTAACCACTAAGCAACTACAGCTAGTCCTTCTCATGAATATGTCGCAGTCTGCACTGACTACCTAAAAGCTCTTGACCGCGTCGAATCATCTCAGAAAAAAGTTTCTACCTTGCAGAGTAACATGATGGTGCTTTTATGCTGCCACTATTTTGTCAGTTTATTGTGTAAAATGTATGTTGCCAAAGCCAAAGTGCTACAATGCACTTGTATGAACCACCAGTGGCTATTGTGTTCCAGATTGGGCTGGCCCTTAGTCACAAAGCAATTTTTCATTTGGCTATATATAATGCACTACATGCAACTTTTGAAACTGCAGTCCTTGACTGCATTGGGCTTCTTTGCTTTACTTCTTCTTTTGAGAGTTGCTTGTGGAAATTTTTGTGTAATGCCCCTCAATCCATACATTGCCCTAAATATTTATTCTTTCTGCAGCTTTGTTCCGCCTCTACATGGGGGACACAAGCCCAGAGGAGTCTGCAAAACGGCTGAAAGCGGTGTGCAAGCATCTTGCTCAGAAACTGGGTGATGTACAGCGCAAATAGTGCGCAACATAATAAAGGTGTTCTGTGAAATGTTTTGTGACTGTTATCTAGAGACACACATTTTGCTAAAAAAGTTATTGCACCATTTATTTGCAGCATGCAGAAATAATTTTCCAGTTTATCCAAGTTCTCCTTTTCAAGTATTCAGATAATCGTTTTAAGCTTGTCCAAAGATACCAGCAGGATTGTGTGTTGAAACAATGTGAAGGTGCCATGGTCATGTGTCTGCGTGAGCTTCATGCTCACGGGCCAACAGGCCTTCAGGCATGCACAAAAGCAGGCCAATACCAGTAGGCCGACACCACCAGGCCAATACCAGTAGGCCGATTCCAGTAGGCCGACACCATTAGGTCCAACACCAATAGGCCCGACAGCAATACACCCAACACCAATAGGCCCAACACCAATAGGCCCAACACCAGCAGGCCCGACACCAGCAGGGTCCCAATTTACGGATTGCCAACAGACCTACAGCCTGTTGGATTTTCTGATAGGGTACACTACGCCAGGCGCTTCGCGAGGTCAGCGTGGCTGCGCCAAGGAAGTGACACTCTCATAGAGCCAATGGTTGGTTGGTTGGTTTATGGGGTTTAGCGCCCCAAAGCGACTGAGGCTATGAGAGACGCCGTAGTGGGTGGCTCCGGAAATTTCGACCACCTGGGGTTCTTTAACGTGCGCTGACATCGCAGAGTACACGGGCCTCTAGAATTTCTCCTCCAAAGAAATTCGGCTGCCGCGGCCGGGATCGAACCCGCGTCGTTCGGATCAGCAGCCGAGCACCATAAACACTGAGCCACCGCGATGGGGACTTTTTTTTTAGAATGCGATGGTGGCAGCACCTGGGAGAGGCGGTAAACGCATGGATTGCTCAAAACTCCCCGAGCCAAGCTCAAACAAGTCAATGCGAAAATCCAATATGGTGGCGCGCATTTAGGCGGCTGGTTGCGGCCGGTAGCTCGCGCGTTCCTGGTGCTGGCGGCCGCTAGCTCGGTCGAAGCTTTGTAAATACTGGTGATTAACTGCTCCCGCGCTGCATTCACGCTTGATTTCCTAAGTACTTACGGAATCTGCTCACTCGCTTTTGTACTTCGATGTGTCTGTTGATGTAGCATGGTGCATAGTGGCGAGCGGCGCGACAGCTTAGCAGCTGCTTAGGGCGCTCGCTCGAGAACGAAAAGCGTAAATGGTTTTGTACAAAGAAGAATTTATTAAAGGAACATCAGCAGTGATAATCAATGTTCGAAAAGTTATTTTAGGCATCAGTGGCATTGCAATATCAGTGACAAGCATCCTAGAAATCAAAATTAAAAAACGCCATTATGTAAACATAGAAGACATCAGCGCACGGAGAATATATAGAGGATAAAAAAGTATCAAGGTAGGTACAGTATACATAATCAAATGCTACATGACTGAATATAGGTTTGTACACGACTTTGTAACAGATTCAGGTAAATAGCAAGGAAGTAAAACGTCTGACATGTATTGAAATGCGTCGGTCGGCGGCTATTAATAAACACACGCAGAGAAAGGCAGCGAAAATCAATTGTGCATTGGGCTAGGGACAACGAAATATGCTGCAGTGCTAGTGCTTAGTATAAAGACTCCAAGAAAAGCTCACTGTGTGACTCGACATGACGGCAATGACGCCGCTGCAGTGCGAACGTCGCCGACGTCGCCGTTTTCGCTTGCGCGGCTGTCCGGGCGTCGTCTCCTTGTCGTCTGCTGCTGCGTTACCCGCGGCGTCATCTTCGCAACTAATTTCTTTGATATTGTATTTTTAATACCTATGGCTGGTTATAATTTAGTTCATAAGCATGTTTTGGTTATTGGTAGTGGCCGAAAAATTTCACTTTTATTAAGCTTAACTGCAGCCGCGTTTACCGCCGATACCAGGATCGTGGCAATCGTTTCGACCGTGGCGGCACCCTCGGCGCAGACGCGCAACTTGCAACATGCCACAGCCTTGGCTGCGTGCTGAGCCATGGCACCACCGCTCCGTCAGCTATGCGCAAGAGCAGTGACGTCATAGCCTACATTTGGGCCCGTATTACGGAACTGTCAAAACAAAAACTCGTCAAAAACTTGTCAAAAAATCCCGCCGTAGCCGCGCTCCTATTGGTCGGCCGTGGGCGGCGGCCATGTTGCTTTCTTGCGTCATGGGAGGCTGTCGTTTACGTCACGGACATGACAGAAGTGGTGACGTTGCGCACCTAATCATGCAGGCGCATTTTGACGTTTTTTTTTTTGACGGCTTCGAGGCGGTCAAAATTGGACCGTTGAGTTTTTGACAGAAAATGGCGGCGGCGGCAACGGCGGCGTATGTGGCTGTAAGGCTGAGGCGTCTGCGGGGACGCGAGCAAAGGCGAAGGAGGGCGCACGAAGATGCGTTTGACTTGCCGGACGAGCTGTTCCGACGCCTTTTTCGACTGAAGAAGCAGACTGCGGTGTGGCTGTGCGACGAACTCGCCGATGAATTGGGAGGTGTGCGCGCGAGTGCGCTGTTGATGCAGCGGGAGGTGCTGTGTGCACAGCGGTAATTTGCGACCGGCGGCTTTCATGCAAGCTTCGGCAGCCGACGTCACCTCTGTGCCACAGCTACATACAAATAAAACATGCTTATGCTGGCAAAGAACTTTATTTTCCCCTGCAAATCACACTCCGTGGTCGTCTTCTGTTTCCCGGTAGAGGAAAAAGAAACAGAAGACCACACATCACATTCTGCAACGCTTCACGCTTTGACACTTAAGTCATCGATCGTAAGAGCCGAACAACACAGACCTTAACAAGTTGGCTTCGTCGATTTTTCCGCACTTAGATCAACCGCACAGTACCTTGATTTTCGACGCCACGTAATAAAACAGTATCAAGGCGTGGAACAGCTGTTTTCGTGCAAAGCGGCATGTTGACGTTTTACCGCCGTCTGCGCACCCCCGCGGCAGCAAAATTTACCCACTCGCACATTTAATAGACTAACTTCTTGCGCTTTTTGTTTTTCTTGATATTTATGAGCTTTAAACATAATTTATTGGCAAAATAAAATAATAATTGTTTTTATCGCTGTGCATTTCTTTACTCTTTTAGCAAAAATTGAGCAGACGGTCTCTCGTGCAGACAAATGCTTCGGGGCGCCGCTCTCCTGTAATTGGCTGATTGCTCGTCGCGTCAATTTTGCGTCAAGCGTCGACGTCACATCGTTTCGTCATATTGACGTCGCTGTCAAAAACTTTTGACAGAATTTTGACAAAGTTCCGTAATACGGTCCCTGGTGTGCGCGCCACGTGCCTCCGCCGACGGCGGAGCAGACGCCGCTCATATCGTCAGTTGTGCGCATGCGCGGAGTGACGTCAGAGTGCGCAGCTGGTGTGCGTGCCGCACGCCTACATTACGCTTGTATTTCGAGCCTTCAGCGTGGCGGCGCCGTGGCTTGCCACGTAGTTGGTCACGTGGTGCGGAGCAGTAGCCGAAGCCGTTGCGCGCCAGTAAAACCGAGTGGGGCAGGATTAGAAGGCGGGGAGGAGAGTGAATCCGCGTCCGGGAAGAAGATGAAGAAGGAACGCCCAGCGAAACGGAGTGGCGATAGACTGACTGCAATTCGACTCAGCGAGTTCCACTCGGCCAGCTGTAGCTATCGCCTCATGTCAGGTTTAACCAGAGCTGAATCACAGCCAATTTTCTTCTTGCAGTGGGATGGAGAAAGTGTGTTTATGTTGCGCATTTTTAATGTTGAATAGTAAAACGGCTTTCATCTATCAGTGTGGTCGACATCGACGCGGCGCATTCGCTCCGGGAGCTTCCACTGGTTGATCACGGCGGCGCCAGACCTTGGGTTTCGCGTGGACGGCACCCTTGCAATTGCGGTTACCGTTTATCGTTTAAAATGGTGATTACCGCTCACACCAACCAATATTTATTTAACAGATTAATAGGGGCTGTAGAAGGGACCGAGTCAGTCCTGGAACGTTGAGCTGCTAAAAATTTCCCTTTGGTGTAGATATTCCTAAACTTTTGGATCTCAAACCTAGCCAGATGGACTTCCGTCGATTGCTTGATTGATTCAAATAATTTATTATCCAACAGAGAATGATGATGACACTCATGCCTTAGGCGATAGCTCGGAGCTATTGGGTCCGGGTGGCATCTTGAGCCAGTTGGATGACAAAAAGTTCAACAGAATTGTTTGGTGTCAGCAATCCTCAATTTACAGACCTCGAACCTAGACATACGGATTTCCGTCGAAAAAGTTCTCCTTCTTTATAGTAATCGGCCAGAGAACTTCAAGGTATTCTCCACGTGCCCACCCGTTGTATGGCTGCTTCCGCACTATGCTCTAGAATTATTTTCAATGCCCCAACAGGCGCGGACAGATCATCCGAGGAGCGTTTTGTAGCCTTTGTCGGCATCCTATGACAAAGCGCTCCACCCGATGACAACAAATCTTTCATGCGGAGGCTGTCCACTCCGATGGCGGAGGTATTGAACTTGGTCACGTGACCACGAATGAGTTGACACCCCACCAGAAGGCGGCAAAGGTAACGCGATGCACCATTCAGGGAGAAGTGTCCAGGAGGAGTCACCACTGGCTCAAACAGATCGCTGCGTCATCCGAAGCAACTTAGTGGTCAGAGAATGGCACTTCCATTTCACGTACCAAGGGGTGATCGTCTGCAAGTGTCTACAACGCCTTCCTTAGGCTTGGTGCGACAAACAGCACAGGCGATGAGTTTACAAGCTGGTACGATTATTCCCAGCGTACGCCGACAGTCTGAAAAGTTGTCGGCTACCTACATTTCTTTTTTTTACCATAAGCTTGTTGTGGTGGGCTGCGGGAGCTTTGCGGCCCACCGTGCCTTTGCAACCTGCCCACCGTGTCAAGTGGCAACTGAATTATTCGCTAGCGACTGCTCGTGAACAGCGGCCTGGTTCGCAGCCCGTCCCAAGCAACCAAAGTCCCACCAATTGCGACACCTGCCATAGAAGCGTAGTGACGCATCGCTTGACGGTTGCGCCACTACGCCAGGAATGGCGTGGGGATTCCCAGAGATCTAGAATGTAAAGTAGAGAATGAATAATTGCGAGTATATTGGAATTAACCCATTCTCACTATACCAACTCCTTCTATCCGTGAACAATGGACCTAAACACCTACACCGAAGTGAAAACCAAAGTGCTAGCGCATCTAATTCGCATTTGGCCATACTATGCTGAGCGACCACCACTTTTTTACGTTCTCGCACGTCCCGGGCACCTCTGTCCTAGGTATTACATGCAGCGAGTGGGCACAGTGTACGTTTCGCCCTCACTGCCAACCTCAACCGGGAAATGCGCAAGTAAAACCTGCGCTGTAAAATTTGCGTCCTTACAAAAACGTACAGTGGTGGGCAGAAAAAAAAAATTCAGGTCATATACTACTAGTTCCGTGCTTTCTACGCGTGTTGATTTTTTTTACGTTTAATTCGATCTTTTTCTTCTCCTTCCTAAATACACGCCTACTACTTGCCATGAAGTCGCAAGGAAACGCGTGTACTCAGTTCAGATTTGTTCTCCAAGAAGCAATGCGGTTTTGCGGCCTATGGATTGCGTGCTGATCGCGCCATCTTGAAGTTCACAAGTAAGCTAAACTGGGCTAGCCGGAGCAATTGCACATTTTAAAAACGTAGCGCGAAAAACAAGACACAGAAAACGTGAAGACAGGACACGAGCGCTCGTGTCCTGTCCTCACCTTTTCTGTGTCTTGTTTTTCGCGCTACGTATTTCAAAGATGCAAGTGATCTTGAAATTTCAGTTTTATTTTCCGCACCTTCAAAGGAAGTTTTAAGGCGAAAGTCTTTAATGCCTCAACGTTGTAAGCAGCAGCTGTCGACAGAAAATGTCACGCTTTTCAATTGGTCGAAACGGCTGTGACGTCACAGTGCGCGAATTTCAAACGGGGCCAATTGTACTTTGCCTAGTAAACATGCAACCAATTGAAGGGATCGTATAGTGATGCTCCAAGTAAGTGGGACTGAGCTTAGTTAATTGCTTAATTACCCAATTAGCCCAATTAATTAACTTTTCTAGTCAGGCCATATAAATAAATAAAACGGAGTAGGAAATTGGTCGAGCTCGGGAATCGAACCCCGGTCTTCGGCGTGCGAGACGAGCATGCAATCCACTCCGCCATGCCAGCTTTTTATTTTCTTTATTACCGACTTGGCCGGGCAAACAAAACAAAAATACAATGACATGACAATAAAAGCACAGGTCAGTTTCTAGCTAGTGCACGATGATAAAATGGGTTAAATGATTTTAGTTGGTCGAGGACAGGCAGCCACTCAGGCTGAGGAGCTTGCTGTCCGAAAACTTCCTGAGTATACATGATGCTCTCAATGAAATACTGATGAGCCGGATTCACAACAACATGTTCATGCCTGACATCCATTCGCGTACGCCATAGGCTGTGCATGCAGAGCAACATTAGCAGGTCGCAAGGCACTTCACCTGGCTCTGCACATGGTAGGAAGCGTATTCCAAAAGGAGTCAGGGGGAAATCTTTTTTCAGTGTGCGCTTCAACACATCCCAAAGAAAAACAGCGTCATGACAGTCGAGAAAGATATGTTCAATAGTTTCCACTTTCTTGCAAATAAGACACTCTACTGACCAAGGTACAAAAAGGCCTTTGCTTTGCAACCATGGCTTCACTGGGAGGGTTCCAGTATGCAATTGAAAAAAGAAAGAACGCACTGAAGGCTTCACCGGCATTCTTTTGACTCTTTTTAGCACATCCCTTTCGGGACCCAGAAGATAAGCACTGCGATAAACAGGCACTGGCAGAAACACATCAAGCAGGTCCTTGTACATCTTTTTCCTTGTTACAATGGTTAGATACTCATCGGAAAATTTTGACCGAAGAATACGGACTGCTGCAACAACTTCTTGCAAAAAAGCACTTAACCCACTCCGCCCTGCAGACATAGATGACACAACATAATCAGGCAGTGATTCTGACAATCGCACTTGTATAACAGTTCGCAGAAAATCATTATCTTGACGCAAGAAAAAGAATCTAGTGACTACCTGTCTCAGAAATAAATTTGACAACCCTAGCCCCCCGTTCCGCACCTTGTGGAACAGATTGCATCGGCTGGTACGTTCCCATGTTGACGCCCAAATAAATGTTGCAAACACTCTGTGCAACCTTTGCACTGAAGTCCTTGGCAAAGTTAACGCTTGCAGAACGTAAAAAATCCTCGCTACTAAAAACATGTTGCACACCGTAGCTCTTGCGAACATGGAAAAGTTGTGACCGCCCCATTTGCTTGTCTGAGCTTTGACTCGTTCGGTTTCATGGGTCCAATATTCTTTGCTTTCTCTGTAGTTGGTTAGCGGCACGCAGAGGTACTTTCCTGGCGTGTCTACCCACTTCATTCGACAGAATACTTCTGGCGTGGCCTGCCACTTTCCATGCCAAAAACCAAAACATTTCTGCCAGCTTATCGCACAGCCACTTGCATCACAAAAATTTACGGCTTCTCTCACCACTTCTTGCACGCTTTCCTGGTCTCTGCAGAACACTGCTATATCATCTGCATATGCCAATACCTTCACTTCAGTATGACAAAAGGCGTAACCTCGAATGTTTTGCATAGTTAACAGCTTTAAACAAAAGGGCTCCAGGTAAAGTGCAAAAAGCAGTGGAGAAAGAGGGCAACCCTGCCTCACTGACGACAAGACAGGAATACTATTACTCAGGCGGTTATTAATTATGAACCTTGATGTACAGCCATCATAAACCATTTTCACGCCATCAGTGATGATACATCCTACATTCACATGTTCCAAAAGCACGAACAAAATTTCATGCACAACTTTATCAAACGCCTTATGCAGGTCCAGTTGCATCATGGCGACACGACCCTCCGTTGCATCACAACATTCAAGGACACTTCTAGCTACGTGTATGTTAGTAAAAATGGATCTGTCTTTTATGCCGCAGGTCTGGTGTGGGCCAACAAGGGTTTTAATTACTGTTTGGAGTCGTCCGGCTAGCACTTTCATATAAATTTTGTAGTCTACGTTAGTTAAGCTTATTGGGCGGTAACACTCAACTGACTGCAACCTACTCGGGTCGTCCGATTTTGGGATCAACACCACGTGGGAAGTTCGAAAAGACGGCGGAGTTAACTTTCTTTCGTAACACTCGCTTATTACGCGCTGCAATGCTATTGCCATTTCTGATTTCAAAGCCTTGTAAAGTGCGGCACCGAGGCCGTCCGGCCCAGGCGACTTGTTCAAGCTCAGCTGCTGTATTGCAGCTTCGATTTCTGCTGCCGTTATGGGCTCCTCAAGTACCTGCGCCAGGTCCTCCTCGACTCTTGGCATTAGCGACAGGAATGCAGTTTTGTAATGTTCAACATCAGGCGTTTTAAGGCTGAACAAGTTTTGGCAATATTCCAGAAACGCCCTTTCAATCACCTCAGATTCGGAAGTTACGTCATTGCGATAACAAATTTCCTTTATCTCTTTCGAAACTGCATACTGTTTTTCGTCGCTGAGCGCCCTTTTTGTGGGCGTCTCCCCAAGCCAGAATCTTTCGCTGCGTGCCCTTATCACAGCACCCCGATATTTCGTTTCATCTATTAGTTCAAGCTTAGTTTTGGTCTCTTTTATTTCTTGTCTGTACAACCCCGGCTTGACGCCTTCCATGCTGAGCATGAAATCAAGCTCGGTACGAAGTTCCTTTTCTTGCTGTTTTTCTTTACGCTTTAAAACACATGCTCTTTCTATAGCGGCCACTTTCACATCGCATTTAAATTGTTCCCATGTTTGTATAAAGTCTGTCTCTTTTTCTAACAAGCTTTTGACTGAGTCTTTTAGTTTCTTGCTAAACTCGTCATCCTCCAACAATGAGTCATTAAATTTCCATAATTCCCAACTAAACTTGACAGTCCTTTTCCTCTCCCCAAGTGTGATCACGACTAAAGAATGATCACTGAAGCTGACGTGCACAGTCTGGTACTGGGAACACAAGGACACAACCTCAGAAGAAACATAAATTCTGTCCAGCCTTGCGTGACTAACGCCTTAGAAATGCGTATACTGTGCTTGTTCTGAACCTTGCATTATAATGCCAATATCTTCCAATTCTGCTTCATTAATCATCTCAGACAGTAGCTCGGCACTCGTGTCCTGCAGGGTTTTGTTGCTTGTTCTATCTTCAGGTCTACACACGCAGTTGAAATCTCCAAGCAATAGTACACGTTTTTGTGTCAGCAGGAAAGGTTGAACACGGCGAAAAAAGGCATCTCGTTCGGGAATTCTATTAGGTGCATATACACACACAGCTCTCCACTCTCCACCAGAAAAGTAAAAATCGCATGCTACAATCCGGCCACTTTCACAGAAAAATACAGTTTCCACAGCGACTTTGCCGTTTCGAGTTAAAATCAGACACCCTCCCGACTTTCCTTTTGCATGGCACACGCAAACACTGAACTGTGCACGGTAAATTTCTGCCATCGCATCTGTCAACTCTTCGCTTTCAATTTTTGTCTCTTGAACAGCCAACAGATCGATTTCGTTTTCGAACAAGAGACGTTTAAGCTGATTTTGCCTTCTTCGCGCAGAAAGACCTCTCACGTTCAGTGTGGCAATACGCAAGCTAGATGTTAGTTGAGGCGCCATCTAAATGGTTGGGATTCGCCGCTCTCAAAGTGACATCGGTTTGCAGCTCACCTCATCAAAAATCCTTCCAGCTTGCAAAGTACGGCGGTGTCAGCACTGAACCCGATCTAAGACCGGGTTACCAACACGAAGACCCTGCAAGGCACCTCCGCTAAGGCGGAGGGACACCCGACGAAGTCCTACGATCAGGAGGGATGTTCGGCTTGGGCTTGTAGGCCGCACGTCGAACAGGAGGCGCTTTGGGAAGAGGTTCCTCATGGTCCATCCCGTTGTAGCTAGTCGCCTTGTCATCAGCTTCGTCGTGCGTCCTCTTCGCTGGCAAAGTTGACGCCGCGGGCATCTCCATGTCAACGTCCTTCTCGACGGTCGATTCCAAAACCGTCTCAGCTGCACCTACCGCAGCATCATCTGCTTTTCCCGCGTCCGCCTCAGTTCTGGTGTCAGGAACAGGTGGTTCTTCTGAGTTGGCAGCCTCATGTTCCGTGGGAAGCGTTGCTTTTTCTGAGGCTATGCTTTTCGGTACTGCGTCTTCCCGACTCTCACGGGTCGCCTCTACTGCGTCGACTTCGTCCATAATATGCTCCTCAGTAGTATCCCTACGACCAGGACCAGCTACGGTAGCATATGTTCGCACGCACTGGGCGTCGTCGTGGCCGAAGCGACGACAGAGCCCGCAACGTGGCACACGGCACTCCCGACGTATGTGTCCGGTGCCGCGGCACCGGAGGCAGAGCGGAGCTCTGCCAGGAACGTGGACGAGTGCGACGTCCTCTCCAACACGCAGCTGTTGCGGTAAGTCCTCGATGGTAACGCCCACCTTCAGCTTCAATGTCACTGAGCGCGTAGTAGACGACTTGTCGACGCAGCCTTTGACTCTCCACTTGTCCCGAGTTATGTCGGTCACTTTTCCAAAAGCCGCCAGAGCTGCCTTCACGTCGTCATCTTTCACGCCGTGTAGCAGCCAGAACAGCTTCAGCCTGACGCCCTGGTTGCATGGGTCAATGACCACACAGCGGTGGTCCTTGACGTTGAACGCCTCCGCCTGTAGCATTTTGTTTTTTCCTTCTTCATTGCAGAATGTCACGGCCCAAACATGATTCATCTGATATGCCCCGAGGGCAACCACTTCCGGCAGCAAAGACAGACGCTCAAGAGCGTCACGAAAGTTTTCAACACGGTATGGCCTGGCTTGGACGTCGCCATGCAAAAAAACAGTATGCAAAACGCTCGAACCTGTTGGCAAATGCGGCAAAATCAGCTGGTAGTCCTCGTTCGGTTTGATCGTAGTCCTGATACCGCGGCCCGGCTGGGCCGCTAAATCCGCTCCTTGGGAGCCCATGATACACACGTCCGTCACGCTCGGTGGCCGGAAGTAGAATACTCCGCCATGCCAGCTCGATGATTTGGAATGAACAAAGGCGCGTCTAGTGAATTACGGTGTCTTCGCTCACTCCCATCCTCCTCCCTAACCTTCCGGAGAGGTTTAGGTGTCCACCGAGGTATGAGAGACAGATACATTTCCTTTCCTCAAAAACCAATTTACCGACGAGCGAGGCGTAGAACCGAATGGGCAATGGCGTTCTATGGACTCCCTGGCAGCGTTGCAAGATGCCGTCGCGTTCCACTCTTAGAGGCGAAGCTTAACATTTTAACCACACATCAGTGACCACACTTTAGGTAAAAAAAGTGCCCCCTGAATTTTGACGGTTGTTCACCGAGATATATGAGACAGTTACTGCGTAATTTCCTTTCCACAAATACAATTTTCATTTCCTTCATTACGGGCCCTCTTTGTCTTCTTTCACTCCCACTTCCTCCCTTCCTCTACGGTGCGGTTCAGGTGTCCACCGAGATGACAGAGAATTACTGCGCCATTTCCTTTCCTCAAAAAGCGTTGGGTTCAAAGGGCAAGGCATCGCTCCGAACGGGTGGCGGCGTTCAGTGGACTCCCTGGCAGCGCTACAACACGCTGTCGCGTTCCACTCCTAAAGGCGAAGCTTAAGCGTCATTAATTAGCAGTTAATTAGTATTCAGGCATTAATCAGTAATTAACCTTAAAATTAGTGATTTGTCATCACTTAGTAGTTAGTACTCAATTATATGTGACGCTACCAGTGCCACAGAAGCAGCGAAAGTGGTGCGGAAAACGCTTTCGCCTCTACGCACTTTAGACAGTCAAAGTGCCCCCTAAAATTTTGTTTTTCTTTCAACCCACGGTAAAGTTATCGATTTTATTGAGCACAGCAACTGTTCAACGCTGACGTCGGCTTTCGTTCCCGATGAACTATACAATCCTTTAGCATTAAATATTACTAGAAGTTAACCATCACCCGAGCAGCGGAAAGGCAGAACTCGGTGCTGTAGTTAACGCACACGCCACTAACGAGAGTGAGGAATGTTCCCGGGATTCAGCGTTACAGTTGCTTCAGAAAACACTCCCTGTCTGCTAATATTTTTTTCTTTCTGTCTTGCCAGTTCTATTAGCGGCCGTTTGCGCTAATTGCTTTCATAAGCTAGAGTACCACGCAGCGGCGGAACTGATCGATAAAAGATGTCAGTTATTGTTCTGAAATGTTTGTGAGCAGTGTGTTTGGGAAAATCGGCCCTTTCTCCGGCAATCTATGGTTTCGTTTTTTTTTTCCTGTGCTCCGTTGTGTTCAGCATAGCAAATTCAAATATTATTGGAGAATGCATTTTTTGCATTTATTTACGTCTGTTCTACCGATTGCAGCGTTTTATAAAAAATATTCTCTATCTATTGCATTTGTGTTACCACTGCTTGAGGCCCACAGTGTTAGCAAAATAAAACAGAAATGGCATAAGCGGAAATAATATATTTCTCTAAAATGTAAAACTGTCCGTCCTTGATATGAGCTCTTCGGCTACGCCCATTCTACAGAACTTAAATACTGCCATAAGGTTTGCAGTTGAAGAAAAGAAAAAGAGCCCAATCACTATCAGAAGGACTTCTGCCTGGAAATAGCGTTACTCCTAGAGTTAGGCGAGGAAAATGCTGCTTTAGATTTTCCTAGACATAAAAAATGTTATATCCTACAAAATAATAAAGAATACATCTCAGCAGTGCCATAATAAAAACGAGAAAACTTTAGAGAAAGGTGCGTAAAACCACGGCTTCCTTTCCTTCAACGAAGCCAATTTTGAAAAGCAAGAAAATGTAACAAAGAGAACAGCAGGGAAGACCTTAAGTGCACCGAAGCGAGAATTTGCGCAAAATATTACTGTAAAAAATGCGTCAGTAGGCTGTATTCAAAGATCGGGGGAATGGTGCTCTTTCCAGTCGTCTACTTGCTTGCTTGTTGTTTCATTGACGAAGGTATATCGGGTGGAATTTCACGACACTTGAGCGGAAGAGAGATACGACGCTGAATAGAGGCGTGAAAGTACGCCGTCGAGTGAGTGTCGGCGCGGATAAACTTCGTGCACAATGCCAGTTGGCTAATGCGACTTGGAAGGCCGCCTTTTGAAGCAACTCGCAACAGAAGCAGCATCGAGGGCAACTTGTGACCATAAATGAGCCGTCTAGACTCCGTACTGTGTAATGAAAATAAAATGGACTCGGCTGATACTATTGTACGCCCCACTCGGCCTTTCAAAAACTTTCAAAGTTAGATCTTGATAATGAAACATGCCTAGAACGAAAAATCTCGACATGAGAAGTTTAGTATTTCCTTCCTTTTTGAAAAGAAACGTGATTTCCAGCAAGAAAAGCTTCTAAGGCTCTCGATCGACTTTTTCGTGTTACCCAAACAAAGAGGCAAGAGGCGAATTTTGCGTCTCATACTTGCTAACTGAGTTGTATTCTAGAAAATAAATACTGCTACACAAGCAACTACAAGGGGAAACTAAGCATGGAAAACCACTTGGTTAAACCTCGTCCTATGTACGTCCCAAATAACGCGTTCCGAAAGCACGCTTCTCTGCGTACGTGATTACATTAGGCGGAGAGTGTAACGCAGACAAAATAGAATACTACAACTACCTTGCTTGTGGTAGTCTTTCCATAAAAACGGTGCCGCCGTCGCGATGGCCCAGTGGTTATGACGCTCGGATGCTGACCCGAAACATGAAGGTTCAATCTTGGCCGTGGGGTCCATATTTCACGGAGGTGAAATTTTAAAGGCCTGTGTACTGTGCTATATCAGGGCACGTTAAAGAACCCCAGCTGACTGAAATTTTCCGGAACCTTTCACTACTTAATCGCTCATAGCCTAATTTGCTTTGAGACTTTAAAGCCCTCAAACCAAACCAAATCATATATACAGGGTCTGTTCTCAAAGTAATAGGACTGGTTTTTTCCTGGGCGACCGGGTGGACTGGAGGTGGTCTGCGCGTGCAGGATAGTTGAAGGGGGATATTGGGAACGCTGGGGAAAATCAGCAGTCGGCTCTCGGCCGTTGAAGAGAGGAGGTCGCTTGTACTGTGAACCCCTGTCGAAACGTCTCGTCACGCAGAATCTTCGAGCGTTTACTGGATCAGCGATACGCGACCAAATTTTCGGTAAATCTTGGTAAAACGGGCAAAGAGACTCACAACATGGTTAAGGAGGCCTACGGTGACGCTTCCATGGGTAGATCAGGTGTTTTTTGAGTGGCACAAGCTGTTCCGAGAAGGTAAGGAATGAGTGGAGGAAAACGACCGCGCCAGACGCCCTTCGACCAGCAAGACCAACGAAAATGTGTAGCGAGTGAAACATTTCCTTAACAGTGATCGTAGAGTAAGTATCAGAATGATTGCTGACGACTTGAGCATTCCTCAAACCCAAGTTTTTTGGATCGTGACAGAAAACTTGTCCATGAGGAAAGCGTGCGCGAAGTTCGTGCCGGGAGTGTTGTCAGAGGAGGAAGAGGCCAACCGGTAGGATCTACTTCATCATGTGAATGAGGACCCCGATTTTTTGCCCAGCACAAGGCGGTAACGCTGCCTCAGCCCCCCTACAGCCTCGACTTGGCCCCGCCAGACTTTTTTCTATTCCCGAGAATAAAATCGACGCTCAAGGGGGAACGTCACGGATCGGTAGAGGTGGTTAAACAGGCCGTGACGAAAGAGCTAAATAGCATTCCGGTCCAGGCGTTCCTGGAGGCGTACGAAAACTGTAAAACTCATTGGCAGCAGCGTGTAGGTGCGGAAGGGTGCTTACCTTGAAAAATCGTAATCGTTTGTAATATTCTCTTGAATAAATTTTGTTTAAAAAATCAGTCCTACTACTTTCAGAACAGACCAAGTATGTCGCCATACCTGCGGCTGCTTACTGCTACCTACCACGGTCCTTCTCCGCCTCCACGTGAGGCGCGGAGCAACAGATGCGTACGAAACGCCAGTGTTAATTCAGCAGATATCACTGAAAGCTAATTTCTCGTCTATTACTCCTCACCCAGATGGTAACACTACAATTTCCTCCTTCGGTTCGGCGTTTCTAAATTGCGCCTGCAACACATTTTTTTGCGGAAGCGGCGCTAAAGTTTGAAAACAGAGGAGAACAGCGAACATTACTGATTTATTTTAGCGTTGGCGTGCAGCAGGATCCTGTGACAGCTGCTTTTACCACCGTCCAACTTGTCGTTTTGGCTATCAGGTTATTATATCGAGAATTCTTCGAATACAATTTTGAATATTGTAATATTTGAAGGTATCGTTATAAAAATATTGACGGCGATGGTGCATTCTTCCGATATGTGCAAAATCTTTCGTTTATAGACTGTTTCCATCACTTGCATCCAGTAGTTAAGGCTTGCGTAAAAAACCAATGGGACGCATTTTTGACGACACTTCCGAGAAAAAGTCGAGCCTGCCGACGGCACATCTGCAGATGCAATGATTGTTGCAGTGAAAGCTTACAATATATGAAAAAATTGCGATCATCAACTGGTTCCTGCTCAAAACTTCTTTTCTCGAGAATTGTTGGATATGATTTCTTCAAAAGCATTTCAGAGGCCACACGTAGCGTGCCTTATCTCAACGACCCATGAATGGTTTTCTTGTCCCACCGCTCTCTTCTCTTCGTGAAGGCACTACGTCTGCTGACAGCTTTTAGCAAAGCAGTAAAATGGCTCCAGTGCCCTTACGAAAATTATGTGCAGTTACTTTACTATTGACGAAAAGGTTAACGACCAACAGCAAATACCGTTTTCGCCATTCAGTCAATACATGCCACGCATCTCTCGAGCACTTCTGCACAGCACAAACTGGTTGATATGAATATCTTTATAATCTGCGAACATGCACATTTTGTTGTCGTAATGTCATATATATACTTGTGCCATTCCAATAAATCATGCCATTGATAGTCTGTGCTTTTTCTATCAACTCGCTTCTCCATCGTTCGTGAAGCTGTTTTTTTTTTTAAGTACGCGGCATCAAATAGCAATACTCTCTGTTCTAGTGAGAACCTTTCTATGGATATGGAGCATTTTAGCACTATAGGACTTTTCTGTCTGGTGCATATAGAAACTTGTGTGAATAGAACTTGCAACCTTCATTAATATTTTTCTCAAAATCAATTTTCTTCTTTTCCGCGTTGCGCCAACATGGTTAACTTTGCACCCACAGATGATTTTCTCTCGTAACTTGGCACACTCATTTATTAAATTGCAGGACGTGCAGTGGACTATGTTTATTAAGATACATTAAAAGTTTTCATGCTCTGGCCTGTTGCCTGAATACCGGCGCTTTTGGAAAACCAAAATTGTATATATTCAGTCTTTCGCGATAATTTTCTGCGAACTCATCACTGACTCTTTGTTCTAGTTCATTGCACAGTAAATAGGTAGAACAGCATCAATTTGAAAATATGATGTTGTGTATTAGATTGTGTGTAAGTTCTTTCTTTCGGCGTGAGGGGCGCATTTAGCGATTTTCAAAAGATGATGTGATTGAAGATTATGAAATAACTTTCCGACGATCTATGCTCACTGATGAAATTTACATATTATGCGTATTATTTTAAAACAGTAACAAAATTTATTGTATAAAATACTTCCCTATATTAGTTATATTAATTCTATATAATTTTTTCTTCAAGAGTCGTGTCTTATTTTAAATCACAGGCGTGCTTTGCCGAAGAACTACCCCCCGACTACTACGGACTACTCCCATGCGCAACGCATTTAGGTTCAACAGTGTGCGCAGCCATTGAAAGCAAACAGATTTTCAAGACGCTATGTTTCTTTCAATTTGTGGGATGGTCTGCAGGGGGAAGGCAGATAAAGTAACAACTGAAATGGGCCATGTAGCAGAGCGGATACAAGATTCCGCAAAGGTGCGCGGTTGTGATGGACCCTTGTCTTGTCCACGAATAGGATAATTATTTTCGGTGCGTTTTCTGTGCTAATTTTCGATAAAGTTTGCGTGGAAGTCAGGAAGAACAGTGACTCGCGCCGAAAGTTTTGACCCTTTTTGCTCTCGGTCCATTGTTTAAGCTTAAAGCAAGAACCTCTCCAAAACCTCAACAGTGACATGACATGACATGTCCACTAAAACACTAATGAGGGAGTGATACTGGACTACGATCTTACGGCATTCCCGTCGAAACTAATAAGCAAAGCCGATCCTTGTAACAGCATGCGTTGCACGCTGTAGTGGAGGTTAGATGTACCACAAGTTTAGAAGACGACCAAATGACCAGATGCATGCAATTTTTCAGTTTCCGTTGGTTATGTCGAGACGCAAGAGCACGGCATACCATTGCGAGCTGGTTACAACAGTAGACCTCTAATATACATAGCACCGAACAGAATACTGGTAGCGTGGCATCGAGCGACATGTGAACATAAAGCCAAAATGACAAGAAGGCGTGTCTTACCTTTTTCACAAAATGATTCACCATTGCGAAGAAAAATAGGTCTCCAAAGCAAAAAAAAAGTACTATTTCGGATTAAAAAAAAGCAGGACTAACACTATCACTGCACTCAGTACTCTGGCATCCATGCTTACCCTAATATGGTTACTGGGTACTAGGTCTATTTATCCCCAGATTTTAACTGAAAATAAAAATGACCAGTAACTGTCACACATGATCGACCCTGATTTGTTATATAAACTTCTCTGAGGTGCAGCGAACACTTACTCTATTACACAAGGAGTGTCTGAGTACAGCTTGCAGCAACTTCAAGGCAATATTTCGGCAGGTTTACAGTGCAGTTCGTAAAACACATTAATGAAGATGCGCTAAATAAATGCCGTCATTGGCGTCCTCTGTTTAATATAGCAGAATCATAAACTGCACTTTTAACAAAGAAACAGCACGGCCTGCTAGGGAGCTCGCTTTGTGGCGTTCGTTTGCATGCATTTTTAGAATCGCAGGCTGGGTAACAAGGAGAGCGGCTTTTATTCTTACAAGAAAAAGAAAAACAGTTACAATTCAAACACATTGTGTGAGCGCTGACGAGACACCTCGCAAGCCTATGTGACTTCTGATTTCGTGATGACAAGCCATCGCTTTAGATGGCATTGCCCTCCAATGAAGGTGTCTTTAAACGCCCTTTCATTTTATAACCACATATACCAGAGAACTTGACGCTCGAAATCTCAAGTTGATTTTGTACATTTTAGCCTGATGTCACAAAAATCGGCGCACTTTTGACACAAAGAAACAAAAACAGCGCCGCGCGGACGCATCTCACCAGCGCGGGTCGTAAAACCGGGGAGAAGGAAAACGGGAGAGCGGCTAGCTTTTTGTGTGTGGCTGCCGCCTCCTCCACCGGTCGCCGACGCAACGCGCCGAGGAATTCCGTCAGCCATGACGTCGATTTTTGTGGAATGTCGCAGTCGTTTCTACTCGAAACTGACGGAGAGGGCGTAGCCTTGCGTGTGCTAAGAGAGGCCCTCCCCCTCTTCGCTTGCGTGTCAGCGGCGGCACCGCACCGGAAATTTCTCGATTGTCCTCAAAGCCACTCCCTGCGTTTTGACCAGTGGGGAGGCGAGCCCGGCGCAAGAAGGAGAAGGAGGCTACACGGCCGATATTGGGTGTATGTGCGTGCCTGCCTTGGTGCGAAGAGCAGACAGACGTGGAACAAGCCTATATAAGAAGGGCGTTGACCACACGAGTTGCATTGTTTTGTTAATCACTTTGTATGTGTTTGTACTAGTGATTGTGAAATCCTCTATATCGTCTCACTGTTGTATAAAATTAGTTTTGTTTGTGAACCTTCGGCTCCGACCTATTCTCTGGCTTGCGACCGGCGAAAGCTGTGCACCGAACGACCAAAAACCTCTTGTCACTTGGTAGCTGGTCTCCGCTGTGCTTGCCACGCTAAGTCGAGGGCACCTCTTTCGAGTCCGAGACCGCTACCCACACGCGCTCTAAGGGTGTCTGGGGACGCAAGCTAAAGTGCGCGACGTTGGGTGACATTTATATTCTGGCGTCAGCGAAGAGGACATTTGTTGTTTGTAGGCGCAGAGAACGGAGAAAGAGACGGAGGGAGTTTACGAAGAGGTCGTAAACGAGTGTTAGCAGCAGAGCGATATTGTGAGACGCCGCGCTGAAGCGGTTAGTGAGGTTCACCGTGTAGAGGTATCCTTTGCCTTGAATATAGAGTTCGGTCTCCAAATATGAGACTAAAGGTGCTAGTAGAGGTTGGCATCCAGATGGGGAAGTCCGGAACCGAACTGCGTAAATGGGTGGAGCAGGAAAAAGAGAGGGCTGAGAAAGAAAGAGAGAAAGCTCGAGAAGAAGCCAAGAAAGAAAGAGAGAGGGCTCGAGTAGAAGCCGAAAAGAGAGAAAGAGTGAATTGAAAAAGAAAGAAGAAAGGCAGAAGGCTCGAGAAGAAGCTGAGAAAGAAAAAGAGAGAGTATTTGAGCGCGAAACGAAACTGCTTACCGCGAGGCATGAATTGCAACTTTCTGCGAGCAACTCAGCTGTAGTTTATAGCACTAGAGAAGAAAGTAGCATTTTGAGGATAGATGCCAGCAGGTTGCTGCCTAGGTTTGATGAAAAAAGGGACGATCTCGAAGCATTTCTTAAGCGATTCGAAAAGATCGCGGTTATCCAGAATTGGTCAGACGGTGAATGGACGCGTCCGCGGGCGAAGTTATGAATGGCTGTTTTTGATTCGCTAACTATTAAGCCGCATTGGTTTCGGCAATGGCTATTGCTATAGCTGCTTCCTCTGCTTCTTCCGGGGTACAAGGGGGGTCTATGAAATGGGTAAGGGGGGGAGCTGCTGCATGGTAAGCCGCAGCTACTGAACGGTCTGGACCACACGCGGCGTCCACCCAGCGCACGTCCTCTGAAGTGCCATATTCTTTATGGAGAGCTTTGGCTCGCGCGACTCGGCGGGATTTATGGTATTCAGGGTGGACATTCTTAGGAAGGGGTTTAAGGATAAGCGGTGTGTGTGTGGCACGAGGGGGAGATATGGAGTCTAGAGTGTGTGCGGGTATGCGAATTCCCAGAGAATCCAGTATATATCGTCCGGTTTCCGTGCCAGCCAGACGAAGGTACTGTGTGTAGCAATGTGCATCTATAAGTTCTTGTATAGTGTTGCGCATTGCTAATTTTAATAGCCTGTCCGTGCTAGTGCTCTTTGGTAGGTTTAGTGCTGCTTTGGTAGCCATGCGGATTAGAGCATTGATCTTATCTTTATCCGCACAGGAGAGGTTCAGGGAAGGAGTGGCGTAAAGAATGCGACTAAGCACAAAGGCATGCAGCACCTTGAGATTGTCTGCTTTGTCTGCTTCGTCTTCGTCTAGATGGATGACGGAGTATGTGGACTGTTGTACTGCTTTAAGGGTAAGGTTGTTTTTCCCCGTGTCCTGTAAATATAGGCCAAGAATGCGGAGAGTAGGTGTTTGCGGTATGGGAGTGTCATGCAGGTAAATCGTGATGGGGGAGGTAGGGACGCGCCGCGGGCGGATTATGAGGAGGGCTGAATTTGTGGGCGAGCATTCAAGCCCAATGTTTGCCGCGTGAGTAGCTATAGGTGTGGCGGCTTCCTGAAGGGTCGATTCTACGTCGCCGTCCGAGCCGTATGTGGTCCAAACCATTTTATCATCCGCGTAAAGTGTGTGTCTTAAGTGCGGGACTCGGCTGAGAGCCTTGGCCAGGGGGATGAGGGTGAGGTTGAAGAGGAAGGGAGATAACACCGCCCCTTGCGGGGTACCAATGTTGTCAGGCGTGAAGGAGGGGGTCTGTATATCATCTCTATGACGGGAGGCGTGCGGCCGTTTAAGAAGGCCCGGATATAGTTGTAGGTCTTAGGCCCCAACTGCAGATCTTGGATGCCCTGCAGGATGGCGATGTGCGTAACTTTATCGAATGCTTTGGTGAGGTCGACTGCCAGGATTGCTCTGGTGTGATGTAACATGTCATTGAGGATAGCGTGGGAAATCTGCAGCAGGGCGTCCTGTGCCTGGAGATGGGCTCGAAATCCTACCATAGTATGGGGATAGAATCCATGGGATTCCATGTGTTGCGTAAGACGGGTGAGGATGACATGCTCAAACAGTTTGCCCAGGCACGAAGTCAGCGAAATGGGACGGAGATTTTTGGCACTAATTGGCTTATTTGGTTTAGGAATGAAAATTATTTTCCCGTGCTTCCATTCAGGAGGTAGCTCCCCCGTTTCCCAGCACTCATTGAAGTAGTCGGTAAGAAGGGAAATTGAACAGTCATCTAGATTCCTGAGCATAACATTTGTGATTTGGTCCTCTCCAGGGGTGTAGTTTCTGAGCTTAATAAGGGCTGCTCTGACTACAACCTCCATAATAAGGGCGTCGAGGGAGGGTTGATCGGAGCCTACATAGTCGGGATATGATACAGCGCGGCCCAGAGTGGTATAAGTTGATTGAAGTTGGCGTATCAGTGCTTGATGATTTTGTCGATTTTTATGGGTAAATCTTTTGAGTGTAAGCCGAGTTTGCTTTTTAGATTCAGTGGGGTCTATCATATGCCGTAGAAGTTGCCAGCCCCTGGTGGAGGAGAGATTACCTAGTAATCTGTCACATAATTGGCGCCAATTAGATTTACTGACTGCGGCACTGTGCTCTTCTACTTCTTTTTGTAGTTGCACTCATTTTAGCTTAAGTTTCCGATTCTGTTTCTGGGTTTTCCAGCGCGTGAGGATACTACTTTGAGCTTGGATGAGGTGCGCTAAACGACTATCTACAACGGGAGTCTCGGGGGTGGCGTCTAACGTGTGCGTGAATGCCTGGACATCCTGTTTCGGCTCTGTCATCCATGTGTGGAGGTTAAAGGGGGATTCTAATGCTTTGGCCTCTCTGTGCTTTCGAAGATTATCCCAGCTGGTAATCCGGACACGGTAGTTTTTAGCTTTTTTGGCGAAGTCAAGCTGTATAGTTATGATGTAATGATCACTGCCCAGGGCCTCATTTGAGTTCATCCAGACCGGTGTGGGAAGGTTGCGACCAAAAGTACGATATGGGCTAGTGTCGGCTGTGACACTATTGCCGATTCTTGTAGGTGTGCTCAGATCATTATTTATGGACAGGCCCGGCATCTGAAGGGTGTTGCGCAATTCCGCTCCTCTCTTGTTAGTGCGTGTGTGCCCCCAGCCTACATGTGCGCAGTTGAAGTCACCTAATATAATTAGGGGGTCCTTTTTTGCAGCTTTGCAGGCGGCTTTAATGAGAGATATTAAATCTGAGACCGGCTGCCGCGGAAGGAGGTGACAGTTAAGGATGTAGAGGGTTTGAGATCTGTGAGTGGAGGGGATCAATTCTAGGAATGTGTGAGCTACCGGCGAAGTTAGTACATGACAAGTGTATGGTGCAAAATGTCGGAGATACGTGGTAACCCCGGGGTTTGGAGTGGTGTCAGAGGGTACCAGAGCGTATCCTGGCAGCGATAAATTTGTGCCTGTATCCTGAAGTGCTACTATATCAGGTGGTGTGGAGGAAGCAGAGAGGAGCTGCTGCATGGGGTCTCGTTTGCGACGAAACCCCCTGCAGTTCCATTGTAGGATGCTTAAGTAGAGATTATTGCCCGTCAACTGGGCCATGCTGGAGGGTGGGGGGGGGGGCGAAGGATGGGAGCAGCTATGGGGTTGCTAGCTGGGATATGTGAAGACATTCCAGCAATTATTTGTGAAATTTGTTGTAAAATGGCAGTGGTTGCCTGACTGATGATCGCTTCTGTAAGCTTAGTGATGGCGGCTTCAATGTAATTTTGAGTCTGAGCCAGAATACTAGCTTCGAGCTGATGGGCAAAGTTTTTTAATTTAGAATCTGTCTGGAATGTCGTCTGGTCTGCGTTTCTTTTGTGGAGGGGTTGTGGAGGGTTGGGGTGTTGGTGTAGAGGTTTGGGGTGTTGGTGAAGGAGTGGGTGGAGAAACGGTAGGAGGGATAGAATTAATGGCTGCCCTAAGGTGCCTTACCTCTTCCCGCAGGAGAGCTATCTCTTCCTCCCGCTGTAAGGTTTGGGTTGTACTGGTGGATGTGGTCCAGGCTCTCTGGCGATCCTGATGAGGCACTAGCGGTGGAAAGTCCTTTGGCGTGGGCACTGGTTGCTTGGGTTTCGGCGCGGTCTGTCTACGAGGTGGAGGGTCCTGGCTTTGCACGAGCCTGTGCCGGTAAGGTGGGAACCACCACACAGAATGCAGCTTGGCGTGCATGGGGTCTCTTGAGGGGTGTGCTTCTCGCCTCACCGCGGGCAGAGTCCAGCCTTGGGGAGAGGGCGCACGTCGTACCTGTGTCCAGGTTTCCTGCAGTTGGTGCAGGCGTCGAGGCTACCCTTGTATTTGGTGCAGCGGTGTACCACACACATATATTTAATTGTGTGAGGCACGGCACCTGAGGCAAAGGTTATTAGGATGGACGCTGTTTTTCTCAATCGTCGGGCAGCTATGATGTTAGCGTCGGGGTTTCTGTACTGCAGGTCACTAAGAATTTGTTCAGGTGTCTCCTTCCAGTACGCCCTGGAAATGACACCCTTGACTGCCGCTGAGGGGCCGCGATGTACGCGGCTCCAGGGTATTGCTGTCCCTCTAAAGTAATTTGCTGAATTTTGACCAATGCCAGGGTTGTTGCCTCCGCTACCGTCGCCACTGTGAAGGTGTTGTTAGTTGGGTGGATTCTTATGTGCAACTCGCCAATCACTGAACAGCTGAGCGTCGGGTGAAGTGCCTGCAGGATACTGGGAGCCGGGAGCTTCTCCAGGGGGAGGCCGCCTCGCGGGCGAAAGACGACTCTTATGGTTCCCGCCGGCAGTGCGGCGAGTTGCTTACTTCTATGGACGACTGTGCACGTCATGCGTAGGAGCTGCGGCGTCTTCTTGAACGCGTTTCGGGAGTTCCCAGACGCAGCGTCCGATGGCGCGGCGGCGTTGCTGGGGCTTGTCTTTGGTCTTTGGTTGAACGGAGGCCGATGCCGGGTGTTTTGGGGGCGAAAGCGAATCCGTGGTCCGATTACGGTATGCATGCCGCACAGTTTTCCACTCACCAGGGTGGCAGTCCGACGGGTTCGAGGTCTCTCCATCCACGGGTTCCTCCATGGCTGTTGGGGAGTGAGGATCGCGGCGCGCCGGCGAGGCTCGCCTTGACGAACTTAGCGCAGCGGCGTGGCTGTCAGAGACATTTTCACCAGGTAGCTCACGGAGGTCATTGGGCACATCCAAAAGATGGTAGCGATTGGGGTCCGTGAAACTTCCAGGATCCGTTGAGGGCCTTGGTGGGTCCTAGAAAGGACTTACAGGAACCAGAAATTGGCGGAGCCGGTAATAAACGCGTCCGCTCACTCGGGCCCCCTAGCGGCCAAAAACCTTCATCTTCGAAAAAACGTAGCGCGAAAAACAAGACACAGGCAAGGTGAAGACAGGACACGAGCGCTTTCTCACGACTGAATTTTTTATTAGGAAGAATATCAGAATATATACCATAGATATGGAAGCCGAGAAGAAAGAAGGAAAAAAATAACAACTCAAAAAAACAGAACAAGACGAGGACATAAAAGGCCGGTGATGGAAGCAGGTACATAGCATAGCAACATAAAACACGTGCACTGCTACTTAACAACCGATTGGAGGTATACAATCTCACTTTTTGTTTAGGCGATGGATGCGTCACTAATACACTTTTCCCCCCCTTTCGCGATATAGAACGCTTCAATAATCTCTCTTGTACGTTGATAATATGCTTTGTCAAGTACTACAGTCTTATCGAAAAGGGGGCGACATTTACATTCTCTGCAATGCTTCGGTAAATTTTCAAGAGCTGTTGGCGTTAAAGAATTTCTGTGTTCGAACAGCCGGACATTTAGACAGCGCCCGGTCTGCCCTACATAATATTTTTCACACGAAAGAGGAATCTTGTAAATCACCTCTTTTTTACATGGCACAAACCTAGATTTGTGATTAACATGGCAACGACGATCACTTTTTAATCCCTCTGCTTTCGCTCTGACCACCGCACACAATCCAGATAACTTCACGGGAGCTGAGATTACTGTGCCCACCTCGTATCGATTGGCAACATTTCGTAACCCATGTAAAAAACGATGTACATAGGGCAAAACGACAGGTTTCTTTTTCGCGTCGAATAACATAGCCCTCTTGGCATCCTTGCCCTTGAACCACAACAGGAGTTTTTCACAACTAGTGCTAATCAACGAAAGCGGATAACCGGACTTAGTCAATCTATTAACTTGTTCATGAAAACTTGTGGATATTTTATCATGGGAAGACTTAAGTAAAGCAGAGCGTATGCATGAGGAGACAATTGCATTTTTTACAACTTTAGAATGCCCAGAGTGAAAATGGAGCAAAGGTTTAAAAGACCTAGGTTGGTAGCCCCAGCAAAGGTGCTTATTGCCAAAATTAAGAGATAAGTCAAGAAATTGAAGAGAGTTTTCATTAGGCAATTCGAAAGTGAAAATCAAACCTTGACCACATGTCTTAAAATCCTTTAAAACGTCAACGACAGAGTTATTGAAACGATCAGGGGGAAGAAGAACCAAATAGTCATCAATATACCGAAAAATGTCTAGACGGCCTATCATTTGAACATTTTTCGGTATGTTGATGACTATTTGGTTCTTCTTCCCTCTGATCGTTTCAATCTAGACGGCCTATCATTGAACATTTTTCTTTATGTTGATGACTATTTGGTTCTTCTTCCCTCTGATCGCTTCAATCACTCTGTCGTTGACGTTTTAAAGGTTTTTAAGACATGTGGTCAGGGTTTGAGTTTCACTTTCGAATTGCCTAATGAAAACTCTCTTCAATTTCTTGACTTATCTCTTCATTTTGGCAATAAGCATCTTTGCTGGGGCTACCACCGTAGGTCTTCTAAACCTTTACTCCATTTTCACTCTGGGCATTCTAAAGTTGTAAAAAATGCAGTTGTCTCCTCATGCTTACGCTCTGCTTTACTTAAGTCTTGCCATGATAAAATAGGCACAAGTTTTCATGAACAAGTTAATAGATTGACTAAGTCCGGTTATCCGCTTTCGTTGATTAGCACTAGTTGTGAAAAACTCCTGTTGTGGTTCAAGGGCAAGGAGGCCAAGAGGGCTATGTTCTTCGACGCGAAAAAGAAACCTGTCGTTTTGCCCTATGTACATCGTTTTTCACATGGGTTACGAAATGCTGCCAATCGATACGAGGTGGGCACAGTAATCTCAGCTCCCGTGAAGATATCTTGATTGTGTGCGGTGGTCAGAGCGAAAGCAGAGGGATTAAAAAGTGATCATCGTTGCCGTGTTAATCACAAATCTAGGTTTGTGCCATGTAAAAAAGAGGTGATTTACAAGATTCCTCTTTCGTGTGAAAAATATTATGTAGGGCAGACCGGGCGCTGTCTAAATGTCCGGCTGTTCGAACACAGAAATTCTTTAACGCCAACAGCTCTTGAAAATTTACCGAAGCATTGCAGAGAATGAAAATGTCGCCCCCTTTTCGATAAGACTGTAGTACTTGACAAAGCATATTATCAACGTAGAAGAGAGATTATTGAAGCGTTCTATATCGCGAAAGGGGGGAAAAGTGTATTAGTGACGCATCCATCGCCTTAACAAAAAGTGAGATTGTATACCTCCAATCGGTTGTTAAGTAACAGTGCACGTGTTTTATGTTGCTATGCTATGTACCTGCTTCCATCGCCGGCCCTTTATCTCCTCGTCTTGTTCTGTTTTTTTGAGTTGTTATTTTTTTCCTTCTTTCTTCTCCGCTTCCATATTTGATATCCTTCGTAGTAAAAAATTCAGTCGTGAGAAAGCGCTCGTGTCCTGTCTTCACCTTGCCTGTGTCTTGTTTTTCGCGCTACGTTTTTTCGAAGATGCAATTGCTCCGACTAGCCCAGTTTAGCTTACTTGTGCAAAAACCTTCAATTAAGACTTAACTATTATTTAGTCATTAATCAGTAATTGCCCAATTAAGTAATGATTTTTGATTACTAAGTAATTAGTGATTATTTATGTACGACGTCATTCAGTGGTGACGCCACAAGTGTCAGAGTGGCAGTCAAAGTGGTGCGGAAAACGCTTTCGCCTCTACGCACTTTCGACAGTCAAAGAGTCTGCTGAATTTTTTACGCTATCTCGTAACAAAAAATTCAGGGGCACTTTAGCTCTCTAAAGGGCCGCAATCCGAATCCGTTTCCTGGCGCACTGTTTGGTTTTCATTCATTCTTTATTTTTATCATTTTTTCTTTTCTTCTTTTCTTTTATTTTCTTAATTTTTTATTTTATTTTTGAAACCCATGCATTAACTAGATGCGCCTTCATTCATGCTTAGTGGTGGAGTCGTAGCGTCTCCACATGAAATGGCAAAGGCGCTGGTTCGATTCCCAGTCTCGACATAGTTTTTTACGGAGAAAGCCTTTAACGCCTCATACTGTCGTGACCAAGGCTTGTTAGCAAATCTGTTCGCGTTTCGGATGCACGCGTTATATCGCATATGCCAATCAATAGCCAATCGATACTTAATCGGGTGCAATTGAAAGACACCGGAACATGATATAAAGGGATTTCATGATGATATCATTGTACTTAATGACTATCACTAACCATACATTAACTAGCATCAAGAAATGTACAAGTCATGCTAAACTATCTTTATCGATATTTAATAGTTAGACATTTCTAGACGTTTCATAGACTGTATCGAACATTCCAGAGAGTTCCACCACTTGACAGGTGAGTGAGAGGACGTGATGCATGGCATTAGAACAATGATAAAGAAAATTAGCGCAATAAACCTTTCTCGTCAGACCACATAAATAAATAAAACCGAGTAAGAAATTGGTCGAGTTGGGGAGTCGAACCAGTGTCTCCCTAATGCGAGACAAGCACGCTAACCACTCTGCCATGCCAGCTCGATCGTTTGGAATGAACAAAAGCGCGTCTAGCTGATACAGTGTCTTCGTTCACTCCTATCTTCCTCCAGTCCCTTACGGCAAGGTTCAGGTGTCCACCGAGATATGCGAGAGATATATATTTCCTTTCTTCAAAAACCAATTTACTGTCGAGCAAGGCGTACAGCCGAGCGGGCGATAGCGTTTTGTGGGCTCCCTGGCAGCGTTGCAAGACGCTGTCGAGTTCCACTCTTAGATGTGGTGGTCAAAAACATTTTTATACAGATACATTTTAAGAGGTTATGTGCGAGCTGGTCCAGAGGGGGCCAGCCCTTACAAGTACTAGGTGGAGGTCCCTAGTTCGGGACCCCAGTGGCATCGGCTGCCGCTCGGGCTCGCGCGACCGAGGCCCGTTGGGCCTGCAGGTCAGAGCAGCCGAGCAGGGTCGCCTCCCAGTCATCCCGGGTTTGGTTGAGGTGATGGGGGATAGCAGGGTTGGAGGGGCAGGCCCACACCATGTGGTAGATGTCCGAAGACTTTCCCGCACAGTGGGGACAGCTGCCTGAGAAAGAAGGGTCGAAGTGTTTCAGAGCTGCCGGGCACAGCAAAGTATTAGTATACAGGCGAAGCAGAAGCCGCTCCTCCGCCTTTGAGAGACATTTGCACGGGCGGGGATAAAGACCATGGCCAAACTGATAGAGTAAAACGATGACTTTGAATGTGTAAGCTGTAATTAATTCGAGTTTCTGATCGTCGGGGTCGGAGCGGAATGTTCGGTGACAGAGGGCTCTCTTAAGGTGACAGAGGGCTCTCTTAACGACATCTTAACCACACATCATTGACACAAGCAGCAACACTGAGCTTAAGGCAATCGCCTTACCGCACTTTAGGTCAACAAAGTCCCCTCCTGAATTTTTTTAGTGACGCCGAAACGCGGACACACTTGCTAACATTCTTTGGTAACAACCGTATGAGGCATTAAAGGCATTCGCCTTAATACCTTAGCCGAATAATATACACACAGCAGAGAACATACAACCGTGCGCGGGTTGGCTAGTCCATTCTGGCGTCTTCTTCGTGCTCGCGCCTTCCTTCGTCGATCGCTGCTTAATAATTCTGTCAGAGATGGCTATATAGCAGCTAAAATCATTTAGGCTTCTTGCAGCCGCCAGGGGCGGGGCCAGTTACCCGCTTCAGCAGGTCAGGAAGTTCCACCTCCCTCTTAACTGTCGCGCACATCGGCAGCCAGAGGTGGTGGTGGTGAAAAGCATTTATTACAGGTTACTAGACATAGAGAGGTAGTTTGGGAGGTGGCCCCTAGTGCGCCACCCCCGTCACTATACTAGGTGGGGTCCCTATTCCGGGACCCCATTTGACTCTACCGCCGCTCGGGTACGCCGGACCATGGCCTGTTGGGCCGGAAGGTCGTGGCAGCCGTGCAGGGCCGCCTCCCAGTCCTCTCGGGTTGGGTTGGGGTGGGGGGTGAGGGAAGGATTTTTCTGGCATGCCCACACCATATGGTAGGGGTCAGCCACCTCCGTACAGTATGGGCAGAGGCCTGAAAAGGAGGGGTCGAAGTGTTTCATGACTGCCGGGCACAGCAATGTATTCGTACAAAGTCTTATCAGAAGACGCTCACCTGCTTTTCCCAGCCTCTTGAGTGGGGTCGGGTACTTGCGGTGAGAGTCTTGATAGTGATTGACTATGTCTTTAAATTTTAAAAGGGGTTCGTTGTCCAGATCCGAATCGGTAAGGTCATCGCCAGGGGCCCGGGAAGTGAGTGCGCGGGCGGCTGCGTCTGCCGCCTGGTTACCTGGTAGGCCTTTGTGGCCCGGAGTCCAGACTAGGTAGCGGAGCGTAGGATCTCGGTCCCGTGCCGCGTTCCGAAGTATTCGATAAGCTGTGAGGGACACCCAACCCAGCTGGTAATTTCGACAAGCTCCTTGCGAGTCTGAGAGGATATATTGCGCCTGAGGGTGAGAGGCCGCCAGGGCGATGGCACCTCCTTAATGTGAGTTGCGCTGGGAGCTTTGAAAGTGAGCCCGTCCACCTGTATTTGTTGGTCTATGACCGCGGCCGTGTACCCCCCCCCCCCCCCCCTAGAGCGGTGCGGGCCGGCCACGTCCGTATAAAATACACCGTATTTGTTGCCATAATGGCGGTGGAGGGTATCCGCCCGCGCCTGCCACCGGCCATTATGGTCTTCTTTGGACATTTTCGTAGGAAGGGGTCGAACGTGGATGGCGCATCTCCACATTTCGGGCACTCATACCCTTTCCTCTGTGTGATGGTTGTGTTGAATGTGTAGTCGGTCCAAAGGGCGACGACCGGACACGGTCTGGGCAAGACGCGTGTATTGGTTCGTGAGGTGCGCTTCTTGCAGCTCCCGATAGGCGTTCACCACTCCCAGCGCGAGGAGCCTCGCGTTGGAGGTGGAGATCGGAAGGTCGAGCGCCCTTTTGATGATCTTACGGAGGGTAACCTCCAAGACATCTTCGTCCTGCTTGCGTAAGTGAAGGTAGGGGGTCGAATAGAGTATTCGACTCGTAACGAAAGCATGTGCGAGTCGCAACGCAGGCGTGCTTCGTAGACCTCTGCGTTTGTTGGAGACCCGACGAACCATGCGGCCCACCTGATCTGGAACCTTACGCAGCTTGGCCAGTGTTGTGTCTGCGCGACGTGTTCTACTAATAAAGAGTCCGAGAACTCTGATCTCCGATGCCTCACGGATGGGGCCGCTGGCGAGGGAGAGGGAAATGGGGATTGCACACTTCGGCTATGGCCGAATATGCACGAATTCTGATTTCTGTGGGAAGCACTGGAGGCCGCAGTACGCCGCATAGTTGTCTACTATGTCAGCGGCTGCTTGCAGGCATTCCTCCATGTGACCCACATTACCTTGGGTGGCCCAAATAGTGATGCCGTCGGCATACAGCGCATGCTGGATGCCTTCGACATCGGCCAATTTAGAGGGTAGGTGAAGCATTGCTAAGTTAAAGAGCAGAGGGGACAGTAAAGCGCCTTGTGGCGTACCCCTGGTGCCTATACTGTACGGGCCGTGCTCTTCGTCCTGGATGCGGACGAAGGCCTACCGATCCATGAGAAAGTGTTTAATATAATTGAAGGTGGTAGTGCCGCAGTCAGTCTCGCTCAGGTGGGCGAGAATGACGCTGTGCTTAACATTGTCAAATGCTCCGTTAAGGTCCAAGGCCAGAACTATCTTGTCGTTATGAGGGCACTCGACAGGAGTAAGCACTTTATGTTTTAGTTGGAGGAGTATGTCTTGAGATGAGCTGTGCGGCCTAAAACCGAACATGGTATCCACGAAGGAGTTGCCACTTTCTAAGTATTCTAAGAGTCGATGTCGAACCATAGTTTCCATCAGTTTGCCACACAATATGTTAAGGAAATGGGTCGGAGGTTGTCTGTATTGATTGGTTTGCCGGCCTTCGGGATGAAGGTGACTAGCTCAGTTTTCTACTCTATGGGTAGAGGATGGTACCCTTCCCGGACAGCATTTATGTATTCTAAGAGTGCTTCGTACGCCGGATCCCGTAGGTTGGCCAAAACTTTGACCGTTACCTTGTCCCGACCCGGAGCCGTGCCTCGTTTCATTTTGGCAAGAGCCGCCCGTAGGTCATGGAGTTGAAATCGCCGATCGAAATCAGGATTTTCTCTGCCTGCACAGAGATGCTCCGACCCCCGGGGGTCTTGTGTCTGGCACAGATATCGATCCCGCAATGTCTGTGCCAGCTGGTCCGTATTGCTCTTAAAGTTGTGAATAGCTCTTTGAAGGTGTTTTTGGGTTTCGGTGCGTGTTTGGGTGGGATCGATCAGACTACGGAAAAGTCTCCATGTGTTGCGACTAGACATTTGCCTAGCGGCCAGATTGCAGCGATCCACAAAGTTGGAGTCGGCAAGCTGGGCAGCGTAGTCCGCCGCCTGCTGGGTGATATCGAGAATTCGAAGTTTGAGCTTCCGATTGTGTTTCTGGCGACGCCATCTCTTTGTGAGACTGCGACGCGCCTCCCAGAGATGAAGGAGATGGTTATCCACATCCGTCACCCTATCTGTAAGCTGAATTTGCTTGTCGTGTTTGCGAATATTTTGTATAAGGGTGTGGGTCCAAGAGGAATAGCCGTTTTGTACCAGACTGTACGGGGGCAAGGACTGCCGGAAAGCCGTCCAGTCTGGGAGTCGTGCCTGGTTTAGAGGTCGCTTGAGGGGACGGGTGTAGAGAATGATGTTGATGAGGCAGTGGTCGCTGCCGAGGGTGTCCTCGGTATTGATCCATTCTGCGTGTTGAATGTTCCGAGTGAAGGTAAGATCAGGGCACGTGTCCCGATTGACGGGGTTACCAACTCTGGTTGGGACTGCAAGGTCGGTTTGGAGGGTGATGTCCAGCGTGGAGATAAGCTCCGTCAGCTTTCTGCCACGCGTTTCCTCCTTGCTATAACCCCATATCCGACTGGGGGCGTTGAAATCACCCACAATCAGAAGGGGGTCGCGCCCTGCCACCTTCAGTGCCTTACTGAAGATGTCCGAAAAATTATCTTCTTACGTTTAGGGGGCAGTAAATATTGAGAAGGTGTACGAGGGGGTCAGTCCTTTTCAGGGGAAGGACGGAGACCATTGCATACGAGTAGGGCAGATTTAATTAGAGATCGACCTTTTGCGCTGTGTAGCTTTTGTGGACAAGCAGACAAGTGGAGGGGTCACGCTGGTACGTATTATATCCCGACAGCTTCACTGCTGCCCCAGATTCCCGTAGGGCGACTACCGCAGTTGGGTGATTAAACTTCTCTTGATAGAGGCGAAGATTAGCTCGTTTTTTTCGGTCTTTGAGACCTCTGCAATTCCATTGAATAACCGAAAAAACTCTGTGGCTTAACTTGGTCAAGCCCGGTAATTGCGAAAGCAATATCCATACATACGCCATAGTACAGCTGGTAGTGTAGCTGGTGGTGGTGCTTGTGGCTAGACTTGTGGTGATGCATCGGTTATACAGTCCAATCCAATTCAATGCAATTCCATCCAAACCAATCCGATGCAATCCATTCCATTCCAATCCAATCCAATTCAATCCACTCCAATCTAATCCAATCCACTCCAATGCAATCAAATCCACTCCACTCCAATCCAATCCAATGTAATGTAATCTCCAATCCAATTTAATCCACTCCAATCTAATTCAATCCAATCCAAACCAATCAAATCCAATTCAATCCACTCCTACCCAATCCAATCCAATGTAATCTAATCTGCAATCCAATCAACCGACTCCAATCCAATCCAAACCAATCCAATCCAATTCAATCCACTCCAATCCAATCCAATCCAATGTAATCTAATCTCAAATCCAATTCAATCCACTCCAATCTAATCCAATCCACTCCTATCCAGTCCAATGTAATCTAATGTAATCTAATCTAATCCAATCCAATCCAATAAAATCCAGTTCAGTCCAGTCCAGTCCAATACAATACAATCCAATACAATCCAATCTAATCTAATAAAATCTAAGCCAATCTAATCCAATGTAATACAATCAAGGTCAAATGAAGGTCAATGGTGGCCACCGGCCGCGGCACGATGGTGGTCACTGGCCGCGGCACGCAACGGCGTGAAAGTTCTAGTATTGCTTTCGCAATAAAAGCCTGCGGTTTTGGGGGGCGGCGGGGTCGCTTAGTGCCCTGTGCCATGATGAATTTCGGGGTGAGCTGGACCAGCCGCCATCGCGCAGCCTGTCCGGCGCCCAGAGCCAAAGAAGGTTTGATGGGGTCCTCGCTAATTTCGCTGTGATCAATGGGGCGGTTGAATTTCGATAGACGCTCCTTAGTGTGGCTAGGGCGACGCCCCAGGCGGTGGGAATCGTTGATCCAGGTTTTAATGTTTTAATGTGACTGCGAGGCTCATCTTCTGGGTGGTTTCGGCAATAGTTTTGTTGATAATTTCGGAAATTAGCTGGCCGAGACCGCTAAGCTGAATATAAATTTCAGCTACGCTGTTTTCTAGAGCGTCCAGAAGCATCCAAGCATCCAAGAAGTGGCGAATCTGAGCATCCAAGAAGTGGCGAATGAAGAGGGAAGGAGGAAATGCTAGAATTCCTTTTGATCCAAAGAACTCAGATTCCACATAACGAAAATTCTCTGGGCACAACTCTGCTTACGTGGAGGAACGCGAAAGCGTGTTTTGATTAAACGAAATGTTTTTGAGGAAAGGAAGGGAGGCAGTAGCTCTCGCATTCCGACATCTCGGTGTACTGCTCAGCCACACCGTAAGAAATATAGTAGCCTCAGAAAGCATGCAATTTTAGGTGCATATGGCAGTGGTACGGACCCGTGCCGCAAACTAGCCTCCAACTCGACTAAAACATGTAAGCTATGCGTAAAGAGAAACGCTTTGTCACCATCCGGAATGCCGTACGACGAATGGTTGCTCTGAATTTGGTTGACTGTTACCGGGAATACTTCCACAAGATTGAAGTCAACCAGTAATGACATCACTGGGGCTCGGACATAATTCCAATGACGTTATCAATAGCTTACAGCTGGAGGATACCCCTCTTACAGGCTCAGGTTTAAGTTGTGCCATGTGTTTACATTATTGATGCGAAATACCAGCGTCGTTGTCATTGGCGGAACATTCTTACTGATTAAGGTCTAAGTTACCTTATACCATGTTTTTACACTACTGTTACGAAATCTCAGCGATACATCAGGCTCACACAAACTTTCACAGGTCGGTATATCCTGGACGCCCTCGGCATCAAAATACCGGCCAACTAAACATCCCTCCTCGCCATCCCACGACCCCTTCACCGGGAGCTTCTCAATAGGCCACTCCCGAGGAAAATTCACCCGTCCCACCATCAGCAGCGCCGCAAAGCCCGTGCGAAGGCACTCCGTCGAGCGTACGGCCCCGAGCCGGACGTCGTACGCTGCCTGCAGGGGTGATGGACGCTGCCTGCAGGGGTGATGGAGCGATAGCAGCTGTGGTGGACTCTTCATCCACCCACCTCACACTACCTCTACCTCCAGACACGTCCCCAGAGGCTGCAGAGGAAGCCGCCATTGCACTTGCTATCACGTGCACGGAAGCCCGGTACATTTTAAGTGATTCTAAAACTGCGATACTAAATGTTACTCGCGGCCGAGTTCATGTCCCTGCTTTTGGCATACTGGACTCGCCCGATGCACCCCCGCCCCGCCATGTGGAGCTGATATAGGTGCCTGCGCACTCCGGGAATCCCGGAAACGAGGCTGCCAACCTTTTAGACCGAGGTTGTTTAAACCGGGCTCAGGTGGCCTCGGATCGGGGATTCACGAAGGAGCGCATGCACACATTCAGTGAGCTGACGCAGGCATACAGAGCCTCACGCCAGCTCTACCCCCCGCCCCACCCCTCCCTAGATAACAAACACGCAACACTCTGGCGCAGACTACAGACACACACTCTCCCCTCACCCCTTAACCTAGCCCACTATCATCCATCCTTTCCCACTCCCGCATGTGCCCTATGCAAAGAACCCTTCGCTTCTTCCCTCGACATCTTTTCCCTCTGCCCGGCGAACCCTCCCCGCGGGACCTAGAGAACCTCAAGACCTGAGAGGGCTCAGAGACCCTGCTGCGCTCGGAATACCCGGCCGTGCAGACCATCGCCACCGGCCGTGCTGCCAGTGTTATGGACCTCAAGAACATAAACACTTGAGTGCAGTGGGGTCGTGGGGGGCCCTGGGGCGTTCCCCGAATTCCTGTGTAAATAAAGTTTGTTTTCTCTCTCCATCTCAGCGATGTTATCGCTGTCTCATTGACGGGGTAATGCCGCTCTTTCTTACAGATTAAGGGTTTAAATTATCTTTTACCATGTTTTTACAGTGTTGTTACTCGTTGTATAATGGTGTACGCGGTCGGGCTGCTCGCTTTATGCTAGAAATGCCACTCTTTCTCCCTCGTCTCTATCGCGGCTTTCCCACTGTGATCAGCCAAACACACCCAACGGACGCGGCTCCACGGCTTCCCGGTCATTTTCTAGAATTCGACAGAATGGCAGGAAGAACTCCTGGCATCTCACCTGGGCAAACCGAGTTTTCGGCAACGCCACCCGTCATCCCTCCCCCCCCTCCCCCGGGCCCGCCATCCCTGTCCTCCCAAGCAGACCCGAGAGACCAGGAACTGAGCGCCTTGCGCGACGAGGTAAGCCGCCTTTCCTGCCTCCTTTCGCACCACCGTCTCCCCAATCCTCCTCAACCCGCACCTCCTGTTATTACCCCAACTTCATTACCCACAAACACTCCGAGCAACCCACCCCCTTGCAAAGAAGCAGCGCACCGCAGACGGGACACCCCCTCCCGTGCGCTCAGAAATAGGCGCTAAATTAGCAGCACTCGAAGCCAAATTTGACCACAAACAAAAAGAGCTACACGCCGGCCTCGGGCCAGATTCAGTCTTCTCGCCACCACTCTCACCCAAAAACTTGAGCAGCGCATGGACGATATGCTTACCAAGAGGCTGCAGTTCATGGAACATAATCTTATCCACCGCTTCAGCCAACTAAAAACCCCCTCCACTCACCATCGTACCTCCGCAAGCACAAACCACCTTTCCTGAGCAAACATACCAATTGACACCCGTCTTACTAATCTCCTGAATCCCTCCACTATCCAATATGGCGGGATGGGGCACTAATTATCGACCCATCGTAACTTGGAACTGCCGCGGCTTCCGAGCCAAGCGCACAGCTCTGCAACTTCTTCCCACTATAACACCCACGCCCCACATACTTCTGCTCCAGGAGACTGCACAGCGGGCAACCCTCGCCAGCTACATACCTACACACTCAGATACCACTAACACACCCAGGGCGACCACACTCATCCACCGCAGCCTCACCTACAAAACTCATCACATCACGTCTAAGATGCCAGCCCCCGTCCCAGCAGACCGCCCCCCTGAATCACTTCTGCGGAAGCTACACCATCTAGCAGGGAAATATCCCCAGCTCATCGTTGGGGACTTAAACAGTGGGCATACTGACTGGAGATACACAACTACGACACATTGAGGTCGCAGGCTGTGGATGCTCCTGCAAAACCTCCAACTCAATGCTCACAGCACGCGTCAGACGCCTACACGAATCGGCAACAGTGGTAGCACGAACACCAGTCCGGACCTGACGCTGAGCCGACACCTCCGCGGTGTTACCTAAAACAGAACACATTATACACTGGGCAGTGATCACTGCTTTATACAAATCACTGTCCCATACAAACCACCCCGTCACGAAAATGCAACACCCAAACTTACTACCTGGGATGTCCTTCGCGCTGCACGCACCGCCCTCCCAGACACTACATCCCAGACACTCCATCCCAGACACGCCTTCCCAGACACTACATCGACGCATGGGTGCAATCAGTTAAATATGACGTTCGCCACAACGTGCGACACATTTAAACTACCACCGAAACACCTACACTGGACACACGCCTAGCCCACAGCTGGGACGCTTATCACAGCCTCCTGGAATTCTGGAAATGAAACAAATGTAACATGACACTTGAAAAGCGTCTGGCCGTGCTGCAGACACATACCCAACAACACTCCGTGGAGCTCTGCCGATGCAACTAAGGAGAGATATGTGACAGCATCGCCGGAAACCTGTCCAGCAATCGTACATGGCAACTCCTCTGACACTTCATTGACCCCCCACACACCAAATCAGCAACACAACGCCACGTGTCACGCCTCTCACACGAACACACTGACGATCCCGATACCCTCCGAGACACACTTCAAACAAACCTTGTACACCTCTCCAGATGCCCCCACACCTCTACCCCACTACGCAGGACAAGCCAATCCCACACTCGACACCGACATCAGGGAGACGGAAGTCAGAGCAGCCCTCCTGATTTTCCGCGCCAGCTCCGTACACCATCCAGAACAGATCACTAACACCATGCTCCGTGATCTGGACGACCAATTTATCACCCAGGTTAGGAAATGCTTCCACCAGTGCAGTCCTGGCTCCACACGAAGTTAATATTCCTACCCAAACCCAACAAACCACTTGCACTCCAAAACCTTCGCCCGATTTCGCTAACCTCATGCATCGGAAAACTGCTCGCGCATGTTGTGACTCACAAGTCACATGGCGGACAACTATCTCTGCCTGCATAGCATGATGGGATTCAGCCTCCATCTGTCCCCACAGGACTCCAGGTTGCAACTCACAGACGACATTTTCGACCCGCTTCTTCCGGTCACACCAAGGCAGTCATAGCTTCGGATCTCTCCAATGCTTTTCTTTGCATTGAACACCAGGCGATCATGATTGCTCTATCCCCATTGAATGTGGGTTCGCGCACGTATGCCTACATTCAAGCATTCCTCACTGACCGCACGGCTGAGATACACTTCGGCCCTCTGTCTTCCTGCTCCTACACGCTTCAGAGTATCCGTACCCTTCAAGGATTCGTCCTTTCCTCCTTCTTGTTTAACATCACCCTCATACCCCTCGCACGAAACTTGTCTATTCCCCACCTGAAGCACTCTTTATGCCGATGATATAACACTGTGTACCACCCACAGCAGTGACGGCGGCATAGAGGACACCTTACAGGAAGCAGCCACCCGCACCCAAAATTACGCACGGACCATCGGACTAAGTTGCTCCCCAGAGAAGTCAGAACTGCTCCTCATCCGGCCTAAGAACCACCGTTACACCCGCTCCCCCATTGCCATTGATCTGAAAGGTGACCCGGTACCGGAGGTTGACACTCTCCTCATATTAGGCCTGCACATTTGGAACGATGGTAAAAACACCACCACCCTCAACAAACTCAAGTAGGTTTTAGGCGCGATATCAGACTTATTCAGCAGGGTTCGGAACATCGTAGAGGCAAGAAGGAGCGCGACCTATGTCGCCTCATTCATGCCTTTGTCCTCAGCCGTGTGCTGTACACTACACCATACACACAATTTTCCAAACACTACATAAACACTTTGGATGCCTTCATCCGCAAGGCATTCAAAGTAGCTCTTCACCTTTCCCTCTCACCTTCCCCTCAATACACCCTCAGACAGATTACTAGGCATGGGGCCTCCACAACACGATCGGGGAACTGGTAGAGGCCCACCGACAGGCCCAATACATCAGGCTCACAAAAACCTCCACAGGCCGTATATCCTAGTCTCCCTCGGAATAAGAATGCCGGCCAGTGACGCAACCCTCCTCGCCATCCCACGACCCCTTCACTGGCAGCTCCTCATCAAGCAGCTTCCGAGGAATATGCACCCATCCCACCATGAGCAGCGCTGCAGAGCCCGTGCGAAGGCAGTCCGCCGAACGTACGGCTCCGAGCCGGATGCCGTATGGGTGGACGCTGCCTGCACTGGTGATGAAGCGACAGCAGTTGTGGTAGACTCTTCATTCACGCCACTCACAAATACGGCAGCGCAAGTACGGAATCACGTTTTTGTTTTCATATTTCGCGGGCTTCTTTAATTGCTCGAAAAAAGGACCAAGTCGAAAATACTCTGCTACGAAAAACCAGATTGGTTCTTCCCTCGCCTCTTCTACGAGTTAATCGAAAGCACATGTGCCGAAAGTGAATAATCACAGTTTTGCGTAAATATTCTTAACTCATTAACAAATCAAGCAAAATCTTAAACGTGCGCTGAGCAGAGTCACACGCCGATACTCAATACGTTGCTTTCTCCCAGCTGCAGCACTGCATACTTTTTAACACGTAGTTAATTTAAGCATGAGACCTCGATAAAATAGATGGTGTGAATCAAGCATGGTTGACCTTTTGTCGCAAATAAACAAGAGCGAAGTTGTCATCTGCTGCATGTAGACTTCGTGAAGAGGCAGGGGACGAGAAATTAAAGTGGTACATCTTAGATTAAAACAACAAACAAACATAAAGCCCATCTGCCTTCTCAAGCAATGAAGCTAACGTGGCTAGATTTTATAGGCTTGGAAATTTTTTTGGTTATTTTACTGTGCCCTGGAGTATTTTCTACTTATGGCTGCGGAATATGGTTTTGCCGACAAACATCGCCTTTGTTTATAAAAGCATCGGAAATTGTTACGAATTACAACTATGCTAGCTTATTTTTTCTTTTTCGTTGCACGAAGCTTTGAGATCAAAGATCCAGAATTGCTGCATTGCTGAGTAGCGCGCCACATCATTTCGAGCTAGCTCAAATACGCGCGGGAGTGCCGCGTGACCATGGGTTATGTCGACCTGTCTACTTTTTTAGGCATAAAACGTACAAGATTCTTCGCTTTGCCAGGGAATCATTTTCGTGATAAATTGTGTTGCATGGGCTTGTATTATGCTTCTTTGTTTGCATCAAGTACCATACATGAAACAGTAGGACACGTGTTGTGCATGCTAATTTTAGCTATTTTTCAATTTTTTTTGTATTTTCATAGCAACATATTGATCCGAAAGCTGATCCGAAAGACGCCGGGTTGATCCCGGCCGCGGCGGTTGCATTTCCATGGAGGCGAAATGATAGAGGTCCCTGTACTCTGCGAGGTCAGCGCACATTGAAGAACACCTGGTAGTCAAAATTATAGGGAGCCGTCCTCAATGGCCGCCTTGACATTCGGGGTCGCTATGGAACGTTATACCCCGTAAAACCTAATCTTCCGGCTCATCAGCGTTTCAGGTCCTTTCTTATTGAATATCCTTGCGCCGCTTTCTTACGAAATGGCTAGGGCGATTTACTGCAGCTGACTACCAATTTAGCATTTGGAAGGTACCCGGTGTCCGTGTCCGTTACAGACCCCCTGGTGATCGAAATTATTCTTGAGACGTCTACTATGGCACCTGTTTTTTGTTTTTTCTTCCAATACGGCACAGTTCGGAAGTGCAAAGGGACATGTGAGACAGTTATTACGTCATTTCTTTTCATCAAAACTAATTTTTCAAGTTGGCCAACCAGAAATATTCCCGAGCACCCCCCCCCCCCCCACATACGGCATTTTCGATCCGCTTGTTCGGGGTCGCAGCAAGGCTGTCCTTGCTTTGGTTCTCGATAAAGATTTTGATCGTATTAAACATCAGGCTATAATGACTGCCTTATCTCCAGCGAATATCTGTGCACGCACGAATAACTACATTCAAGTACCCAGGCAGCACAAACCGTTGGCCCAATATTGGGAGTCTGTTGGCTATGTGTGGCCCTATACAGGACCAATGTTGCCTTCATTGTCCCCATATTGGCACTGCCACAATGTGCCATTTCCAACATTGGCCCTACTTGTCCGATGTTTTCCCCATATTGGCAATGCCGCTTAGTTACACCTCCAACGATGGCCCTACTTGTCCGATGTTTTCCCCATATTGGCAATGCCACTTAGTTACACCTCCAACGATGGCCCTAAATTTCCGCTGTCGTCCCCATATTGGCAGTGCCGCCTCATTACACCCGCTATGATGGCCCTACTTGTCCGCTGTTTTCCCTGTATTGGCAGTGCCGCTCCACAACACACCAAAGGATGTCCCTGTGATTATATGTGGTTATTTCTCTCAATCCGTTTTTTTTAATATTCGGACTTGTTTATTTATTTATTTTTTATGACCAACAACAGCGCTAGCGTCGAACTCTGACGCGAAATTACAATAAAAAGCGCGATGTAATTGATTGCGCGAAAATGAGCAGAGGTCAGATTCATTCACGAAGGTATACGAATTTTGAAAAGCGGCGTCTTTTGTAATTATGGTATGCAAAGAAAAAAAGAAAGAGAGAAAGAGGTGCCACAATCAAGAAAATGAAATTTCGATTCGAGGAATGGTATAATAACGCACTAATTAACGTACTGCCTCGCATATCTCTCGCATACCACAGCCCCCGATTATAGGTTGCCGGTTCAAATTCGTGTTTCAAGATATAGGCTCAACTTAACTAATAAGTTTACGCTGCACGAAACGCTGAATCGTATTACACAATCCGGAACACAATGCCTCACCCACAGGATGCTCACCCTAGAAAAAAACAAATAAATCGCTTTTTCCACTAGGTCACAAATTATTGCGTGGCGCATTTTGAGAGAAGAAACGATGTGAGTAAAACGGGATTTTGGTTTTATCGCAAATAAACAGTTGACGTGAACAACTTGCTGCGCATTTACTGCGTGAAGAAGCAGCAGACGGGAAAGAAAATGTAGATGTATGTTAAATTAAAAAAAATAATAAGCGAACAAACGGCTCTGCTTCCTGAAGCCACGAAGCTAAGGTGGCTAGGTTTTTTAATGTCGCAAATTGTTTTGTTATTCTGCTGTGCTTTTGGGTATTCTATAACGACGGCTCTAGCATACGTTTTTGCTTTAAATTATCACGTTTATCAAATTAAAGATCGGAACTTTTTCCCGGTCGCATTTCCACTAGTTTTTTTTGTCTTTTCTTTGCGCGTATCCTTAATACCAATGAGCCATAACAGGTGCATTGCTGAGTAGCGCGCCGCGTCATTTCGAGCTAGCGCAGACACGCACGCGTGGGCCGCATGACTATGGCTTAGACCGACCTGCCTACACTGGTGTGTATAAAATGTAGGGTATTCGTCGCTCTAGAAGCGAATCATTGGAATATATTGATGAATGGTGTTGCTTGGACGTATGTCATCCTACTTTGTCCGCCACAACTATCATATATGAAACACTCAAAGAACACGCATTGTTCCCGCTAATTTTATTTATTGTTTTATATTTCCGGTATTTTCATAGTAACACATTTATCTCAGCTTCAACCAAAGAGGCACACGACCACAGAGATTACGCTAATGTTTGGAGCCGTTTTGACGAAATTCATGCCCAAGCTCCACGTTTCCACTTCCAACATCTCCGCATTGTCGTTTCCTTGCCGCTTTTCACGTGCTCAACGCCTATGGCGCACCCTCTGGACATTCCGGAATTCTTTCACTCATTTCACCACCCCCCCCTCTCCACCCCCTTTTTGAAGTCCCATACAGCCGCCTTTTGCCGTGCCGAGCCTCTTTGTTGGAAGAGCGCTGGCCCTCACCAGGCTAGGAGTTATTTTTTTCTTTGTGAATTTAGGTACACTGACCTTCTCTAACCTGTTTTCCCCTCGCGCCCAACTAAGCGCACCGCCGCTCATCCACCCTCCCTACATTTTCTTCTACCCCTTTTCCAGCTGCCGTTTTTCTTGCTGCAGCAAATTCTCCGAAAAATATAAGAAACCTGTCCCATCGTCGTGTCCTCCTTTCCCGAACACTCGCCCAACGAGTATCGCCTGTAGCTAGCAAGGCGGCGAAAAGCCACACAACCAGCGTGCCGACGAAGCATGCGCGCTCAAGCTGACGCCGTTCGTTGTCGAGAATCCGCACCCGATACGATTTGACAATTATGACGGAATTCAGTAGCCTGGCCTGCAAGATTCTATTTGTGAGTACCACCATACTTTTATATTGAAATGTGTTCGGAAATGAATATGGTTCTTGGCGTAATTGCCACTTTGAATCAGCGCCGACCTTTTTTTTCTCCGGCAGGAAAAGAGAAAGCGACAAAGCACTGGCGCCAACTTCTGAATGGCAACTTTCACAGCGAATTGTCTAGCGCAAAGGCATGCACAGAATGGTGAGAACTTTATTTTTCAGCTTTGAAAAAATGGATTTACCGAACGTTGACTATCTCTTCAATCACCGTGGCGGAGTGTTGTGTGGCCCGACTCATGTTGCGTTCATTACGACATTGGTCGTCTATCGTTTGTGCAAGATGAGTACCAGAAGCGCTTATTCTTCCACTGCAGCAGTTTTCTGGCCGCGTGTAATATTCCCGTGCCGGGTGCCTTTGTCTTGGCCAGTTGCAGGCGTACGAGAAAAAGCGGAATTCCTGGTCCCAGCGAACTTTATCCATGTTGTCTCGGAATTAATCACCCATGGACTATCGGAAGAGTGATCTCGTGTGGTTTTTAAGTAAGATTTCCGTCTGCCCTGTTACGTGCATGCCAAGCGGCATCGATAATCTGCTTACTTTATAAAAAGTGTGTTCGGTCTCCTGCGTTCAGCGCATTTCGCAAAACTGTGCAAGCCGTCTTTGCATGGAATATTATATTTCATAGCGAAAAAAAAAATTGCTCACAGCTGTTCAATAGGGAGGAGCTGCTACCACCTGTGCCATACTTTGCTGGAACAAAAAGGCAAACAACCAGCTCGCAATAGACATATAATTTTGATAGGAAATATAAAAATAGATTGATTTGTATTAAACACTATATTTATCTCTTTTTGTGACTTAATATGCATTTGAGGGTGTGACACGGCAAATTGGGATTAGAAATTAGCAATACGGTGGGAAAAACTTGTTAAATTCAATTCAACATTTTGCTATTAGTGTGGGGATTTATATTAAGAGTCATTTAGAAATTATACTTTCAACATATGTTGCGAGTACCTTCTCGCACACTGCGCGCCACTAAGATCAATGTGTTATTTTATTTCTTGTCTTTTTTCTGCGATGGTTGTACTTACACTCATGATCACATCATGCACCTCTTTACAGCTGCGATGTACAGCCAGGTCATCGCGCAAGAGCTTGGCGAGGAATTTGTTTCAAGGCACTGCAAAAGTTCTCTTACAAGAGGAGTGCAACGATTAGTGCCGATATGACTCATCGATTCAGCGGCTCCGGCACAATGCATTTCAAGATGTACTGGCACCGTAGATGCAATAAATTTTGTTCTTTGAATCCGTTCTTTCTTTTTTGTATGTCTGCTGACTGCTTATATGTAAAATGTTACACATACAAGCTCCGGCTGGTGGAAAACAAGCGGTATATGTCTGCATTGTTGCTGGCCAGCAAGAGGTGTGGTACAAAACTAGGTGGGACCCCCGATCGCGTACAATTTCCCACTGGCCTTGCAATTGATATGCTACCTATAAAAGTTAGATCAAGGGTGGAAAAGTGGGCACAAGTCGGAGCAAACCTGGGGCTATTATTGATACTGGCGGAATGTGGGCATACTATTGGCGCGAATTTCGGGCCATTATTGACAGATCGACTGAATGCGGGCATACTATTGGCGTGAGATTGGCTGAATATGGGCATAGTATTGGCACGACTGTCGGGCCATAATTAATAGATTGGCTGAACATGGGCATAGTCTTGGCACGAACGTTGGCCATTTGTGGATAGACTGGCTGAATGTTGGGTCAATGCTGGCAGCTAGACTGGCTGAGTATAGGCAAAATCTTGGCATGAATGAAGGGCCATTGTTGGAAAAAGTCTCGGTTTGCTCAAATGCCAGTGTAGGACCAATATTCATGCCAATTTCCGCCACTCTTTTGCCACTGTTGGACCAATCAATTTGTGCTGCTTGGGATATTCATGACAGCAGGGCTAAGATAAACTTTTGCTGCCTCTCCTCTCCTACTCGCTTCAGGGTATCAGCACCCCTCCAGGCTCCGTCCTCTCCCCCTTCCTGTTTAAAATCACTCTCATCTCCCTCACCCGGAAACTGGCAACTATTCCCCACCTCAAGCACGCTCTTTATGCCGGCAACATTACACTGAGGACCACTCACGGCAGTCACGGCGGCATAGAGAACACATGAGAGGAAGCAGCCACCCTCACCCGAAACTAGGCACGCAGCATCAGACTGTGCTGCCCCCCAGAGAAGTCGGAACTGCTGCCCATCCGGACTAAGAAACACCGTTCCCCCATTGTCATTGAACTGAATAGGGACCCGGTACGGCCTCTTTCTTCCTCTCTTCTTTCACCCTTTATCCCTTCCCTTAAGACACGGTTCAGGTGTCCACCGAGATAGGCGAGACAGTTTCTGCGTCTTTTCTTTTCCTTAAAACCAAAAACAGCGGACACAGAATTCCTTCTTGGGGTTATGACACGATAACTTTAATGTGTCCTTTCAACAGCCTGGGGTCATCTTTGCGCGTCACCTCGATGACTCGTTCGTCCTCTGTTTTACTATTGTAGATCGTTGGTAGACCTCCCACCATTGCTGGTACAGTCATAGAGTTTCTTACTACTACCTAGAGGGAAAGCTGGCGGCGCTGCACTTCAGCCAACATGGACGCTCAAAGCATCATGGGGCGGTGAGCTACTTGTTGCGGCACAGTCGTAGTTTTTCGGGAACACAGAGTGGCAGTACTAAGGCGTTTCATTTCGAAAACGTAGTTCGTGTGTGCGCAGACGACTTTCGCGCGAACGCAGTGTGCAAAAGCCATAGTAGTGAAGACGCGACGACACACGACGCCAATAAAAGGTTTTACTCTTCCGAAATGCCATTAAAAAACCTCTTAAAGTATCTAAACAACAACATTTTTTCTGAAAACATATTTACTTTTAAAAGTGCGCCTGTTAATTACGAAATATTAGTTTTTTTAGTGTTCGTCACTTGGCCAATAGGAAAGCTAGTCATCTCATATTTTGGGCAAACTTTGCACTTAAATGCTTTTCTGCTCGTTTGTTGCAATCATTAGACAAGATATTGAATGTTAGGACGTTTGTAGCTATCAAACAGCTTTATTTTTTTATTATTTTTTGGCCAAAAGTTGCAGTTCCGCAACAAGTAGCTCACCGCCCCATGATGCTTTGAGCGCCCATGGTGGCTGAGGTGGTCACGTGGGGTCTCCATGCAAACTCCCATAGACGGCTTGCCAGCTTTCCCTCTAGGTAATAGTAAGAAACTCTATGGGTACAGTGGTTCAGAGGTTAAGCGATGTTCCACTGTTCTGGCAGCTGGCTGTTCAAAACTCTGCCAACGGTGGGCCTTGTGAGACCCAGGTCGCTCTTCCCGAGAACATCTCGCGACCAGTCATCAGTTTCACTGCCACCTGCCACGATGGTCAGGTTGCGATGACGTCACACGGTCACGATACTTAGGTGGCAGCTGGCTGATATTGCACACACGGCGATACCCGGCTTTACCTAGCAGAGTGAAGCTTTCACTTCACACCCTCTGCGGATTTGGATTGTTCATCCAGAACGATGGCGAAAATTCTACTAGCCTCAAGAAACCCAAGCAGGTTGCATCATCCGCAAAGTTTCGGGTTACCATAGGGGCATGAAGGAGCGCGACCTCTGTCACATCATCCGTGCCTTCGTCCTCACCCGCGTACTCCACACTACGGCATACCTACAGCTACCAAGCACTACATGAATCCTTTGGGTGCTTTGATCCGCACGGCATTCAACGTCGCACCTCTTCTTCCGCTCAACACACCCACAGACAGATTTTAGGCCTGGGCGTCCACAACACGATCGGGGAGCTCGTAGACGCCCACCGAGAGGCTTAATAAATGAGGCTCACACAAGCGTCCACAGTCCGGTAAATCATGGACTGCCTCGAAATCAGAATACCGGCCAACGATCCAAACCTCCTCCCTATTCCTTCACCCCTCCATCGACAGCTTCCCATCAAGCCCCTGCCGCGGTATATTCACCCGTCTTACAATGAGCAGCGGCGCAATGCCCGTAGGAAGGCTCTGTGCTGAGAGTGCGGCTCCGAGCCGGACGCCATGTGGGTTGACGCTGCTTGCTCCGGTGATGAAGCGACCCAAGCCGGCTGTGGTGGACTCCTTTTAATCTGCCCTTCTCACACTACCTTCCCCCACACACACCTCCCGAGAGGCTGCAGAGTAAGCCGCCATTGGAGCTGCCATCACCTACACTGAACACGAACAATTTTAACAGATTCTAAAATTGCAATTCTAATTTTTTCCCGAGGTCAAATACATGTCTCTGCTTTTGGAATACTGGGCTCACCCGATCCACATTTGCCCGCCAATTTGAGCTTAACTGTCTGGCTGCGAACTCTGGAACTACCGGAAATGAGGCCGCCAACCTTTATCCCGATGCTAATTAAACCGGAATCAGGTGGTCTCGGATCGCTGATGGTGGTCTAAACTTCTATCTTAAGGTGCTGGTTGTGGTCGTGCGTCTGAAGGTTATGGTTGTGGCGTCCAGGCCGTGCTCAGTCGCGACGTCCTCTGCTTAGGTCACCAGCCGAAGTTGAACATTCGGCTCGGTGCTGGACTAAGCAGCCTCCCACTGCTGCGGACTATTTAGGTGCCAAGAGGCAAAGGGCAAGTGTGCTGAGCAGGAGGATAGGATATGAGCGTAGTCGGCTCTTGGACTGTCACACAAGCGGCAGGCCGGCGAATACGCTCCGGGGTAGGCGAGGGCAAGACGTGCGGGGGCGCGAAATGTGTGGGCTTGAAGGCGGCGCCACAAGCGTTGGTGGTGCGGGGAAAGGGATTTGTCCAAGGGGGCAAAGTGAGACGAGAGAGGGGGTAGTTTAAAGTAATATCATGGTACGTGAAGAAGCACGTCGCGCGTAGCTATTTCCGGCCGGGCCGGGTTTGCTCGGTTGGTCGAATCGCGAGCGATATAATTAGCCGCCTCGTTGCCAGTATGGGCGCGTGAGCGGGCACCGAGATGATTTGGATGGGGCGAGAGGTGATGGTGTCTGAACGTAAGATGCCGATGGCCGGGGGTGCCACCCGTAAAACCGCGTAGTTGTAGACCGCAGGCTTTTAGTCACTGAAATTGTACTTCGTGGAGGCCTGCTGTGATGCCAAGGGCAAAAGATTTCTCCCCGGCGTCTACAGAGGTCGAAGTTTAGACTGAGGCAGTAAGAGTGGGTTGGAGAGAGTTGTCAGTGACCGCAAGGGTGTGGGCTGGGCAGCGGCCCTACGAGGCGACATCCACATAAGCCACGGCAGGTTTCCGTCCGTACTCACGCCAGAGTGCGGAGGCTCGCGCTGCTTTGCGGGACGGGTCGTGTTCAAGATGCATATTCTTAGGGAGGGGATAAACGGTTAGGAGGGATGACACGTGGGAAGGGATGAGCAGTGAGGTGGGCAGAGTGATACGAGATGAGAGCTTGTATTCACGAAAGAACGCATGCACTCCACAGCGAGCTCACGCAGGCCTATACAGCCTCACACAAGCGTATTGTTTTGAAGCGCCGCGGTAAGTTGTTTCGTAATGTTGTGGAAGCGTTTCACATCGAGCGTTGAATGACCGATATGTGAGTAACCTTCTGTGTTGGCGCATGAGAAGGAAATCACGTATCTCTGCACCCATACCTCGTGATTTGTGTCCTTCCATGTGTGGGTTTGTGTTCTCGAGTGTGTGTGAGCGCATGAAGCTAGGTATGCGCGCAAAAAAGGGAATGGACTTTTTTAGAAAAAAAGCCGCGAAACCACGTTTCGCACGCATTCTCGAGAGAAAACTTCGTATTGTGTAATTTTGGACGCAAACAAGCATCCGGCAGGCAATGACGTGTCTCGCATGGCAGGGCAACTTGATTACTTTGTTTTGTTTTTTTTAAGCCGAGCAGCTCTAATAGTGCTGATAGGGCTTTTGACCGATGCTACCACTAGGCGAGATTTGCCTACCCAAATGCAAAAACGAACAAATCGCAAGAAACATTAACTTTAACCACCATGGGGATCTTACGCACAGAACCTATACAGAACAGTGACCGCTGCAGAAAAGTGCATTTCAGAATTTCGCAGCCCGCTTCCTACGTTGATTTTCTTTTGCTTTCTTATGAGATGTGGCTGCTGTTTGTTGCCTCCTGAATACAAACGTTTTCTCACCTACGAGTCCAGAATGTCAGCTTTTGCGCTTGACGCTAGCCGTCTTTAACGTTCTGACATTTGTGAGGTTGCCCCTGCCTTCCGCGCGCTTTCATTGTTCGTAAAGCCTTCAAATAACCTTATTCCTTCTGCAGCGTCTACGACCTTTTTAGGTCACGAACCTTGGGTCATGAGCCTATGGCTTAACCTTCTAGTATATGTCAGATTTATTTGCAGCCGACAACTGATAGTGCCGCAGAAACGTGATGTGTTAGTATCTACACGCTGGAGAAGGCGATTTGTAGCGTGAGGTACTAAAAAGCTATACAAGTTCACATAAACTCGCCCTTAAACACCTTTTAACTGCTTAAGCACCTTTGTTTGCGTACATGAAGCAAAATGTGGTAAAATGATCAAACATATGGGCGATAGTTTCGGTGATGAGGTGTTTTTTTAAAGATAAATAAACTTATTGTGATGAAATATTTCTTTTTTGTTTATCTCCTTGCCATTCATGCTTCTTCCACTACAAGATTTTTACGACATTCCTGTGTAAAGCAGAATTTCTTCCGTGTCAAGTGGTGTGAGTAGAAATATTCTAGTGGCCTAACGCCTTGCTGACACCTACCGCCATGTGAGACGCTCGTGGCAATTTTTGCGCACACATTCGCGGCCTGGAGGGCGGCACTCACGCGCTGTAAGCTCACCTGACCTGGCTTTCCGCGCAGTAAAATTTCCTTAGAGATATTGTTGGTGTTTCCCTTTGCATGGTCTGCATAGTTGTCCACAACTGCAAACCCTGAGTAGTTCGCCCTGCTGAAATCAACGATATTGTGAACTAACTCTTACAAGATCTAGAAACAAGAATTTTGAAGCCTGGTTTATGCAGCACTTCGCCACTTATGCAGCTCCTAAATGGGCCGCTTCGGGCACAAACCGAACTGAAAAAACATGCGGGCAAGTACTGGCAAAAGTGCAACTGTTGAGTGCTTTCCTGCATTATATACAAGTTGGGGCACTTGTAAACATAGCAGATACACGTGGTTCTTACCAAGTGACACCTTGCACACAGAAAGAGCTTTGCAAACTCATTGCACTGAGGAACTAGCTTTTACTAAAAGCGCTGCGGAAAAAGTAAATGCACACCCCATTGCGTTGGTTTCCGTCTCACCAACAACTTTCTGTCAAAATAAAACATCTCCGGCGAGTAAACGCTTGATTTCATCAGTAACATAACCATGAAAACTGACTCCGTTGCAATCCACTAAAACACAGAAAACAACGGAAACTTTCCTCGACGCCATGCAGGCAAGAGCTTTAATAATAAAATTACCAAGCCTCCAGTAATGGAAAAAGATGGAACAGTGTCTGTACAGGCAGTCTACTGAGTTGTAGACAGTAATCGCACCACAGCCTAGAAGTGTTAAAATGTGCATGACACACGCAGCCCGTTCATGTCGGCTTCATACAATATAAAAAATATTTTATTCCTTGAAAACTAGGCAGTCATGTAGCTATTGCGCTATTAGTGTTTGGTAGAAACCCTAAGTCTGGCAGCAAATGGCCGTTTAAACTGCACAGTGGCCTGGGGACGTTGATTATAGCCAGTCAGGCAGCATTTTAGGAAAAGGGCGAAATCTCTTCACTGTATATCGTCATGTCATAAAATAGGCTTAATAAAGACAAGAATTACGAAATGGTGGCATAAGACTTAGCCGACAACAGATTTGTAATGTAAAACTTCCTGATGACGCTACCCTGCTCACTACTCAGAGGAGCAATCACCGTGCATGTCTAAGAACCTCAGCACAGAAACTAGCGCCGTGAGACCAATGTTTCTCTTAAAGAAACACAATGTTAAGCTACGTTGGGAATGAAAGAGCAGTTTACAGTAATAAGCGATCGGTGAGAAGTCGCGAGGAAACGCGTTTACTTAGCTAGTACTGCGACACGAGTAATGCGAGGAATGCCAGTTTGAAATCTGGAAACAGTCGCATTCGCAGAACCAACCCACCTAAAAGAGGATGCCTAATATTGTCCTTCGGGGATCTCACAGAACAGAGACTGAGGCTTCTTGGTATGTTTCAAGGCAAGATGTAGTGCTTCTTCATACTTATAATTTATAGGCCGGAGGCGGAAAACATTTGTGTGGAGAATTTGTGAATCTCATTTTACCATATTTTAGCGACTCATTTTTCTTGCCAGTGCCCTTCCGTTTAAAATATTTCAAGCCGCGGACACGCAGAAAAAATATTTTTCTACCACGAATGCCTTCAAAATCGCAAATCAGCCGCTCATTGTGCGTTTCCAAATGTTTTGTTAATCTTTTGTGTGGTTGTGGCAAAAATACACCCGTCCTACGAAGTCCTCTAATAAGTTCTCAACGCATACGTTGTTTTTCGGCCAAAAATTTATTTGTGACAAATTTATTATTTTATTCCTTTCACGCCTGATGCCTCTTATTTCGGCTGAGAAATTACTGCCGGAAAGAGTTGTAACTTTTTGGCTGTTCTGTATATTCCCAGCAGCACAAAGTCCCACTAATTTGATTCCTATTCGCGACGCGGCCAATGCGCCAGCACAAAATTCTGGACCTTCCGCGGTTGTTTTACCATTGTTCAAAGCAGTTGCCGATGTTTTATGCTGATAATCTCAAAAAATTAGATGGCACATGTGAATTAAAAGTGGACATGAACCATATGCTTTGACCTGTTGACAGTGGAACACAGGGCATGGGGTCACCATGGCTAGACATGTTCGCTTTGTAGGCACAGGTTTCCTAATAAACAATTTGAATTCACTAGCAGCGTAACTGTCTGTTCTCAGGTGCTATACCTGCAGTGACGCCATGCATAAAAATTGGGTAGACGTGCACGACCTAGGATAGAGGGTGCTCGGGAGATGAAACGAATAGCTCAGTCGATGCCACTGATTGTTTTGCAGCTTCGAAGTCCATCAACTTGGCATTCCCTACCGCCGAAAGACACGTAACGATGGCTCAGCGTTTACCGCTCTCTGGCTGCGGCGCACTTCTGGGCTAACATCACGGAGCTAAGGAGCACCTATTTATCTTTGCGTGGCCCAGCCTGGATACAGTATTAGAATCGTAAAAGTTATAGCCGCACGTTGACAAGCACGAAGAAGGAACCACTCAGCGTACTCCGAAACATGTCCCCGATAGAATAAGCTCAGACACTAGTAATGTGCTGGATTCAGCTCCTGAGCGGGTCTGTCTTGGAGTGTATAGCAAAAAGGAAGGGTCGCTTTTGCACCGCAGACCCCGCACAGCTCAGAAAAAGGAAGGGCACTATTTATTTCGCGGCAAGAAACAACAACATTTCTTGGGCCAGATATAAAACCCACCCTAAATTGTGCCTGATTTCACCAAGGATCATCAAAAACGACCTCCACGCTCGTACCTTCCACTACAGACGCACAGGGTAGCGTTGCGAAATTCACAAGCACAAGCAGGTCTCATTAAACCCGACGCGCTTGCTTCCGTATATATGGCGCGACTGAGATCTAACAACTGTCCCTTGTGCGTTCTCTACTGTGAAGCCGGTCACGACACGCGACAATGACCAAAAACCGCATGCATCTTCGGACTTTGTCCTAACACGAACCTCGACCCTAAGCCGCCAGGCGACCGAAAGGAAAGAGAACTTGCGTCACGCGAAATGTGCGTGGTGAAGTAATCGACGTCCTCGTAGTCAGCATTTATGGTTTGTACTGCTTGCCACACATTGGCAGTGGCCGCGCGAGCAAAGTCACATAAAATCCATAGCGGAAACCTGAAAGTGCTGACGGAAAATCGTAGAATGCGCTCCGAACACAACGCCCCCATGCAGCGGTCAATCTACATCAACAGCCCATCAAGCAAAAGCCCGTCACCGAAACAAGTATGCAATACGTTGATAAGAAGTGATCATTCAGAAACCGTCAGCCACGGCCTCATGGTGCAGCCTTCGTAGATACCGCAGTGGCATTGTTACCTTGAGCGATAGGCGAAGCGCTAAATAAGAACTTTTGGCGCTGCACGAAAGTTAATGTGGACAGAATAACTATGGAAAAGTGTTTTTATGTCATCATCATCAGTCTGACTATGCCCACTGCAAGGCACAGGCCTATCCGATGTCTCTACAAATAATCCTGTCCTTTGCCAGCTATGGCCACTGTATTCCCGCAAACTTCTTGATCTCATCCGCCAAACTAAATTCCTGCCTGCCCCCTGCTGGAATCCACTCCGTTACCCTTAACCCATTAGGGACCAAGCAAAATCTAACAGAGGGGTTTTCTTCCTTTTTAGCACATAATACTCTAATATAAAGAAAAAGAGATTGCTGAAATTTTGTCTCGATTGCTTTATTCCTTCCAGAGGTTACACAGGTGTACTTTTTATAGTACACTGGGTCTTCCCCATAGCACATGTGGCTACTTCACTGCATTCCTGTTGGTGGCGTGAATTTTGTTATTATTTTTGCGATTTTTACGCAGGGTGATATAACACTTCTTGCAGGCCCTCATGAATATGTTCTGGCTATACTGGCACCGCAGTTATCCTACTTTGCACGGAAAGCTTTCTCCTTTTCAAAAAAGCATCAGATACGATTGAGCCAGAGTGTGTGCGAACCGCTGGTTACTGCATGTCAAGGTGTAGATAATAATGAGTAACGTTCTTACCAAAGCAAAAATAGTCAGCAGGCTCGTCTCTAGCAATTTGGCAAATTGTTCAGGCTTTCACAATTGCAAAGTTGAGCTTTGGTGTCAACAACCACTATCACTTTTTGTCCCTGATGCTGATATACTGGCAGTAGATGGCTTGATGCGAAAGGTCAACACCTGCCATACCACTGTTGTAAAAGGAAAGGAGTTTTGGCTTTAAAAAAAATCTGTTTTTCTTGTGCTATAGGCAACCACCGCTCTACAAAACACGTAGGCTCACTGCTGTTATAGTTGCAAGCCATAGTTGCTATACTGTTGATCGTAGACTTCAATAAAGGCATGTAACCTATACTACTGAAGCAAGAATCGATGTTTCGTGGCTGCTTCTATTTCATCGCTTTCTTTCGCCCGAGTGGACACTTCCTAAACCCATTTTGGCGAACGGTTCCTCTAGCCCTAAATTCCTCCCAGTGGAGCGTTACAAGAATGTCCTGAGAGGTAAAAAATTACAAAAAAAAGATGAAATGGTCACTAAGCGTTGAAATCACCTCAGGCGACGACAGGACAACACGCGCTTCCAAAAGTTTCATTTCTGAGCTCAAATACTTTCTGCAGACGGTGTGAATGGCATAACAGTAACTGTCTGCTCTGCAGAACCTTCAGTTCTTATAACTAAACTTTATTACAACCAATTAAAATCATATCAACATCATACTCAAGACCGCTAGTGGCAAGTACAGCAGCCTCCGAGGCCTTGCTGAGCAGATAGTGATTTTTTTGCGAAAAATTGGAAGGAACCATAAGATCTATGAACTGGAATAAATAGGCGCCGTTCTGCACACAGGAAGACCCAGTGTACTATAGAAAGTACAGCAGTATATAAATCATCACAGAGCAAAAAACGGCAAAGGTGCGGGACATTCAAAGCATCCCTTGTTTACTTTCGTCTTTCGTGCTGCTCTATAATTGAAACTAGCGTAATATGTGCATAAATGCGGCCGTGAGAAAATTATAAGCACGCAACTACCGGTGCAGTTCGTGGGAAACAAACATCCTGAAGTTTCAGCACGGAAAGCTGACATACTGAGCAGAGGAAGTGCGCCAAATTATTTAAGGATGGTTGGCCAATCCCCTGTTGACAAAAGCATGCCCTACTTGAAAAGAAAATTCCAGTCTTTGGTGGCGAAATTATAAAAAAATTAACTGTACTTTTAAAAGTACGCTGGGCGCTAATGGGTTAAGGAACAGCGGTTACCTTGCCTTCGCATTACAAGGAGTGGCCCAGCCCCTTTCTTTCGCTTTATTTCGGCTGCGATATCATTAACCAGGGCTTGTTCCCTCACCAAATCCGCCCTCCTCTGGTCTCTTTACATTACAGCTGTCATTGTTCTTACCATAGCTCGCCGCGTTGTCCTCAACTTGAGAGGAACCTTTTTCGTTAGCCTGCAAGTTTCTGCCCCATAGGTGAGCACCGGTAAGATACAACTGTTGTATATTTTCCTGTTGAGGGATATTGGTAAACTGCCATTCATGGCCTCAGAGAACCTGCCATTGGTATTTTCCTCTCATGACCTTGATCTGAGGTGCCTGACTACCTGCCCTAAGTAGACGTATTCCCCCATCAATTTCAGCAGCTCGCTACCATGTGTCAACTGCTCTTTCCTTCCTAGACTGTTGAACATTACTTTTGTTTTCGGCATGTTAACTTTTAGACACACCGTTCTCCTCTGCTTGTCTAGGTCATTGATCATGGTTTGTAGTTTATCTCCTGAGTGACTTAGCTAGGCAATATCATCAGCAATCGCAGATTACTTTAATATTCTTCATTAAATCTTTTCCCCAACTGTTCCCAATTGTTTTGATGTAGGCCGACGATAATGGTGTCATAAAATTTAGGGTTTAGTCTCCCAAAGTCACAGGTCGGGTGCGAGACACCCGTAGCTGCGGGCGCCGAATTCATTTTGCCACACTGTACACCACATGCACATTTTTGCATTTCTCCTCTTACAGGTTGTTTCCCCAAAAAGCTGTACAGAATTTTTAAAAATAAACTTTTTGAGTTATAATACCGGTTTTATCGGCATAGCATCGTCAGTGGTGTAGTGCATCAGAATATAGAGAAGATGTGCTAACTTCCAGCCAGGGTTAACTAATACTGAACAGTTAACGTTTTAACTACTACTCTTAGGCTAACTATTGAGAGGCGTGTAGCCCATCGCAAGTATCTTTATCATTTCTAGAATATAAAAAACGTGGTTACCGTCGACGCTGTGGGCGAAGAAGTTTTGGCTAAACCGCCCCGCAATACATGTGCATTCGAGAAGCTTGCAGGCGAAGCAACCTCTCTTGTGTACATAACTCGCCGAAATCGCCATAATTTGTTTACTCATAGTGCCAAGGGTAATCGCGTTTTCGAAATTCTTAAAACTGATATGGATGCGACTTGCGCTGGGCTACACGCCATTAAGTAATTAAGGAGCCTCACGGTAATGGTTAAAAGTTAATTATTCAATATTTGTTAACAAGCCTGCTGGTTAGCGCGTGTTATCTGGTTTCTGGTGTACTATACCTATGGTATGCCGAAGACACCACTGTTATTACTCAAAAGGCCTATTTGTAAAAATTGGGTAAAGTCTTACGTGAAACATCCTGTATAACGGCGGCAGCCGTGATATAGATATTGATGTCCATTCGACCTCGCAACGTTGCCCGATAAAAACAGGTCAAATTACAGCAGTTAAAACTTTTTCTACTAATTCAAGTATATTTGAATTATTTGTTTGCACAGTTGGCATTCTGGTCCACCGACAGCTTTAAGGGGGTTAACTTAAATAATTTTCTGTCATTTAGGCTCGAATTTGAAAGAGGTTATTCGAATATTTATTTTCTGTTCAACTATCGCGCTTCTAATATTCGTTTTTATCGTCACTTCCTTTACTTTGAATTCAACTCCAATGAAATTTTAAAGAAGAGAACTATGCCATAAATTGAAATAAACACACATTTCTAATCGAAATGCTTTCACTGAGAGCGACACTATTCGCCTCCACAAAAACCAGAATTTTGTGGAGCGGACCCTGATGCGGGGCAAGGGATAGAAAAATGCTCAAAAATGGCGTCCCCGGTCTTACTATGGAGCATACTCGTCGCCAAGAGCCAGTATTAACGGATGCTAATTCTGTTGCAGTACTGATAACAGTAGGCCGTGCGGACATTTGTAAGGAGATTTCGCGTCGGTGCTCCGCCGAAGGTAAACTCCTAATTCCCCAATCTTCAATGCAACTTATGATTGCGCACATTAATGAAGACCGCATAGTTAGGGCAAGTTTCAAATCGTGCCAGCTCAAGTCTGCAGAACTGAAGACCTCTAAAAGAAGCAGTGTGCGCCACAAGTCTTCATCCACACTTTCGAGCGGTAGCACTAGGATCTGAACTTGCTAGCAGAAAGTCAGTCGTCAGCGCAACCTTCGGAATTGTTCAGCAAGTCTGTAGCTAGCTTTTCCTCAGAAATTGCTTATCCTGCAGATGACGGTGCGCTGGCTAGAGTGCTAGCCTCGAGAGCTAAGACAGAATTTTAGACTGCACACCGTGGGGCAGGGAGAGACAAAAAGCCTTAGCCTGTGTGCGATTATTTGGAATGAACGAGGTGGTGAACACAAGCCGGCTGTGTGTGGAAACACTGATGATAATTCTCTTTCCATTCTTCGCATCTGCTTGTAAGGTTTCAACATTAGAAAGCCTCTTCTGTTCAGAGGAAATTCGAAGCCAAATAAGCAACAGAAACGAATGCTGATTTTTTCGCCTTTTTGTAGAAACATTTTGGACAAAAAATAAATTTTCACGCTGGATTTTTATGCTCTCGTTTCCAAAGGTAAAGGCAATAAGAATGATCACACTTCCGTGCTGATTGTGTTTTTTTTTATTCCAAGTCAAACATACGTTGAAACGCCTATGTCAGTCCTAAAGGTTACTGAATACGTCAGAATTTCAAGAGCCTTTTGTATCTCTAGCGCTCTTTGTCTGTACGTCTCTCCTAGGACATCTGGCGAATTGTACGTACGTCAGGTGCGTCACTGCGCTAGGAAGAACTTCTATATATACAAATATATGCTCAAAGCGCTTGAAGCAAGGATATTTTTCTCGCATATTCACCTTCTTCCGAAAAGAAACTTCGATGCTTCGCCTCCTTATTTCACTGCTTGGGCTAACATTTCTACTTGGTGTGTGTCGCGGTAAGGAATGCTGCACGCTTTTCATCTGATAATGCAGTGTGTTTCTGAGTACCGAGACTTCGTACATTGATTCTTTGTGTCTGTCTTCGCAGGATCACTACTTGACATTTTTTTTTATAGGCTGAAGCTCAATTTTCTCTTTCCTAATGCATGCTTCCACCACCCTTCAGCACATCCTTCGTTGTTAGGATGCAGTTTATTACTTAGGCACTCAAAACATCTTTACCGGCGGAAAATAGAGTTAATACATCAGTTTTAAATTTAAAAGGTCAGTCTACTGAATTTTATCAACCATATTTTCTTTGCGGCAACCGATAGCTCTTTACTCAAATTACCGTTTAGCCAGCTGTGGTGCCAAGGAGTGCGGTAGAACATTTTAAAATAGAATTTATTAATTTGCCGGAACACATCTGTATGAGATGGTAGTCTCATCTGGCAACCATCTGGATTTCCGCCGCACGGCGACAAACATGGCGGCGCCCGTCGAAGCCGGACCTCTCGCTTCGGACTGAATTCTCGTTGTTGCTGCCTTTTTCAGTGCGTTCACTGGCCATAAATGGGGCGCCTGTCTTTCGCTTCGTCTCATCTCGCCTATAAGAAAACATATAAGAGATAAATTTGCGTTATTTTAATAATTAGAGTGACGATTCTGCCGCTCCTAGGCTTAAGTGGAGAGTCGGTTTGTTCACAGCAATGGTTCCCGTCCCGACGACCAGATGGCGCCACTATAGGCTGAGTTTATTTTTGCGTTTCTGCTAGCATACGCTGAGCTAAAAGTGGGAATGTGCCTGCGTTTTGCGTACGTGCAACTATAAATATTCATGTGATTTACAGAAAAAGCGAGCGGTACGCCTTCTACAGTTTAATAGAACAAAACGTACGTTTCTCTGACATTGGGGCATACAAATGGTACGTAGTATATTCACTTATGCTGCTACAAAAAAAAGACTACCACTTTCTTGAACAAAATTAACGTTTGGGGTCGCCACCATGCTTTTTTACGCGAGTTTTAACGTCGAAATAAAATATAAATTCCTGCCTAAACCGGGCGCAGACCCCTCGTTATTGATGTTATAGGGTGCCAACTACCAGAATATGCCATTATTTATACACTCATCTCGGTGAGTAGACTGACCCTTTAAGAAAGAACGCGCCGTAGAAATTTCAGAAATTGTCGAGAAATGCAGTTATCTAAAAACAATCAGCTGTCATGTGTCGTTGTCCATGCGGTCGAGTAGTACATTCCTAAAGTCTACTGGGAAGTACTACAATAAGCTTTTGTTCCTTTTTTATCGAGCACTATGGCCTTCGAAATAGTCAGAGAATGGGTGAATAACTTTTTTTCGAAACAAGCGGAATACGCCTAAATGCAAGCCGACAAAAACGCGAAAGTTTGTTCTTCCCATCAACCGGAGCGCTATTCAAGCTGTCATGAATGTTTGTAAGTTAGCCAGAGCAACTTACACCACAATGTAATGAACAGTTACGCAAGCAATTCATTTAAAACAGGATGTAAACTGTTCATCTGACACTTTTCGAATGCATGTGCTAAATTCTTGCGCAAGACTTTTGAATATTGAAAAAGTGTAAGGTTATTTTATGGAAATATTAAAGGTAATGGTCTATTTTTCTGATGTGTAAGAAAACCTTTCTTTTAAAGTGTTGCCATCGATCGTAGTGAGCAATTAAGACCTCCATTGAAAATGAATTGTGAACGCTTCTTACGCTACTTAATCCTTGATAGCAAAAAAAAAACTGCAACACTGCTGTCGGTTGGTCTACAGACTTATTGATCGCTATACTGTAACCTTACACTGTATAAAATATTGCTTTCATAAACTGTTTCCCGCTCAAAATTGATTTTATCGAGAATTGTCTGACAAATCAAGATTTGAGCAAGTTTTTGTTCAAAAAGCTCTTGCCCCCAGCTGTTTTCCAGCTGTGTTTATGAAACTAATGCTTAAAAATCACTCGGCTTTGAATTAGCCAAAGGAACAACTAAAATACTCATTCTGCGCAATCATGGGCGCTGCTCTTAAAAAAAAAACAGGTAAATGCAAAAAGCAGACTGTTCTCTCGGGCACTGGTATGACAGTCCTATTTTGTAGTATTCACACATCGGCAGCGTTTAGGCAACCAGCTTGAATATATGAAGTACAGAACATAGTTCACTGTACTGTAACCGTTGTATGGAACATGGTTAGTAGCGAAATGATAGACACGTAAGGAGGGAAAGCAGCAGGACAAAAGCTACTATTGCCGTTTTCGCTCTGTCTCAGCAATATCACTTCTAATAACGAGTTGAGAAAGATGCCGCCAACCAGCTTGCCCAAACAATTTAACGCCCAGAGCAGCAAAGGCGCATTATTGCTTCATCGGCAGCGGGGCTAGTGATCCATCGTTATCGTCGTGTTCTGGACTCTGATCTTCTGGCACTTTCTTGATTTCTTTTGCAGTCGATGAAAAAGCAGCGCTGCGACGGGATAAATCAAACTGCGTTTTAAACAGCCGCACCTACGAGGCTCAAACTGAGAAAGACGGGTCTCACGAGTTGGTTCGGCTCAGTTTGGCCCGTTAATGAGCAGGACCTAGCTTTTTTCTTTCGCGCATGATATCTATGCTGGTATTCAAAGAGCTACTTGGAAGCTTTTATTCTCACAGCTTCTATAAAAGCAATATTTATGAATTACCGCTCTTTCATAGAAAAATTTTACATAGCTTTGCCTTTTGGATTTCGATTATTTGGAGAAAACTCTTCGGGTATTTTTTGAACCCAGATATCTCAGCATCGGCGCGTCTGAGAGGCGGTATATTTGTACTAGCAAAACACCTGTTTCTTTGTATCTAACCCTGGCGCTTTAGACCTCAGAATAAAATATACAAAACGCAAAAGCTTCACATCTTGAAACATGGTTGCCGTTTGGCGGCTGTCTCAGCGGCGGCCCCAAGTGACCGGTGCAGTTCACGCGGGAGACGATAGCACGTCCTCTGCAGCTGCCCGCGGCTAACTACTCTTTCTCCTCTCGCGAAATATTAGTTTGAGTTCGGAATGCAGGGACACTCAGCACATCGGCCACCTGCACCTCTTTGAGTGGACGCTTAGAACGTCGAATTGTTACAACACCCGGAAGAAAAAGGCGCTAACCACCAGGAATAGGAGTTAGCCTTCTCTGCGGCTTCCCCGGTGTGAATCAGTTGCAGGAGTTGGCAGAGACGCGCGTCGAATTCCTGCACTCTCCTCTGGAGTGCCGCCGTGCTCCTCTGGCGTCGTTGCTAAAGCGCAAATATTTACGACTTAGATCTGAAACATGCCATAAGATAAAGGGTAAGCATCAATTCGTAATCTATTCAAAACGTTCAAAAATGTCTGCACACAAACTCACTAAATATAAAATGAAGCTGCGGAAGTATACTTTCCCTTAAGATGTGTTTCAAGCTATCAGCGACGGACTGCTACCTGGCCTAGGAAAAACTGTGAAAACCAGAATGATTCTCATGAGAGGGCGGTAGTTGAAACTGTTGAAAGCATTTCCGAGTAGTTTTTATGGTTTCTGCTTGGAAACTGTTCTCGTATCTACACGAAAAGCAAGTGTTTACTGTAATATTGCAGATCTCTTACCTATTTGAATATACGAAAGCGTCACGATTAGCTTAGGTTCGGGCAAAATACCATTTAACGGGAGCAAACGTTACAGGCTAGGCTCAGGTTTCAGAGGAGCAATTGAAAACTTCATACCGAGCAATCCTGGCCAAATCCATTTTTCAACCGGAAATAGTTTATAAACGCATTTTATGATAAAATGAAAATGACACATATAACTGAATATATCCGCAGATCTCAGCTCGGCAGGATTGCATTTTTTTCACTGTTACAGTATTGCTGTCATCAGAAAAGTACCGTATTAATTTTCAACGACAGTGTTAAATGCTCGATGCAAGCGCTGTAAAACCGCTAAAAGAAAGATTTTGCTACGCATCGGAAGAATGCAGCATTTCCTTCACTATTTCCATAAAATTGTATTACAATATTCTAATTTTCAATATTTTTGGCCATGAAAGCTGGACTTGCCTAAGGTGAGTTTGAAGACTCTAGGGAGACAAATCTCAGCGCTGCACAAAGCCCTTTAGAAATCAGAGTTCATAAGTACTTGGAGCCATTTTCTCTAAGATTTCATAAGAGCTACTTCGAATAGCTTTGAGGAAAACTGGGTGGGCATTAAAAACACTTGGATGGAAACAAATGGAATCAAAATTCTGGCTGCTATCAGTTCATGTGCAGTAGTAGGTACGACTTATGCGCTCTTCTAAATTCCTTCTTAGGCTTATCTGCATTGTTCGTATATTATCGAAAACGTAACACATGTATTCTTCACATAAGCGGCTAAAACTATATAGAAAGCTATATTGTGGTGCGAGATGTTTCTACAATATAAGAAATGGTCAAAGCACAGAGAAATGCGGTAACACACGTCATAGCAGATTTAAAAGTAAACAATAAGCCAGTGATGTCCATTCTAAACAGACTCCCAAGGAATTTCTAACACGAGTGTAATTATGCATACAGATTACAGCTGCGAGCAGGAGACTCCAGTAATTGAATGCTGGAGTGAAGTATGCTTAGAAAGTTCCAGTGGGGACAACAGGAAAGCCAACAATCAGCGATGGGGCAACTGTGAAAGTGGAGTGCGCTACATGCAGCGCGCTTAGAATCAGGGTGGTCGATCAGGGCGGATGTTCCGTATTCTAACCAGCATTATGTAGTACGTATTAAAATCCAAGGACAATCGCGGTAATGCAGACGTCTATTGCTAGTCTTTCTGCCATACTTTCTATTCTTTCTTGTCCTTTAAGTTTTTGTGTGATAAATTCTACGGCGGTTGCGATGCACCCACACACTCGGCAGATTGCAAGTAACACTACGACAGAGTTTGGTTTTGTTGTAATATTCGTATTTCCAGTAACAAGGGCATCAGTTTGCAAACGGTATAAATAACATGCTTGTCATAAAATAAATTAGTATTTACAGTGTTCACAGCCGCGATCTAACTTAGATTGGTAAGGACGCCACACGTTGCATACATGCATACCGCGGACTGCTTGGCATGGACGCTTACTGACTTTCAGTATAACTTTTTCAGCAGCCCTGAATTTTGCACCGCCCTCTATATGCCGCTCGACTCGTTGTTTGGTGTTCCGGCGCTTCTTTATACGGCACACTTCGTAGCTGCAATGCTCTGTCTCCCATTATATACGCCGCTGTCAAGCTGTCTTGCCTTGCGCCTCTTCCCTTGTAACTCCTTGCTTCTCGCCGACGAACTGTGCGCTAGCCCGGGGCTTCGCTGACGATTTGGGTTCGCAGCCATAGCTGTACACGAAGGCGCGGCGAATTAGTTTATCATCAAGCGTTGTAAAATGCAGGCTAAACCACCAGGATTTGTAAACAATTTCTCTCCAAAGGAAGTAGCTTTATAAAAGTGGAATGCATATGCCGGAAGCAAACAATTTCATTATGCTAGCGGCAGCTTTGAAAAAAAACAATCGGCTTTAGGCATTATTAGCTGCAATGGCACATAAATGAGATGTGCTGTTCTTATTTTACTGTTGTGTATTTCAGCCCAACGGGAGGCGGTTTCTGGTAACTGCATAATGGTGGAGGCATGACGCTTCTGCACACCTTGTTTGCGGGCAGTACAGGCAGATTGACAAATAGCAGAGAAATATAAACTATGGCTGCCTCATTGGTGACAAATACCTTTAGTTGCATGCCAATATGGAATGTTTAGAGCCACTACGGCTACACTACGCGAAGCATAGTCAGCAGTAGAGTGTCTGAAAACATGCTCGGTTCGACATTTACGCCGGAACTGTGAAGAATGGGATGAATTATTATTTGCATTGATTCCCACTTCTAAAGCCCAGTTTGTTTCCAATTCAGTTGAAGCGCGGGAATAACTCTGGCCACCCTGGGGTGTTTACTTGGCAATGCGGTCGCACTGTACACCGGTGTTTTTTTTTTTTGGCTCCATGGAAATGCTGACTCTGTCAGCAAGTAAAAAATCTGCTTTCGTCGGCCATACATGATGTGTTGTTGATTTTTTTAGTCTTTTCAGGGTTTTTAATGTGAAGGTTGTGCCATAAACTTATGATGTGTTTTTTTTTAGATTGCACTCTCAGCATGCGCACTGGCGTTCCGGTGTCTTGTTTTATTGTTGCTATAACATATAATTTTCCTAATAAAAATTGTATTGGCACTCAGCTCTCTTCTGTGTTGCTTCTTTCTTTCTGTCTTTCGTCCGGCTGCGCTGTTCTACCCAATATGCATCCATCAGTAAAACTCAGAAACACATTGGCTAGGGATGACCTCCAGGTGTCCGAAAACTCCAAACCGTATGCACTAAAGCAAACGTTTCGTGATATGAGGCCCCGCTATTTCTATTAATTTCAATCCTCTTGATTTGCCTCGCAACAGACTTTTTAAAGGGCGTTTCTTTTTTTCACTTGAAAACCCGCTTTCATTTCCAGCGTGCCTTGTCAGCTTTCAGCCCTTCCAGGCTATCTCCCAGTTTTATGAGGGTATGAATGATTACCAACTATCAGCAAACAGTGCATGTTATTTCGCATAAAACAGCCTCCTCTCGAGTGGTGAGGATGTGCTGCCCAAATAATTTTTATTGATGAAGCAGCGCAAACGTACAGGCCACACGCACCTCTCAGCTGATCGCGAAACGCACACTGACTGCTGGGGTGCTTTCTTTGCAGGAAGTGAAAATGCGACCGCCGAATACGCAAAGAAACAAAAGTGTCGCATGCCAATTAACGACGAGGAAGCGCAGTGCACTGCAAGGGTTCCAAGGTATTACTACAATCCAGACTCTCAAGAGTGCGAGCATGTGAGATGGAACGGCTGCATCTCGCAAGGCCTGTTTGAGACGCGTTTTGAGTGCGCAACGGAGTGTGGCATTCCAGGTATGTCTTGGTTTATCGATCAAACTGCGTACTGAGCATCCAACGCCCATCATACTATCGCGTAGTGGTGAACAAAGTCCAGGCCGTGAGCAAGAGAGAAAAAAGCTGGCTGACAAGAAATCCGCAGCTGGCGAAGATGATATTAAAGCCCTGCCGATTAAAGCAGTTGCTAGTGTTATCGCAAAGTCCCTAACCCATATTTACAATCAAATGTTATCCCTTGGTGTTTTTCCACAAAGATTAAAAATTGCTCGTGTTACTTTAATACACAAAGGTGGTAAATACAATGAGTTAAACAATTACAGACCAATCTCAGTCTTATCACTGTTCTCCAAAGTTGCAGAGCGTATCCTATATAAACGATTTAGTACCTTTTTATTGTCAAAGAAAGTTGTTGTCGAACAGCAGTATGGATTTCAAAAAGGAAAATCAACAGAAACTGCGCTGCTGCGCATTAAGGACAAAATCATTCGGAATATTGAAGCTAAGTTATTTACAGTTGGAATTTATTTAGATTTTCGGAAGGCATTCGATTCTATACAGCACCATATCTTGTTCAGCAAGCTTGAAGCATATGGCTTTAGAGGCATCACACAAAGTCTTATACGCAGTTATCTGCATGAGAGGTCCCAGTTCACATCCATACACGGCATTGCATAGGGGAAAGGTAACATTAAATACGGCGTTCCTCAGGGCTCTATACTCGGGCCGCTGTTATTCGTTCTGTACATCAATGACATCGTTAACATTTCGTCAGCGGGAGAAGTGTTGCTGTATGCTGACGACTCAAGTGTATTTTTTTCCGGAGAGAGCCTTGAGGAACTTGAGGCGACGTCAAACGCATGGCTGCATGAGCTTAGTTTATGGGTATTAACAAACAAGCTTCAAATAAATACAAAGAAAACAAAATATATGATATTTCCTTCAAAAAATAAACCTAATGTCTTCATCCTAAACCTGAACTTTAATGATGCATTGCTTGAGCGCGTAGATTGTCATTCCTTTCTAGGTGTTACTTTTCAGTCGAACTTGTCATGGTCCTATCATGTAGAAAATATAAGAATGAAAGTAGCCAGATCTATTGGAATGTTATGCCGCCTTCGAAATCTCGTCCCTGCCAGGCTCAAAAAACAGCTTTATTTTTCACTTGTACACTCACACTTTAATTACTGTGCTTTAATATGGGGAACTGGAATTAAGACCAATAATGATAGATTATCTGCACTGCAGCGAAGGGCGATTAGAACATTATATAAAGAAAATGTACACCCTGTAACCTTAATGAGAACACAAAATATCCGACCTTTTCACGAAATATACACACAGAAATTATCTGCTTACATATTCTCTGAAGTATCAAGCAATTACAGTAGATTTGTTAGTCATTATCTACATAGAGATACTGGCCACAATTTGCGTAGGACTTTCATTGTCATAGAAAAACCAAGGACAAATTATGCTAAACAGACAATTGATCATCAAATTATGAAACTATGTAATAATTACCCAGACATTCTCGAGATCGCAAAATCATGTAGAAGTCTGAGAACTTTCAAGCGCAGAATACAACTTCTTTTCACTCCAAACAGCTTGCCAAACATGTACGAGTAATGATTTCTAATTGCAAACTTATTGTGTTCTCGTTTCTATATTTGTGTACAAAGTGTTAACAATATGTGTTTTTCTTTTTGAACTTGCTCCATGTGCATTTTTGTACGGTGATGACTGCTGTATCCAATTGTATGTGTACTGTCTCCATGTATTTTGTAACCGGAATTGTATTTTGTAACCGCTGCTGTTGTGCCCAGTGGGGCCAGGGCATCGTCAGGAGACAATTAACTCCTTTTGTCCTGCCCCACGGGCAGTACCATGTATTGCCCATTCAATAAATAAATAAATAAATAAATAAAAAATAAAAAAAATAAAAAACTGTTTATTGGGCTGACCTGCGCGCACAGTGGACTCACTCACTCGGCGGCAGCGGCGAAAACAACAAGCGGGCTCGGTGGTCGTCGAACAGAATGCCAACCTCTTTTCGTAGTGTTCAATTTAAAGTTGATAGCGAACTTCAAGATGTGACGCGCAAAGTTACTACAGCAGTCTTTTACAACCTAGAATCGGCTCCGCCCGGCTGCTATCTATCGGGATAAATCTGATCGCGTCTTCCATCACAAACAGAAGAACAAAGCCACGTGTAGGTATTTTTGAAGAACAAACTATCAAGCATGATTTATGGGGGTTTAACGTCCCAAAGCAGCTCAGTCTACGAGGGACGCCGAAGTGAAGGGCTCCGGAAATTTCCACCACCTGGGGCTCTTTAGCGGGCACTGACATGGCACAGCATATGGCGCTCTATAATTTGGCCTCCATCAAAATTCGAACCCCGCGGCCGGGATCGAACCTTCGTCTCTCGGGTCAGCAGCCGAGTGCCATGACCACTCAGCCATCGCGGCGCCTGAACAAACAAACAGCACATAGATTCCAGATAATATCGACATTTTTGTCTCCAAACAGAACGTGCTGTTTGGCACAGAAAAATTGGAGAGTAAATAGTGTTCTTGCTCTCTTGCTCAATATTTTGAAAACTCAACCTTCATCAAGTTTTCATAGGAGGGGGTGGGCTTGGCCTATGAAAATTGATGTGACGCCCCTATATGTGAAATTTTACTTAAATATATATGTATTTAGTAGAGCAAGACGCGCACATAGAACTATAGTAGCCGAATATAAGGCGAACATCGTAGATAAAAACGCACATTGGTGTGGCACAGATTTTTAACTCGTCTTCGTCTGCTTCAGTTCCTACCCAAGAGCCTCTCTTAGGATCTGTCCTTGGTTCAAAAGGGGATGCTTATTGGTTCACATAGTTGTGGGTAGCGTAAGCGCAGAAAGGGCTTCTTTTTGGCCATCTGAATTACAATAGGATCGAAGTCAGCGCGGGGTACTGCCACCAAAGCGACACAACTTACACCCTCCGCTTTCTGTACAGACGTGGAATTTTAGGGCAGCTTATTGCGATGAAGATATTTTCTGGTGTAGAGGACCAAAATCACAACCTTAAGGCATTAGCAAACCGTTCATTATACGTGTCCGTTCCAATACAAAGGCGCTTGACACAAACAGATCACCGCTAATTGAAAATAAACTGGTCGGAAACTTTGATTGAGCTCGAGCATAGAGGAAATTACGCTGTTCCGCCTACAGTAGGCACAGGCCACTTTACTTATTAACCCCACCTGAGTAACCCGATTTCAGTTCAGTTTAGCATGAGCAGTCGTGGCAGTGGCGACGCCAACGGGAACCACACGCTCCGGGCGGAGTTACTAACAGCTGCGCATCGTCGTCAATGGCAAGCCTTTAGTGCACTGTCTTATCTTCTCTAGCCGTGCACGTTTCCGAGAAGCGAACAACGTCATCTCTATTAGGCTCTAATCAAACTTTTCTTACTGGTTTGGCTATAAGGCACAACAAATATGTGGAGAAATAAAAAAAGGGACCAAGAAACTTTGCTTCCAAAATATTGAGCATTTTGATCCAGATGTATAAATAATTTGCAAAGCCCTTAAAAAGAAATTAATTTTCAGACGGGTCTGATTGGGTGGGGTGATGAACGTGTGATGAAGTTCTCCCTTCGCTAGCTTTCTATCTAGCGTCCTATGTAAACGGCACGCTAAGCACAGTGCTGATCAGAGTGACGAATTGCAAACGAGCTGAAGAAGCTTCAATGTGCAGAAATCTTCGCATCTCCTAAGCACCCTACTCGTCCCTGCATGTTTAACTTTAGGTTTCGAGTTTGATCAGGGCGGGTTTGCACAAAACGCTTGGCATCATTGCTTTACGCTCAACGCGGAACATTAATTACATCATGGTGTCTTGTGATCGCAGCTGCGGTTTCTCACAGTACTGATCGATGCGTGAGGAATGGCATGGGAGCTCACCCAGAAAAATTCCTGGCGTTTGCGATTTTTGCTCGCGACTTTGCGTTTGGTTCCGGCTGCATAATGCACTCTGTAAGTGAAAGAGTTTCCTCGGGAACTAGTGGCCTCAGCTCGGTGTAAGATTAATGTTTTCCCACAACGGATACAGTTACTGTAGGTTTTCGTCCTGTATGCCCTACGCCAACATCACACATTAAAAGAATCTTTTTTTTCGTGTCATGGAAAGTATTTGCGCCAGTGGATAAGGGTTTTGTTCGGCTTGCAAGAAAGGCACTGTTGAGCAGAGTGTTTGCATGCAAGAGATATGCTTGCATCTTAAAAAAAAAATGATCACTACGTCATTTTACGAAACTAAGTTACTGTTGTCTCCAATTTATTTTGAACATATCTTGGTGTCTGAGAGGTATACCACATCAGCGACATGCTTGACATTCGTGTAGCGCGATATTTGCCCACTGGGAAAGTCTAAACGCAATGAGTGTTTTGTTGTCCCCACAATAGCGGTACATTAGACCATTTTTTTGTCAAAGGCTCTTTCCTTTACCCTAAGTGAGTCCAGGAATCTGATATTGATTGATGGCAGAAAACAAGGCATCCTCCTGCTTATATGTCTTGTTTGAAAGCCTAGCGAGTGTCGTGCCCTCGCCAATGAGGTACGTTGACTTCACAACTGCGTTTTCTTTAGTGAAGATAAGGGGGCGTCGCCCACAACGGTGGCCAGGTGAGTAGATTGTAAAAGGGAATTTTCGTGCCTTGCGTGAGGCTTTCTAAGCGCAAATTCAGAGAGAAAACTAGCGTCGCGAACTCCCAAATCACTTTCGCTAAAAATCTCACAAATTTAAAATAAACTTTCGCTGACGAACAGAATGACGAAATACGGGAATTTCCACGGCAATGTGCAATTACTCCCGTAATTCAATTCCCACAACAGAGTGGAATTATTGCTCTAATTCAAAGAAGAAAACAGAGCGAGTACGTTTTTTTCATGACTTTCTTACGCACAAGTGATATTATTGTCCTTTGAAAACATACCTTACGGCATATTTATGACGTAAACATGACCGCAAGGTTATAACCACCAACCCCTAAAGTCGTTACTCTACCCCGTCACCTTGAATTCTATAACAGAATGTTCTCGCTGCGGCACCGCGGCACCTACAATATAGTATACGTGTAAACGGAAGCGATCTCGGATAGCTCATGCTAAAACGGGATGCCGGATTTAGCCTCGAAGTCTCTCGTGTGGCTGGAAGGCAACAAGATATCATGCTTTATGGGGGCATGGTGGTGTTATAAAGACCAGTAGATACTAAACATGATAAAATACATGCTTGAAAATAGAAAAAAAAATTTCTCACATCACTAAACGTCGATGGCTGTAAGTACGATGCCTCTACCTTGAGAGCTACTTAAGATTCAGGAATCGAGCTACCACGCAGCTACTCAACGTGGAATTTCTCATCTAAGCTTTCCGTCCGTGAGAAGTTCAGAACTCTAACAATTCTCCATCGGTCTAACCAGCCACATTTTCGTCAACAGCTGCAGGCAACCACAATGAGATGCCAAATGGAAACTCATCCGTTTCATGAAGACCCACAGCTGCCATCCTATTTTCGTCACATCAGCAAAAATACCTTCACAGCTAGGAATCGATTTGTTGGTAAAAACAACCATATTAACATCACTATACCTCTCTGCCAGCAAGTCCAACAGGAAGAAAATAATTTCTGTATACATCAGCCATACAACGATTCAAGTTTCTACTTCTTCAACATGATGTTAGAGGCACGAAGAAAAGGACATAAAGAAAATGTCGAGGAAAAGTTTTTCTCTTTCTTGGGGCCGCTGGTGAAGGAAGATCCTGTTCTTTCATTTTTGTTTCGACTGCACCTTACCCTGCCCATTTTCATTTATTCTGACTTTTTTTCACAAGCCACCTATTAGCATTAAGCCGTTCCCATTAACTGCGAAATCGCGTCCTGCTAGTACACAAGCTTTCAGTAGTAAAGGTTCTCTGTCTTAGCCTGCTCCTTACAACTGGTACCTCTACACTGTAGATGTTTTAACGCAGTGGTGATTTCTTCTGATTTTGCTAAGAAGTTATTTGAACACATTGAATATGAAAGAGTATAAAGATGCGCTATCGAGGACGCAGATAAACCTCTACAACCTTTCGCCTTTCTGAACAGCAGGCGCTGCGGCACAATGATGCGGAAATGCAGTGTAACTGATTGTTGCGTTGTTCAAGAGCAGAATGAAATCCTCAAAATGCCAGACAAATGTACAGTAAAAACATGGCGTCTTGTCGGCAGCCAAGGAGAAGAACAAAATCAGCTCAGCTACGCTTCTTATAATTTGACAGAATCCTGCTGCACGATTTCGCATCTAAAAAATCGCTGCGCATGCCCAACTACTCCACCGCACACATTGACGTGCCAGTAAAAAAATGAGTTTGTCTCTTTGAATCTAGAGCAGTAGCTGGTTCGTGGGCGGAACGTGGCGTGCTCTCAGGCCACTGAGTATCATGATGGTGACGCCTTTCGAGAGAACCGCACGGACATCTTCGCAAGCGCGGAGCATTGGAAACACCACAAAAGCCCCAATATGAGCTGATTTGCTGCCACTGTCAAGGTCTATTTTTGTTTGTTCATTGATTGCGGGTCGTTCAACCTAGAGACAATCAAAGAACAGTACTAGGAGAAAAGGTGACTTTGCGGACTGCTTGTTCAGAACACTTATCATTTATGGAGTCACTGGTGACATGCCCCTTGACATGGACTTTACCTTTTCAGGGCTATCAATCACCACTCTGAAGCAGCTGCTGCACGTGGCGCAGTGAGTTGAGTTATAAATTAAACGCGTGAGACTTTCTTCACTTACTGGCGGAAGTGTAGCAACGAGTCAAAACGAAAGCGTCCACAAACCGCGGCACGTCCCCTTTTCTCAGGAAACCACCATTCGAGAGTCCTAAAGCAGTGTTCTTCTGTATTCTTCTGGTGCGTTATGCCAGCTGCACTCGCACAACCAATGCCCATGCGACGCTTGTGTGGTTCTTCTTGACCGCGAGCAGAGAGGGCAAAGAGGGACCCTCAGTTGACTAAGACGCTTCTCATAATGCATCAACAGGAGACATATTAGTGCAACGCTTGATACACGAGCAACAATATCCTGCATCGAAGAAGATGTCTGAGAAAAATTGCAGTTTCAGTTGCTAAAGTACACCCTCATGAGTGAGGAACAAGTTACCCTCCCATTTAAGTCTCTGGGTCACGTCTGTGTAGAGCTGAAAAATTGTAACCATTGATAACTGTTCGAGAAGATGTAGAGCAAGGCAAGGATACTGATTTACTTGTTGGCTTGAGCACAGTGTTGGGCTTTTATAAAGCAGATCTCAAAACCATAGGCGCTTCTCAAGTTAATCAAGTCTTGTTTGAGACAGGCAAAGCAGAAGAGTATCATTCTCTCAGCACTACCAGTGGTACTGATGAATCGTCGTTGATGAACTAACCCTATATGAACAAGGACTCCTTTGAAAGATTTTGACCATTTAAAAATGTCTTTCTTCCTCATCCCAAACGGACGTTGCCTGAATACCAGCGGAACAGCGTGAAGTCGGTGCTACATTTAAGAGTGATATTCTCGGTCCTGCGTACAGGTACTACCAACGAATCGACTCGAATTTAGCAATGCAGCGGATGCCCTTTTTGAGCACTCTTTTGTGAAACGTACTTTCTCCCCCTACGCTGCTCCTATCATCATTGCAGAGAAGAAAGCTGATGCTCGTACAGATATGAGCATTGATTAGCGCCGACTGCATGCCATCACCGTGCCTGTATACCAACCTATTCCTCACCTACCCTTTGTTCATTAAAGTCTCTCAATCTCTCAACCTATTCCTCGCAGCGAGGGTGTTTAGGCCGCCTAGATGTTACAAGTACATCTGTACATTGGACATCACATCAGAATATTAGTACATCGAATGCAATATAATGATGTTCATAAAACAGCCATTGTCATAGCTAGCGGTATGACTATGAATGATAGTAATGCCCTGAGTTGTGAGGAACGCTGTGGCGAAATTTGAGAGAGCGATGAAGGTAGTCATTTTAAAATAGTGTCAGCGTTGAGAAAGGGGTTGAAATCAGATAGATCTATGGAAGGGAATTCGTAGAATGTAACTTTATGGCACAGGAAAAGAACAGAGTGGTTCAGGAAAAGAGGGCGAGTGAACTAAATAAAAGAGCTTCTGCAGGGCATGTAATTCGAGGGCAAAATAACCGATAGTAGTTAACAGTAACGGTCGAAATTTCAGGAGGACACAAGCCTTGCAGGGGGCGGAAAAAAGTTTAGTTGGCAAATAAATAAGTTTGGAGGAAAAGGTGGCCGCAGCTATCAAAGGAGAAGGTAGTTGGACAGATAGCAGAGAATCCTTTGTCCTGCAGGGGGTTTAGTCAGGCTGACGACGATGAAGGATATCGTTTTCTACTGCAAGATCAGCTTTATTTGAGAGAACTTTTAATTCAGACACAATTGTGGAATAATGTACGATATTGTTAAAAATATATAGAGGCGAAAGGCGAAATGTATTTAACGAGTTAATAGAAAATCTTGCCTTTAAAATTATCCCTTCGCTCGGACGGAGTAAACGAAATTTAGAAACTTAAAGGGGCGCGTTTTTGGCAAAGAATTCAAGTGTAAAATATTCTAAGATATTGTTACGTATCTATTGGTGGGAATTCGGTAATCTTTAGATGAGCGGTAAACTCTGACATTTAAGTTTGTCCTGGGCGCGCACCTAGTAGTTGATTCTACAGGAGAAAACCATTGGTGTAGTGTTTTAGAAAATCAATAGCATACAACAACTAGCGGCCCCGAGGAGGATTGCGTATATATAATTTATTGTCACGTACTCTTATGATATGTTTAAACTTAAGGCCATAAGCAACTTCGCGCAGCATTCCTAGAATTTAAGGGCACGCACTTGTTTCTTGCGCATTCTAACCGCTGTAATGCTACCCACAAAAATTGAATCTTGTAAGAAGAAGAAGAGGACCTCTCCGTAGTGCCGCACTTCGTCGTCATCGCTGGTGGTTCGGGCGCGACTCTCGTGCTCGAGCTGCTTCCTTCGGCTGGTTCTGCCGCCCTGCTACGACCCGACCGCTGCGTTCGTTGGTCGCCGTAACCCCGCAATGAATCCACTGTGCACTTGGTCGAGGGTGCAACGATCCTAACCCCCGAAGTCACCCTGGAACTCCACAGTCGCACGGTGTCCGTTCCATGGAGGAGCCAAGCCAGCAGCCCCCGACCCTCCTTCCTGCTTCCTGCGACCTGCTTCCAGCTGTCACCTGTTCTGGCTTCTTACGTCAACGCGACCCTGCTATCTTTAGTGGCAGCTGCGACCAAGATGTGGAGGATTGGTTGTCAGCCTACGAACGGGTGGGCTGCATAACAAGTGGGACGACGCTCTGAAACTTAACAACGTCGTATTTTACCTGACTGACATCACCAACCTTTGGTATCGGAACCACGAGTCGGACATCACCACCTGGTCCGCGTTCAAAACTACGTTTGCCGAAGTATTCGGCCGCCCTGCCGTTCGCAAACTTCGCGGTGAACAGCGTCTCCGTTCGCGAGCGCAGAGAACAGGTGAAAGCTTCACCAGTTACATCGATGACATCGTCGATTTCTGCAAACGAGTGAGCCCGTCTATGACGGAGGAAGACAAAATTCGCTACGTCATGAAGGAATTCGCCACGAGCACGTCAACATGCTCGTGGCTAAGAGTGTGACCACCATCGCAACGGTATACGAACTCTACCAAAGCTTTGACGAGCTACGGAAGCAACGCGTTCTGGTTCGCCACCCTGCTGACCCGTCGCTCGCTGGACTGGCCGCGCACCCCGACTCCTCATGTCTCCACGCCGAAATTACGAAATTTATCCGCCAGGAGGTTGCCCGCCAGCTGTCTCTCCTACCCTCTCTACCCGAACCATCGTCTTGTTTGGCGCCGCAGCTAAGAAATGAAATCCAGTGACAGGTCTCGGAAGCTCTTCCTTCCGGCCATCTTCCAGCTCCTGTCGCTGCCCCGATGGCACTTTCTGAGGCTGCCCTAACTCCACCTGCCACTAGTGCTGCGCCGCTGAGTTATCCTGACACCTTCTCGCCGCACCCCGTTGTGGTGGCGCCTTGCACCTATGCCGAAGTTGTGGCTCGCCCAGCACCTACCACGGCGTATGCGTATCCTTCGGCCATGATGCGCTCGCCCCGCGCTATTCGTAGAGTTTCGTCGCCTACCTCGCCATGGCGCACATCAGACAACCGCCCGATGTGCTTTGCTTGCGGCATTCCCGGACACGTCGCCCGCCATTGTCGACGCCGCATGTCACTTCCGGAGCCTGAATATCCTGGAATGTCATATTCGGCCCCCTACTTCCGAGTTCCGCCTGGGCCGCCACCTGAACCTGCTTACCACCAGGCTTCCTCGTCTTGTCGCTCACCTTCGCCCCGTCGCCGCTTCATTTCGCCCATGCGTCGCCGATTTCCCTCAGCCGAGCAGGGAAACTAACCGCCGCAGTTACTGAGGCACGAACTGCGTATTCCGCTGACCGTCAAAGTCCTCTTTTCCCTGCGAACGTTATAGACGTTATCGTGAAAGGTGTTTCGACTCTTGCTCTTATAGACACTGGTGCCGCCGTATCTGTTATCTGCCAAAAACTCTGCCGCTCAGTGCGCAAGGTGACGACGCCTCTTTGCGGTTTGTTGCTACGTACCGCCACCGCACAGCACCTCCAGCCCACAGCTCTCTGCACCGCTCGAGTAATAATTACGAACACCGTGTATTTTACTGAATTCACCGTCCTCACCATTTCTTCTCATGATGTCATTCTCGGCTGGGATTTTCTGTCCCATCATCATGCCTTTATTGACCGCGCCCGCCCTCACGTCGAACTTTCCGTGCCATGCGCTCTGCCATCACCCGCTGTGTTTGATGACATGGGTCCTCGTGCTGTTCCGAAACTCCATGCCGCTTAGGACACTACTATCCCACCCGTTATTCATAATTCATAATTCATATGAATACCTTCTTCCGCAAACGAGAAACAGGAAGTGGACGTGGAAGAGCCCCAATGGTGAGATTAAAAATGAAATAGACTTCATACTGTGTGCACACCCTGGCATCGTAGAGGATGTGGAGGTCCTCGGTAAGGTCCGTTGTAGCGACCACAGAACGGTAAGGTCTCTTGTTAGCTTAGATTTGAAGAGGGAACGGAGCAAACTGGTGAAGCGAAAGGCTATTAACGAGTTAGCATTAAGAGGGAAGGTAGAGGAATTCAGAATGTCGCTGCAAAACAGGTTTTCCGCTTTAACTGAAGAAGACTACCGTAGTGTTGAAAGAATGAATGATAATCTTACAGCTATCGTTACAGAGTGCGCCGCAGAAGTAGGTGGTAGGATTGTTCGACAGGATACCAACATGCTATCTCAGCAGACTAAAGATCTGATTAAGAAACGTCAAAGCATGAGGACTTCCAACTCCACAGACAGGATAGAACTAGCAGAGCTATCGAAGTTAATAAATAAGCGCAAGGAAGCCGACATCAGAAAGTTTAACATGGAGAAAATCGAGCATGCTCTAAGGAACGAAGGTAGCCTAAAATCAGTGAGGAGAAAACTGGGCATAGGTAAAAACCAGACGTATGCGCTAAAATACAAACAGGGCAATGGCATCAGCAATATGGATAAGATAGTTGAATTAGCCGAAGAGTTCTTCAAAAATCTATACAGTAGCGAATCTAATCATCAAGTTACTGAGGGAGGCAGTCGAGCACAGCAATGGGACATCATGCCAGTAACGAAGGAGGAAGTAAAGAAAGCCTTAGGAGCAATGCAAAGAGGGAAAGCAGCTGGTGAGGATCAGGTAACAGCAGATTTGTTGAAGGACGGAGGAGAGATTGTGCTACAAAAACTAGCCACCCTGTATACGCAAGGCCTTCTGACCTCGAGAGTACCAGAAGCTTGGAAGAACGCTAACATTATCTTAATTCATAAGAAAGGACACGTCAAGGACTTGAAGATTTACAGACGAATCAGCTTATTGTCCGTTGGATACAAGGTATTTACTAAGGTAATCGCTAATAGAGTCAGGACAACCTTGGACTTTAGTCAACCAAATGATCAGGCAGGCTTTCGTAAAGGATACTCGACAATAGATCACATTCACACTATCAATCAGGTGATAGCGAAATGCGCAAAATATAACCAACCCCTATATATAGCCTTCATTGATTACGAGAAAGCATTTGACTCAGTGGAAACCTCAGCTGTTATGCAGGCATTGCGGAATCAGGGTGTAGAAGAGTGCTATGTGAAAATATAGGAAGATATTTATAACGATTGCACAGCTACTATAGTTCTCCATAAAGTCAGCAATAAAATTCCAATACGGAAAGGTGTCAGGCAGGGAGACACGATCTCGCCAATGCTCTTCACTGCCTGCTTACAGGAGGTATTCCGGGGTCTGGAATGGGAACAGTTGGGGATAAGAGTTAATGAAGAATACCTGAGTAATTTGCGATTCGCTGATGGCATTGCCTTGCTAAGCCACTCAGGACAAGAACTGCAAAGCATGATCAATCAGTTAGACAGGCAGAGCAGAACGGTGGGGCTAAGAATTAACAAGCAGAAAACCAAAGTAATGTTCAACAGCCTAGCAAGGGAACAGCAGTTCGCCATTGGTAGCGAGGTGCTGGAAGTAGTAAGAGAATATGTCTACTTAGGGCAGGTAGTGACCGCAGATCCGGATCATGAGAGGGAAATAACTAGAAGAATAAGAATGGGGTGGAGCGCATATGGCAGGTTCTCTCAGATCATGAATGGTAGCTTACCAATATCCCTGAAGAGAAAAGTATACAACAGCTGTATCCTACCGGTACTCACCTATGGGGCAGAAACGTGGAGGCTAACAAAGGGGGTTCAGCTTAAGTTAAGAACAACGCAGCGAGCTATGGAAAGGAAAATGATAGCTGTAACGTTAAGAGATCGAAAGCGGGCGTAGTGGTTGAGGGAACAAACGCGGGTTAATGACATCTTAGTTGAAATCAAGAGGAAGAAATGGGCTTGGGCAGGGCATGTAATGCGGAGGCAAGATAACCGCTGGTCCTTAAGGGTAACGGAGTGGATTCCAAGAGAAAGCAAACGTAGCAGGGGACGGCAGAAAGTTAGGTGGGCGGGTGAGATTAAGAAGTTTGCGGGGATACAGTGGCGGCAACTGACAAAGGAGAGGGTTAATTGGAGAGACATGGGAGAGGCCTTTGCCCTGCAGTGGGTGTAGTCAGGCTGATGATGATGATCCCACCCGTTAGCGCTGTCCTCGTTCCTCTGTCTGCCGCTTCTACCGCCGACGCCACCGTTCTCTTCTTACCTTCCGACGTTTCTTTCTGCCGCCACCGTATCTCATTGCCCTTTGCCGTGGTTGACTTGCGCAATGGTGCCAGCACACTTCCGATCGCCAATACCCTTTCTTACCCCAGCACATTGCTTCGTGGAGAGTGCGTTGGCCGTTTTGAGCCGGTGGACTTACTATTTGACCTCTACGCTACCAAACATTCATCTGCTTGCGAAGTTGATGCGTTGACCCCTACTAATGTTGCTTCCGACCCGCTTCAGCGTGATATTCTAGCCTGCTCTGTTCATCCTGCACCCGAGCCACGCCGCCGCGCGCAGCTTGTTTAGCTGCTGCACCGTTTTCGGTCTTCATTCGACACGCCGCAAGCCGCTTTGGGAGGTATGACGGCTGTCTCCTACCACATCGACACAGGCACTCACTCGCCTCTGCACCAGCGTCCATACCGTGTGTCACCTACAGAGCGTCGTGTCATAGCCGAACAAGAAGACGACATGCTCCACCGCTGTGTTCTTCAAGAATCAAGTAGTCCCTGGTCGTCTCCCGTTATCCTCGTCAAGAAAAAGGATGGGTCTGTACGCTTCGGCGTGGATTATCGACGTCTTAACAAAATTACACGTCGGAATGTGTATCCGCTCCCGCGCATTTGCGGTGCATAGGACTGCTTGCAATGCGCGAAATTCTTTTCTTCGCTTGACCTACGCTCCGGATATTGGCAAGTTCCCATGGCTCCAGCTGATCGCGCAAAACCGCTCTCATCACTCCGGATGGGCTTCATGAATTTAACGTTATGCCTTTCGGCCTTTGCAACGCCCCAGCAACATTTGAACGAATGATGTACAACGCGCTGCGTGGCCTCAAATGGAAGATCTGTCTTTGTTATCTGGACGACATCGTGGTCTTCTACCCTTATTTTCCCACCCATCTGCATCGTCTCCGCCAGGTGCGGACCTGCCTTGCTCATGCCGGCCTTCAACTGAACCTTAAAAAATGCCACTTCGGCGCCCGCCAACTCACCATCCTCCGCCATGTCGTGTGTAAAGATGGCGTTCTCTCCGATCCTGAGAAGCTGCGCTCCGTTGCTGACTTCCCGAAACCGGCCTCTCTTAAAGAGCTGCGCAGCTTCGTGGGCCTCTGTTACTACTTTCGTCGTTTTGTACGTAATTTTGCTACAATCATAGCCCCACTAACAAAGCTCATGGATGGACCCGCTAACTTGTCCTCTTGGACACCGGCCTGCGACGAGGCCTTCGCGAAGCTCCGCAAAGTTTTGACATCACCGCCAATACTTCGGCATTGCGATCCTGATGCTCCAACGGAACTCCACACTGATGCCAGTGGTGTCGCCCTCGGTGCGGTACTCGCCCAGCGCAAGTATGGTTTTTTTTTAATACGTCGTCGCTTATGCCAGCCGCGCCCTCACGACCGCAGAGTCAAACTACTCCGTTACGGAAAAAGAGTGTTTGACAATAATCTGGGCGATCACCAAGTTCCGTCCTTACCTGTACGGACGCACGCTCGACGTTGTTAGAGACCACCACGCCCTGTGTTGGCTCGCTGCGCTCAGAGATCCGTCGGGCCGTCTCGGCCGCTGGGCCTTGCGCCTTCAAGAATATGATATCCGTGTTGTTTACCGCTCGGGCCTCAAGCATTCTGACGCTTACGCTCTCTCTGTCGCCGGTATCCCTGCCTGCCGTTCCACACCAGACCCTCTCCTGACCGCTCTCACAATCTCAGGTAGGCCTTCCGAGCAGCACCGAGATCCTCGGATTTCTGCCCTGTTCAATGTCATCAATGCCCCTCCCATGGCTGCATATGCGTGAGCTCTCCGCCGCCAAGCTTCCCATTTCTCTGTCCGGGATGACCTCCTTTACCGCCGAAATTACAACCCTGACGGCAGAAAATGATTACTGATTATCCCACGCCATCTCCGCTCCGACGTTTGTGCCCATCATCGCACTGACCCGCAAAGTGCTCACGCTGGTGTCCTCAAAACATATCACCGGCTTCGTCAGCGCTGGTACTGGTGTGCAATGTATAATTTTCTCCGCATCTACATTCGATCGTGCGATGCCTGTCAGCAACGAAAGGACTCACATTGTCGCTCGGCCGGTCCCCTGCAACCTTTACGATGCCCCGCTCGCCCCTTTGACCGCATCGGCATAGACCTTTATGGCCCACTTCCCAGCACTCCGGCCGGTAACCGATAAGTAATCGTCGCTGTCGATCACCTGACCCGTTAAGCCGAGACAGCCGCCTTTGCCACGGCGACGGCTCGTGACGTCGCTTATTATATCCTACACCACTTCGTCCTCCGTCACGGCGCACCTCGGGAGCTTCCAGGTGACAGGGTCCGTGTATTTTTGTCAGAGGTAGTTCAAGAGCTCGTATCAGCATGTCAAACCGTACACCGTGCGACTACTGCTTACCACCCGCAACCAAACGGCCTCACGGAGCGATTCAATCGCACTCTGGGCGACATGCTCGCAATGTACGTTGCGTCTGACGATTCTAACGGGAATCAGGTACTTCCGTTTGTGAATTTTACGTATAATACCGCCCATCAAGCGACGAGAGGCTTCTCCCCTTTCTCCCTCTTATACGGCCGTGAACCATCCTGTACCATCGACACCATTTTACCCTACCGGCCCGATCCTTCTGAATACACAACTATCTCCGACATTGCCCACTAGGCTGAAGAGTGCTGTCAGCTGGCCCGCACCTTTACTTCCGACACACATGGATACCGGAAAGACGTGCACAACAATGCCAGGCCTGCTCCGACGTTCTCCACTGACTCTCTCGTTTGGCTCTGGGTTCCTGCCGACAGCAAGTTCTTCATCAAGTACCACGGCCCTTATCGCGATATTTAACGCACGTCTTCTGTCAACTACCTCATTGAGCCAGTTACACCTTTCTCGGACCACCGCCGTCGCGGTCGCGAGGTCGTCCAAATTAGCCGCCTCAAACCGTACTGTCGTTTCTTCGCCGTAAGTCGCCAGGATGGCTATTCCTTTTCGCCGGGGCCATTGTAAGAAGAAGAGGATGTCTCCGCAGTGCCGCACTTCGTCGTCATCGCTGGTGGTTCGGGTGCGAGTCTCGTTCTGGAGCTGCTTCCTTCGGCTGATTCTGCCGTCCTGCTACGATCCGACCGCTGCGTTCGTTGGTCGCCGTGACCCCTCCATAAATTCACTCTTCAATCTAACTAAAACTAACATTTAAAATGCAACAAAATGAGAAAACTGTATTCAATTTAACATTGCATATCATGTTTCACGCATGTTAAAGCTGAATCTTCAACAGAAATAAACTGCTAGAAAAATATATCAGACAAATTCGTGCTCTATGATTCAGTATTTGCTCGTGCAGCTGGGAGCGTTATACAAATATGCGCGTAAATTTTTATGCATTATATCTATGATGGCCCTGTTTTTAAATAATTTAGGCAATCAATGGTGGTAAGTGAGCACTGCCATGCCTTATAACTTGTTCGTTTTTTAAACTTGAACTACCTACAACAATGTTTCAAAAAGTATTTCTTTTTTTAATTTTTATTTGAAAGCTCGAATCTATCGGCCGCCTTAGACACCAAACATCATGCTTACATGACTAATATTTGTTCATTTTGTTTGAGTTATTTAGATATTGTGATTAGTCTAGGGAGATTTCAAAATTGAATACCGCAGCACGAATGTCGTAGCTTATTCAATGCCACGTGTTACCTACCCAACAGTGTACTGCACGTGTGCAGCGCCATTTTTATTAAATATTCACGTTGAAATCAGTGATTAAGATAACATTTATTCTGCATTTGCACCCATATGTCTTTCGCGGGAATACATGTGAGTGTGCTAGTAAATTGCTGAATTCTGGTATAGACCCGCAATCTGAGCAATGGAAGAACTGGTAACCTATAGTTAAAGCCGCATTCCCGGACAATTGGTTGCGGCGAGCATTCGGCAGGAGTGGGAACGCAGTTGACAGCGGCAGAAATACAGGTGCAGTTAAGTTTGAATGACAAATCACCAAAGGCGCGCGTCCATTCAGATTATGTGTTCAATTGCAGCAGAAATATATTTACTGTCATCGCAGACTCTGTGACTGCTATGGCATTCCCTCAAAAATTTTATCGACTAAAGGGGACATATAATATAGTAACCCTGAAGGATTCTCTCCTGCGGCATCATGCGGTAGAAAAGCAATATTGCGCTTTTACTATGGTACATAAATATAGTACTGAAGTTCCCGCTACTCTCGGTGTGTGCAATATTTTACAGAATATTAAACACGGCGTCTTAAAATCTTCAGATGTCAACACAGTGAGACAAATTTTCTCAGGTTGGGAAGTAAATGAAGCGCTAAGACGTTCGTTGGAAGCAATGATATTAAGCAAAAGCATTTCTTTATCTTTTTTCCACTGCTAGATGAAGAAGGGGGTTTTTGCTTACACAGGCCTCCTTATTCTACATACGAAGGCGACCCCGAAAAAAGAGTCAGATATTTCTATAACCACACAACAGGAGTTTGCAAGCCATACTTTATGTACCGAACCATTGAAGGAGAGCTGACGGCTAATTCCTTTAGCTCAATGGTGCTTTGCACAATGCACTGTGGGTAAGTTTGTGCTCTGTTGTCACATTGAATGCTGTTCATTTGAAAAATGCTATAACAGACTGGGCTTCACAGCAGCGTATGCCTTTATATTCAACAGAATTATATGCTAGCAATCTAGAGAGATTTTAAAGCAGCTGAATTTGTTGGCTTCTAGGAAAAACTACCCACAATGACAGATGCAGTCTGCAAGCCGCGCGGGAGGTGCAGATAATACTCACCCCACATCAGAGCTAAATAAATATACCCAATATGTTTCTGTAGCTGTGTGCAAACCTCTTCATTCGTAAATCAGTTTTCTCATATGGCTTACGATCTTCTAAAGCTGATTTTTTGCTTCGCAATTTGAGTTACAAATAAAGTTTTTATTTCTTTCAGCGGGTTTAAATACCCCCGAAATCCTGATGCAGTAATACGTAAGTGCTCTTGTATTCCGCTTTACCACTACTCTATTTGACCACTATGCTCTCGTCTGCGCTTCTACGACCGCTTGCGATTGGATTCAAAATTTCTGCGGTTGCATTCAAAACGGATTCAAAGCGATCACCACACACAATGCTTCCTTTATATTTTCAGGAAGTTTGAAGCAGAAAGGGAAGCTGCCCAGAATATATTGGACTTCTGAAGCGAACTAAAGGAGGAATCTACGCATGTTTGAGCAACCTTTCTATCGCCAATAAAGAAATTCATTTTATTGCTAAAAACCGACTTATGCGCTAATGACCGATGATGCCCTTTTTAATTCTCAGTTCATCTCTCCTATACTACCAACTGGGATTCAACGGGGTGGAATACCTATGACAGATTTTCTGAGATCATGAATGACAGCTTACCCATATCACTGATGAGAGAAGTATACAACAGCTGTATTTTAACGGTGGTCACGTAGAGGGCACAAACGTGGAGGCTAACGAAAAGGGTTCAACTTAAGTTAAGGACAACGCTGCGGGCTATGCAAAGACAAATGATAGAAGTAACACTAAGAGACCGGAAGTGGGCAGAGTTGGTGAGGGAACAAACGCTGGTTAATGACAACTTAGTCGTAATCAAGAGGAAGAAACAGGCTTCGGCAGGGCATGAAATGCAAAGGCAAGATAACCGGTGTTCCTTAGGAGTAACGGAGTGGGTTCCTAGAGAAGGCAAGCGTAGCAGGGGCGGCAAAAAGTTAGGTTTTCGGATGTCGCGATGAGATTAGAAAGTTGGCGGTAATACGGTGGCCGCAGCTGGCAAAGGACAAGGTTAACTGGAGAGACCTGGGAGAGGCTTTTGCCTGGTAGTGGGAATAGTCAAGCTGATGATGATATTATCAATTAGGAAATGCAACGCCTTCGCCTGATCACTCTCGCTCTGAAAGTGAAACTGCCCATTTTAACTGCCTGAAGCTCTAATACAACCAAGCTATCCACTATTAACTTTAGGTCGCCAGGATGACGCCCATTCAACCGGGATTATAGCCAGAGCGATAGTGGCGCATTAAAAGCCAGATATTTTCGTGCCACAGCGGCGAGGGCATTCATGTTATTGAAATAGTAAACAACTGATATGAATATTACTTACAACTGGCATTCAACCAGGTGTCGAAATGCAACTGTTGAAAGTTAATTATCGCAAATTAGTTAAGTGGTTAAATAGTTAACATTATTCACCCGTTTTTTTTAATGTTCAGACAACGCTAGCATTATTGTGCCGCGTAGTACACCTTCACACCGCGAGCAGCCAAGATATAAAAATTAGTGGCGGTATTCTTGAAAACACCAGGTGAATATTTCTTCGCTGCATTATCAAACAGTTCTAAATGACTTCCTGGATGCGAAGCTCCGCTTAAGTTAGAATCTACCCTCGCTTGGAAGGCTGTAGGTCAGTTTCCATAGCTTTAAGCTCTTTAACGAGCACCTTTGGCTGATTACTTGGGCGCAATCTGATTTCGCCCATGAGAAAAGTAAAATACTATAGCAGAAAATTCAATTCGCAAACCATGATCACCAATTAACAGCTAGTAAATGAACAGCTGATAAGACCGACGGCAAACATTGCTGGGATAGATTTGTTTCTAGACACATAATATAATAAAACACGAACAGGCACGCATGTAGGTATCTGCTTCGCATCTTACATGATCACGCGTGAGACGTCCCGTTTTGATAGGTGTTACATTTGATGCTTAGGGCATCAGATCTGTGCAGGGGTCGTGGCACCCAAACCAAACAAGGTGAATGCACGGAACACGAACACCTTGGCTTGTCACAAGAAGAACATGACCATTTTTCAGACGTTTCTTGCACCTGACATCAGTTGGGAGATAACTACTCTACGAGACCACGAGACTCTAAAAAAAGAAAGTTATGCTCCACTGTGGAAGAACCGTACCGAGTTCTACGCAGTTTACAGTGTAAAGTGCGAGAGGGACCGTAGTGCACTTCAACTTATGAATGAATGTTGCATCCCGCTTGTGATCAAACTGCGGCGTTATTTTTTTACCCAAGCGGGATGCACACGATCTACCGGCAATGCTAACAAACAATCCACGGAAGTTCTGGCAGATAAAAAACCCCGCTAATCATCCTGACATTTATTTATCATCATACCCACAGCGCCATTGGCTGGCATTACAGTGGGGGGGTAGAAGAAAAAGTACACAAATGCCACCGCGTGCAGGTGGTTACAAAAAAAAAGATAACAATGAGATAGAAAGAACACGGAATTATTATACACAAAAAAATGTCACAGCATGGAAGAAAATGAATCATTTGATAATATGGACACTACTTCCTCAGGCAGCTTGTTCCATTCCGAAACCGTTTTGGGGAAAAAAGACATTTTAAAAAGGTCAGTCCGGCACCTGTATTCTTTAACTTTAAGTGAATGATCTCTACGTAAAGACACATAATCAGGGTTGGCTATATATTTGGCTCTGTCTATTCCAGTTCTAGAATGAAATATATTATGAAATAATTTTAAACGCAGTACTTTCCTACGTTTTTGAAGTGAGTCCCAACCCAAAGATTTTTTCGCGCTCGTTACACTAAAATATCGCCCATAGTTATTGAAAACAAAACGAACGGCCAAATTCTGAACTCTTTCTACCTTTTGAACCTCAAGCAAGGTTTTCGGATCCCAGACTGTGCAAGCATACTCAAGTATGCTTCTAACGTTTGTATTATACAGCAGTTCTTTAGTCTTTAAAGGGAAAAGTTTAGCGTTACGTCGCAGGAAACCTAAAACACGACAGGCTTTGGCAGTAACGAAATGCACGTGACGATGCCAAGACATTGAACTTGTTAAATATACACCAAGATATTTAAATTCCAACACTGAAAGCAGTCTGCTATTATTTATGTTATAAGTGAAAATATGGGGAACCTTCTTTTTAGTGAAACACATATGTACAGATTTTTGTAAGTTAATATGCATTCTCCAGTTCTCACACCACTGGGCCACTTTACACAAATCCTGTTGTAATGCATCGCAGTCACTTTGATCGTTAATAATTCTATACAATACACAATCGTCCGCAAAAAGACGCATGTATGAAGAAATACCTGAAAAGATGTCATTCATGTAAATTATGAACAGTAATGGGCCCAAGACGGATCCCTGAGGCACCCCTGATGTTACAGCCACCTCATGCGATTGTTTCCCGTTGACAACAACACATTGACGCCTAACGCTCAAATATTCCTTTATTCACCTAATAACGTTCTCATTTATGTTGTACCAGTATAATTTTTGTATTAATAAGGAATGTGATACAACGTCAAAGGCCTTCTTAAAATCTAGAAAAATACAGTCAACAGAATATCCCTTATCTAAAGCACTTGACAGGTCATGTACAAATTCGGTAAGCTGGGTGACACACGAGTAACCACTGCGAAAGCCATGTTGATTAGTATTTAATAATGAATGTATACTAAGATGATTCATAATACTAGTATAAAACACATGCTCTAAAACTCTGCATAATACACTGGTCAAGGACACTGGTCGATAATTTGAAACAACATTCCTAGGTCCCGATTTATGTATAGGTACAACATTAGCAAGCCTCCATTCATCAGGCAAGGAGCCTTCCTGTAATGACTTTGTGAAAAGAATTTGAAGGTACCTTGACAACGCAAAAGCGCAAGAAGAGAGCAGGATCGTGGGTAAGCCGTCCGGACCGGTGGCACTGTTATCTTTTAAGCGTTCTAAGAGCGACACAATTCCTCGCTGATCAAATTCAATGTTCTCCATGGGTTCCGTACAGTTCAAGGCAAGGCGAAAATCGGCAGGGCTATTGCTGTCCTCAGCAGAAAAAACTGAGCTGAAAAACGTGTTAAAGCACTTGGCTTTCTCCAGATTATCATGAACGATACTTCCGTTGTGATCGAGTGGCGGGATAGACAATTCATCCTTTCTGTTTTTTTTTCTTTAGGCATTACATTACTCTTACCAACGCGGAAGGCAGCAGTGTTCCAGTGGCCGAATGCGCCGAACTTTTCAATAACGCATTCACATCCGTTTTTACCCTTGAAGATCTCCCTCTACCTCCTATTTCTGTCAGCACTTCTAATACATCAATGTCCGAAATATTTATCAGTGTGACCGGTATCTTATCCTTACTAGGGAAGCTTAAAACAACATCAGCATCAGATCACCTTGGCTTTAATAACAAAATACTCAAAAATTCATCTGATGATATTCATCGCATCTTGTCCGCTATTTTTTCACAATCTCTATCATCAGGCGTGATGCCGCTGGACTGGCGCCTAGCTAAAGTTGTGCCAATTTTCAAGTCTGGCGATCGTTCCTCACCACTAAATTACCGACCCATTTCATTAACTAGCACTGTTCACAAACTTCTTGAACACGTAATTTACTCGCAGGTAATTAACTATCTTGAAGAACATAACATTATCTTTAAATATCAACATGGGTTCCGTAAAGGCTACTCATGCGAAACGCAACTTGCCGGAATCATTCAAGACATACATTCATCGATTGATGCTGGCATTCAAGTAGACTCCATATTTCTTGATTTTTCTAAAGCTTTCGACAGAGTACCTCACAACCGGTTATTAATGAAAGTAGCACTGCTTAATATTCACCCTCTTGTCATTGCATGGGTTAAAGATTTTCTCTTTTCCAGGTCTCAATTTACAACTGTCAATAACCACAATTCGTCTTTCAGCCAAGTACTCTCTGGCGTCCCACAAGGAAGTGTGCTTGGCCTTTTACTTTTCCTAATATTTATCAACGATTTACCGGATTCCATTTCTTCCCATATCAGACTTTTTGCTGATGATTGTGTAATTTATCGCAAAATTTATTCTAACACCGATTGCCAATCCCTTCAATCTGACCTGGATTCAGTAACAGCATGGTGCTCAACCTGGCTTATGCAACTTAATCATTCAAAAACTAAATTGATGTCTTTTACTAACCGAATGTCTCGAATTCAAACAGCATACTTCTTGAATAATAGCTCACTCGAGCTAGTCACCACGTATAAGTACTTAGGACTTCACCTTCATTCAGACTTAGCATGGAACCACCATATTAACCTTATGCTTGCATCTGCTAATCGGTCATTAGGTCTCTTAAAACATAACCTAAAGCATGCTCCTCCTCACCTCCGTGCTCATGCCTATACCACTCTAATGCGACCTAAAATTGAATATGCCTCGGCTATTTGGGACCCTTACCAATCTTACCTAATAAATAACATTGAATCATTGCAGAACCGCGCCGTTCGTTTTATTTACGCCGATTATTCCCGTAACACCAGCGTCACAGCCTTAAAAAAACGCGCAGGTCTCCAGGATTTATGTCTCCGCCGTAAAATTGCACGACTATCACTTTTTCATAAACTTTATCATCATCCATCACTTCATAACGACTTTTTTTCTTTACCTCCTTCCATTTTTGACCGCCGGGATCATCCCTTTAAAGTTAGACGTTTCATGTGCAGAACATTTACCTATGCGCATTCATTCTTACCACGCACAATATCTGACTGGAACACTCTGCCTTCACATATCGCAACCACCACTGATCCTGATAAATATTTTAAACTTATATCTTCAATAACTACTGCTTAACTCTTCGCACACATTGTTATTTTATTTGTTCATGGCTTCCTTTTTTGCAGGGTTTGTGACTAAAAAGATTCATTGTATTAGTGTTCTGTTTGTATAATTTTAATACTGCAGTAATCTTCGTTCTTTGCCGCGCTGCCATTCTTTTGATTCTTTTGCTTACTTATATGTCATGCAAACTGTCTCATTTGTGCTTTTGATTGATTCTTTTGCTTACTTTTGTCATCCAAAGTGTCTTATTTGTGCTTTTGTTGTTTGTTTTATATTTGTGGTTTTTTTGTTTTTGTTTTTATTCTGTTCAATTGCCTGTGCCCCCCCCCCCCTATGTAATACCCTCTCGAGGGCCTTTAGGGGTATTCTGTATAAATAAATAAATAAATAAATTATGAGGCTCTCTTTTGAAGGCAGGAGGAGGGCTTATACGCGAAATGAAAGCAAAACGAAGTAAAAGATCTGGTTGGAATCAACACTTTGATCTCTTAACATCGCATTGGCTCTCCGTCACATCCACCTTCGGCAATAGATTGAAAAACTTTACGCGTGATGTTTACAACACAGGCTTAAGTGTAGTTTTCTCATTGTATTAGAGCACGTGTAGGCCTTCCTGCTGCAATTGCTAAAGAAGGCTGTATTCACAACTTAACATTTAAATGTGTTTAGTTATTGCCGGCTATAAATATCCAATGATAAAAGGTGTCAGGCAAGAAGACACATTCTCGTCAATGTTGTTCCTTGATTTATAACCTGAGATATTCAGAAGCTTGCACTGGCAGAAGCTGCAGATAGGAGTTAATGAAAGAGACCCCAGTAAGCTGTGACCTGCCCGATACATCCTTTTCCTGACCCACACAGGTGATGAACTGCAAAACACAGTCAATGATATGAACAGGCAGATCAGAACTGTGAACCTAGAAATAATACGCAGAAAACCAAAATAATGTTCATCAAACAAAAAAGGGAAGAGTAGATCAAAATTTGCAGTGAGGTGCTGAATGTTGTATGGGAATCCGTCTGCTTGGAGCAGATAGTGACCACAGATCCGGATCACGAGAGTGACATACGTAGCGAAATAATAATGTGATGGAGCGCATCTGGCAGGTTTTTTCACATCATGAAAGATAATGTCCGAATATACATCAACAAAAGAGCCTATAAAAGGTTTGTTGTACCAGTCCTCACTTAGAAACCTGGGTGCTAACGGTAAGGGCTGAACTGAAATAGAGAACAACGAAACCAGGTATTTAAATGAATATGCACGATGAAACTTTACGCCACAGGAAGAAGGCATAGTGGGCCAGGGAACAAAGGTGGGTGAGCTGGTTTATGGTTTAGGGGGGTTAAACGTCCCAAAACGACTCAAATGATGAGGGACGCCGTAGTGAACGGCTGCAGAGAATTCCGAACACCTGGATTTCTTTAACGTGCAGTGACATATTGTAGTGACAAAATTTCGCCCCCATTGATATTTGACTGCCGCGGCCGGGATCGAACCCACATCCTTTGGGTCAGCAGCCGAGTGTTATAAACGCTGAGCCACCGCGGTGGGTGAACCACGGGTGAACTATATCCTAATATAAATAAAATACAAATGAATTGGCTTGAGTGACGCACGAAGGGAAAAAAAATTATGGTAGTTAAGGGTAATGGAGTGGATTCCAAGAGAAGGCAAGCGTAGCAGGGGGCGGCAGAAAGTTAGGTGGGTGCATGAGATTGAGAGGCTTGCAGGAGCAGGGCGGCCGCAGCTGGCAGAGGACGGGGCTAAAAGAGAATGTATTGGAAAGGTCTTCGTTCTGCAGTGGGCGCCGTCAGACCGATCATCATGATGGATATTTTTTCTCCTAAAAAACCAGCTTTCTTTGACAGAAGGCGTCAAAAATCGGCGTTTTAAGGTTACTCCTGCGATCACACCCAGCAGTGAGCTGTGTCTTAGATAACTAAAATTGTCAAAAATTGTCAGCGAACAGTGGAATATTATAAAACATTGTTATTTATATATTGATGGGAATAGTCTAATCTTCCGAAGCGTATTCTGTATTTAGAATTTGTCCTTTGCTCGCACCTAGTAGTTAGGACTGCCGCAGAAAACCATTAGGCACTGTTTATACAATCAACAGCCGAAAACAACATACGATACTGAGTGGTATTTGGGTATATATTGGCCGTTGTCACGCACTCTTAAAATATGTAAAAAAAAGTACCGCCATAACCAACTTCCTGTCGAAAAAATGCACATGCCAAGAATTTAGGGGCAGGCACTTGTTTATTGCACGTTCTATCACGCTTTTTCCTGCCCACAAAAATTTAACCGAACTAAATATTACGTTCAGGAGGTAAAAAATGAAAAAAATTATTTAATTTAACGTTGCATGTCATAATTCATGCCTATTAAACTCAGAATCTTGGACAGAAACAAACTGCTTGGCAAAATATATCAAACAAATATCATTCTCAGTAATTCAGGGCTTCTGGTGCGCTTGCGACCCATGCACAAATATGAACCTAAATTTTTATGCGTGATGTAACTTTTAACAATACTGCTTTAAAAACAACTAAACAGCCAGTGATGATTTCTGAGCACTTCAATGCTTCATGACTTGTTTTGCTATCTTGAACTCGCTGAAACGGTGCTCCAAAAACTGTTTTCTGTTTTTTAATTGCTATTTGAAAGCTCGGCTCTATCGGACGCTTTACACACCCAACATCATGCTTGCTTGTCTCATATTTGTTCTCTTCTCTAGCGTTATTTAGATATTGAGTTAAGCCTAGGGAGATTCTAACGATGAATGCAGCAGTTTATCCCAAGCTACGTAATAGCGGACCCAACATCGCTATTGCATGTGTGCAGCAGCATGTTTTAAATATTCATGTTGAAATCAGCGATTAACGTTTATTCTGCGTTGGCAGTAAATTGCTGAATTTCGCAACAGAACCTGAGTCTGAAAGCTAGAATAGCAGATAGCCGATACTTAACGCCGCATTCCTTACCAATAGGGGTGCAGTCGACGACGGCAGAAATACAGGGGAAATTAAATTAGAATGGAATTCGCCAAGGCCGGGTGTCCATCTAAAGTAGATGTTAAGTTCCACTAGAAAAATATTTATTGTTTTTGCAGACTCTATGAATGATCTCCAGTTCCAAGAAAAATGGAATCAACTAAAAAGGGCACAAAATATGCCTACCCTCAAGGATTCCAGCCTGAGGAAGCATACGGCGGAAAAGATATAGGGCGCTTTCGCTACCGTATATACCCTTAGCACTGAAGTTTGCATCAGTTTCAGTGGGGGCAATACTTCACTAAGTAATAAACACGGAGCCAATAAAAACTTTAGCATTTTGTTCGAAGATGCCAACACAGTAAAAGGAATTGTCTCAGGCTGAGAAAGAAATGAAGTGCTAAGACACTCGTGTAAAGGAATGACAGTAGGCGTACACTTTTCTTTTTCATTTTTCTACTGCCAGATGAAGAAGGAAGCTTTTGCTTACATTTTCCACCTTATTCTACACACGAAGATGACCCCGACAAAAAAAAGCATATTTCTACAACTACACAAAAGGAACTTGCGAGCGATACCTTATGTATGAACCTATGGGAGCAGAATTGACGGCAAATTCCTTTCGCTCAATGGTACTTTGTACAATGCATTGTCGGTAAGTATATGCTCGGTTATAATATTGAAAGTTATGCTTTTCAAATATTTTATAACACACCCAACAATAAAGGGTCTCTAGAATGATTTCGATGTGCATATTTTAGTGCAGTAAATCTGCAGAGGTGGCCTTTGTGGGTATTGGAGTAAGATTTGAAAGCTCTGCGAGGACCCTAGACTTGAGAAATAATATTTTAGAATTCCTTCTCGCAGTAGCTTGCCATGGATTAGGGCGACACACCTCACCGCGCATCTCTTATCCGGATGACGTCAGTGGGCAGACAGGGCGAGCTTGATGGCTCTTCTGCCCACTGACGTCATGTGGGTAGGGGGAACGATGTGTTGCCCTAATCGGTTGCGAGCTACTGGGAGAAGAAATTTTTAAAAATGAATTATAAATTCTACTGTCCACGCAGAGCTTACAAATTTGGCTTGCATGCTTACTAAAACCACCTCTACAGATCTGTTGCACTAGTGTATGCCCATAAAAATTATTTTTAGGGCCCCTTAAGTTTTCACTCCTGAGATCATTCCTACTGCCAGGTTAATCTCCGATTAACTTCTCTAAGACCTCCAGAGAATTGCGCACACGTGCTCCAAAGCTGTCAGAGGTCCATTCATTTGCCGCAAGCTATCTGGAGACTAGTTGCAAGGAAAAGTGACCATATTCAGTTAAACTTGAAGTACGTCTGGGTAACTTTGGCATCCTCTGTAGAAAGTGTCGGACATTTGTCGACAAAAAAGGCCATTTGCTTGTCTTCGAGCCCGTTCCATAGTTTTGGCAGTTTACATTCTACTTTGTCCTTGCCTCAGGCTATGAAATTCTCGAAACGTCTGCACATGGTCACGAAATGCACTTCAATCTGCATGTGATGCAGTGCATATTTATATTTATTTATTTATACAAAATACCTCTAAACGCCCTCGAGAGGGTATTACATAGGGGGGGGGGGGGGGGCACAGGCAATTGAACACAATAAAACAAAAACCACAAATAAGACACTTTGCATGACATAAATAAGCAAAAGAATAAAAAGAATGGCTGCGCGGCAAAGAACGAAAATTACTGCAGTATTATAATTATACAAACAGAACAATAATGCAATGAATAAATTTAGTAACATACCATGCAAAAAAAGGAAGCCATGAACAAATAAAATAACAATGTACGCGACGAGTTAAGCTGTAGTTATTGAAGAAATAAGATTAAAATATTTATCAGGATCAGTGGTGGTTGCGATATGTGAAGGCAGTGTTCCAGTCAGATATTGTGAGTGGTAAGAATGAGCGCGCATAGTTAGATGTTCTGCACGTGAAACGCCTAACTTTAAAGGGATGATCGCGGCGGTCAAAAATCGAAGGAGGCAAAGAAAAAAAGCCGCTATGAAGTGATGAATGATGATAAAGTTTATGAAAAAGTGATAGTCGTGCACCTTTGCGGCGGAGGCATAAATCCTTGAGACCAGCGCGTTTCTTCAAGGCTGTGATGCTGGTGTTACGTGAATAATGGGAGTAAATAAAACGAACGGCGCTGTTCTGCAATGATTCAATGTTATTTATTGGGTAAGATTGGTAAGAGTCCCAAATAGCCGAGGCATATTCAATTTTAGGTCGAATTAGAGTGGTATAGGCTAGGGCACGGAGGTGACGAGGAGCATGCTTTAGGTTATCTTTTAAGAGACCTAATGACCGATTAGCAGATGCAAGCATAAGGTTAATATAGTGGTTCCATGTTAAGACTGAATTAAGGTGAAGTCCTAAGTAGTTATACGTGGTGACTAGCTCGAGTGACCTATTATTTAAGGAGTATGCTGTTTGAATTCGAGACATTTGGTTAGTAAAAGACATCAATTTTGTTTTTGAATGATTAAGTTGCATAAGCCAGGTTGGGCACCATGCTGTTACTGAATCCAGATCAGATTTAAGGGATTGGCAATCCGTGTTAGAATCAATTTTGCGATAAATCACACAATCATCAGCAAAAAGTCTGATATGGGAAGAAATGGAATCCGGTAAATCGTTGATAAATATTAGGAAAAGTAAGAGGCCAAGCACACTTCCTTGTGGGACGCCAGAGAGTACTTGGCTGAAAGAGGAATTGTGGTTATTGACAGTTATATATTGAGACCTGGAAAAGAGAAAATCTTTAACCCATGCAATGACAAGAGGGTGAATATTAAGCAGCGCTAGTTTCATTAATAACCGGTTGTGAGGTACTCTGCCGAAAGCTTTAGAAAAATCAAGAAATATGGAGTCTACTTGAATGCCGACATCAATCGATGAATGTATGTCTTGAATGAATCCGGCAAGTTGCGTTTCGCATGAGTAGCCTTTACGGAACCCATGTTGATATTTAAAGATAACATTATGTTCTTCAAGATAGGTAATTACCTGCGAGTGAATTACGTGTTCAAGAAGTTTGCAAACAGTGCTAGTTAATGAAATGGGTCGGTAATTTAGTGTTGAGGAACGATCGCCAGACTTGAAAATTGGCACAACTTTAGCTAGGCGCCAGCCGAGCGGAATCACGCCTGATGATAGAGATTGGGATTACACATATTCTGTAAACGGTCAATTCGCATCATGATAATATAATGTCTTCTTAAATCTGTGTTACATGGGGATTGATGGCGAGTAGCTTAAAACTAATTTGGTCAGATTTTTCGATTTAGGTTTCTTTATATCGTAAAGCAGTATCTTGCGTTCACGTGCGCCTGCGCATTTCACGGCGTCATCAATTATATTTGCCGGATACTTCTGTTTCGTAAAATCCCTGCGATGTTCTGTGATATTCTAGTGAAACCCCGATGACATTGAGCATATTCTTTAAAAGAGAATCGCTGGACTCCAGGGAAACCTAGTTTTACAATAGGTTATATGATTGCTGTTAAATTGATGGTAATGTGGCAGTGCACAGGTTTTCTATAAAGATGGTTATTACCTTAGTAGCACACTTTATTGCCACAGTGTGGCCACAACGTTAGCTTCTAGCATTGCCTAACGTGCCTAGCGTCCTCTTTTGCCACGTTAACGCAACATACATAAGACAACGTTGAGACAATGGCTAGTTAGCTAGTCACCACTTGTACCGTGTTCTCTCTTGTCCATGTTGCTGCATTGTTTTCTTTAAGTATCCTTCATCCCTTCTTTGGTCATGCGCCGTTGCACTGCAAAGCTACAAATTTAAAGTGCTGTCAACATTTGCCTGAACAATTTAGCACGTCTAGAAAATGCATGTCTTCTGGTAGCCTTTAGCTGCGCACAGTGATGGTCTCTTCTAATTCGTAATGTCACAAGCGAAGCTGCATCCCTGCAAAGAAAAGAAAGAACCAGAAATTTCCTCATATAAGCATTTTAATAGGTATGTGTCTAATAACAAACCTTTTACACTCTTCAATGAACACAAACATTGCACAGCTCAGTAAAAAGAATTTATGTCCAGTCACTTGGGTGAAACCAATATAGTGAAGAAAAAAACACCCTTCTCTGGCACCGTGTGCATATTTTAAAGGCCTGAGCAACAAATTGTTCTGAAAGTGGCTAAAAAAAATGCATTCATTACATAAAGGACATCGACTATTCATGCCATCTGAAAGTTCTCAAAAGCAAGCCAATAATTTACGAACAAAAATTCCCATTCCTGCACTTCACAGCGATGGCCAGTGCTGCTCTCGCTTGAATCCTGCCTCACGACACGCGGACCAACTGGTATCAGCCGTGCGGATGGCCATTTGCTTGCTTAAAACCACAAGGGCACTTGTAGATGAAGGCGTAGCCGGCTGGAGGTGGTAGCACATCACTCCCTTTTTCTTCCCTAAATTGTGCCATGCCGGGTGGCCGACAAAGTAAACTGAGCGAAGAGGGCAGACCCAGCCTAGAGTCTTTTTCAGCCTCACTTACTGTACACAATTTCAAAGGCAAAGTTGCTAACGGCCGATTCTTCTTGTGCTACATAAGCTAGATCACAAACTTTTGTGGGATGATGTTGGGTGCAGGGGTCAGGTGGATGCAGCTAGCACAGAAAACGGTTAATTGGGTAAATATGGGAGGGGCTTCGCCCAGCAGTGGGTACAGTCCGGCTGATGATGATGAAGGGTGGTTGAATACGAATATATATTTCACTTTTCTTATCCAAGGCGCAAATCTCTGCACAGTCCCATTAATGTTGCTTATAAGAGTATGCATCTGATTGGGAATTGGGGGGCAAAGTCTAAACTACTAGGCATGATGCAGCATCGTCAATCTGAAGTGAAGCAATAAAGTCTGGTTTCTAGCTTAAAATGCTACTGGATTTATGCTATCTCTCCAGTAGAATGCATGAGAACTGGTGTAATGCCCTTGCACAAAGTTCAGACGTTAAGGAACGTGCACAACATGTTCTTCTAGAGAACGAAAAATTCCAAAGTAGTGGTAATGACCATAGGTGGTTATTACCTTAGTAGCACACTGCTTCAACTGCTGGGTCAGTATGCCTCTGCGTCTTTAGTAATTTTCTAGCATCCATGGGTAACTCTGGGTAGCATGGCTTCAGCCCTTTAAGCGGGGAATGGAGGTTTGAAGCAGGAAATTCGCTATTAATTGCTTTAAAATTTCACCAGCGCTGCGACTAGGAACAAGAAAGAGAGAAGGAAGACAAGGACAAGCGCTACTAACAACTGAAAGTTTATTTGAAAAAACACAGAATATATGCGCACATCTGACAACCCAAAGCGCCTGCGCTTCCCGCAAAAAGCACGCACCATTTTGCTCCAGCTATTAATTGCCCATACAAGCAAGTCGTACTCTATACATTGAGTAGCGGCACCACACTCAGGTGTCATGTTATCTTCATAAACCACCAAATTCTCATTGTCAGATATCTGCGCCAACTCTTACGTTGCACTTCCTATCTCAAAGATGCTGCTAGCGGCACCAAAATTCGACAAGTCAGAACTGCGCCTTTCATCTGCGTCCTCGCCTGGCGCTGACAAAGAGGATAAAATAATATTACGCGATGAAAAGGCACCTGGATCCTGTTCTCCTCCTGTTGCGCACATTTTGCGGCCACGACCAATATCAAGGCTGACAACTGCCAAACAGTTTTCTAGTTCGTCGTGAACAGCAGTCGACGTCTTTGACGAATGAACACTTCGCTTAGCGAGCACTTCATTCTCTTCATGATAGAGCGAATTTAGCACTTTATCAAACTATCACGAAGGGCATGGGTAACATATATACACTACTGGCTTTGTGCCAACCAACACTTGTCACAGCACAACAATGCATGTTTAGAAATAACTCACCATTGAGGTCATCCTCTGGGCAAGCCTTTGCCGTTTCAGCTGAATTCCAGTGACACCACAATGAAACACAGCAGCACGGGCACGGCGACCGCAAAAATACTGTACTAGAAGAACAAAAAGCGTCAAAATTATTCCACGACTGCTGCTGACACGCGGGTTGTCGAATGAGCGCTAGAGATGGGTCGCTCAGGAGCGAGCCGGATCTTTTGAGCGGCTCTTTTTTGGAGAGCGAGTGAGCGGTGGCTCAGTAAAGTGAGCGGCGGTTCTTTTGGAGAACCGGTTCTCTCTCGTTCCGTGAGCCGTGCTGACCGTGCCTAACCGTTCCGTCAGAGCCGGGTCTGCTCCAGGGTGCGATTTGCGTGCCATCTATTGAGCATTGCGAGAAAGCAACTGCATTCCCTTCCTTCGCAACCACTCCCTCGCCTTCAGCTGTTTCCTCGTGTGCACTGCCGCTGGCACCCGCGTTTTTAAGGCGAAAACCTCATTTGGCTGATACTCGCGGCTAAAGTCACGTACGGTGTAACGCTGTCTTCCACGAATAACGCGCCTACTAATCAGGATAGGAGAAAATTAATGGTAGCATCAGATACAGGGGACAAAATGTAACTCCGAATCCAAATTTGATGATTGTATTCAGTGATTAGTTAATAAATTATAGTGAATTATAACGATAGGTATTTTCACTAATTCCTTCGAAGAAAAATGACTTCGAAGTGTTGCATCAACACACGATGCAATATCAGTGAGAGTCGTGAGACAGCGTTCGAACAGCAGCGGTCAACGAACGGCGCCATTCTTTGCCAATGCTTTGCGAGAAGACGGCTCCGAAGGGAACGGTGCGGTACGGCTCACTGAACGAGAGAGAGCCGGCTCTCCAGAAGAACCGCCGCTCACAGGAGAACCGCCGCTCACTTTTACTGAGCCACGGCGCCACAGCTCACTCGTTCTCTAAAAAGAGCGGTTCAAAAGACAGGCGAAGGCGAGAAGACACGGCTGTTCGGTACAGCTCACTGAACGAGAGAGAGCCGGCTCTCCAGAAGAACCGCCGCTCACTTTAACTGAACCACGTACGACGCCACGGCTGACTCGTTCTCTAAAAAGAGCGATTAAAAAGACCGAAGGTGGGGGTGTTTGCGACTCTTGCCAGGAAGGGTGGGAGAGCAGTTGCATTCGGCAGATTACCCGGCTCCGGCGGAACGGTTCAGGGTTGTCTACCGTCCGCGGGCACGGCTCAGTAAGAGCGAGAGAGAGCCGGCTTCCTCTCTCCAAAAGAAGCCTCACTCAAAAGATCCGGCTCACTGTTGCAGATTCAAGTGAGCCGGTGAGCCGCTCAATTCAGCCGGCTCACTTCAGTGAGCGGAACCGCTCTGAGCCGCTCACTGAAGTGAGCCGTTTTGCCCATCTCTATGAGCGCACGTCGCACGATTGGCTCTTGGCGCGGCCGCGAGTAGCCGCGGGTTGGATTTGTGATAGTGATCTCCATGACCATTAGACTGCGGGGCGTCACTTAAACCACAACTAAGTTTTTTTGGCAGTTATGATTTTGTCTGCGTGTTTAATTAATAAAACGTAACTACAGGTGTTTAAGAATATTTCGATAGAAATGTATCTTTCTACCTCAGTGCCACAGAGTGCAAGTACGCTTGCGCCGCTCACCAGTTGCATACGCACCACATGCAAGCTTGCACTCGAAGTAAAAATTAATAAATAAGTATTGTCATGGTGAGACGAAGTGACCTGGTATCGGCTTTGCTATTTGGGCTTCAGAAATAGCCCGAAAGAGAAGTCAATTAACCTATAGCATAAATGACTTAGCAATGCCATCGTATGTGGTTCAACATTTACTCATCATTTGACAAAATTGCTGCAATGTGAAAAGACCGCTTTCGAGCAACGTTATCAGCATGTTGCTTGGTAACATTGCAGCACCATTATTTAATGTTGGAGAATGTTTTTATTTTTTGCGTTATGGTGACTAAATGGGGTCCAATGTTAGCGCGACATAGTACAACATTGGCAGTGTTGTTGCAATGTTGCAGTAACATACTGAGCTCCTAGGGTAGTTTCTTTGTCATCGTCAATAGTCACTGCTATATCAAACCAATCAAAAGTTGAAACTTAGTGAGCGAACGAGAATGAAATCATTAAATTCTACAATGAACGTTTTTACCTTCTTGCCAGTTTATAAAAATATCATGAATGAAGAATCTAGAAAATAACGGTTCAAAAGGAGAGCTCTAAAGGAATTCGATTGCTTTGCAGCCGATGGAAATGCTGTTTTAAAGGCGTCTCTTCAGGCAGGTGAGCTAACTCTCTCTTAATCAGTCCATTTCAGTTACCAATTTCTTGTCATCAGCCACGACATCAACAGTGTCTTCCATTCTGTTTTAAAAATGCGGAATACATGCCCAAACAACACGTCCGTAGTGTGGTAGCCTGCCACTTTCAGTAATTGCCGTTTTACGTTGTTTTATTGATTTTATAGGATGTGTATATATAGCAGCCATGTATTATCATCCAGTATATAGTTCCGCCTTCTGTCTTCTTTCTTGTTTTCTTGCACCGCCCTGTTTTACGAACTGTATGTTCTCTAAAGAAGTCTGCGCCTTCCATGTTCGCCAAGAGCCCTTGTGCTCCTGTATTAACGCGACTGCGTTGAGGGCCCCGTGTCGCAGAAAAGCCGGTGTCGTCGTCGGCGGCATTGGCCGTGAGCCAAAAATCCCAGACGAATTAATAAATAAATTCCAGTAGGAAATTAGTCCAGTCGGGGAACCGAACCATCGCCTCCGGAGTGCCACCCACGCCAGCACGATGGCTTCTAGTGAACAAAGGCGCGTCTAGTAATAATATTATGGTGTTGTCTTAGAATGGTGCTTTCAGACATGTACTGTGCTGCATATTCCGTTCGGGTGTCCACTGAGATACTAAAGAAAGGCGTTATTTCTCTTTTATCAAAGGGCGGAGGTGGTGCCGAATCGCGGCTACGGCCGCTTCTCTCTTTTTTGAGCCAGCGTCCGCTTCGGCGGGTGCTGTTGTTGCTGCGACACGCGTCTTTTCTTTCCTTTTTCTCTTTCCTCTGATCTTTCAACTCTCCTCTATCTGCACGTGGCAGCGGTGGTGGTTCCGCTGGAGCCAGTTGGCAGGCACGTGCAATTTCCACTTCATCCTTCTCTCTGTCGCAACAACAACAAATTTTTCATCAAACCAAAATTCATTGCATTGTCCTTATTGCCCTTGGCGTGGTTCGAGTGTCCACCGAGATATGAGAGATATTGACAAAAACGTAACCGAAATTTGCACAGATTCCCAGGCCGCGTACCGCCACTAGCTAAAGGGCGTGGCGACGCCGGCAACACATCGTATTCTTGCCACAGTCACCTCTCTCGACCGAACGGTTACTCTGTCGTGGGTCCCTGGGAATGCCTCAATCCCCGGTAATGAGCGCGTTCATGCGCTGGCCCGAGAACTCTCCTCCCGGACCCCGGATGATCAGGCACACAACCCTGCGAAAGAGGCTACGTCGGTCCTGTATACATATCATCAAATTACAACATTCTACAAATTCAGCGGCATGACACTGCCACCACCCCACAGTACCTTGTCGCCCTCATCCAGCGCCACATGGCGACAATTACAGACAGGCTGTTTTATTTCCCCCCACCGTCTCTCATGCTTTCACCCCACCTTTCCTCCTGATTGTACCACCTGTGGCGTGCCCAGATCCATGCTTTTCCGCTACCTTTGGGAATGTCCTTCCCCAAAGACAGTACCCCCAATCCCACTCATTCTTACTGGGAGGCTGCTTTACGGACCGCTCAGCCCGCCGGCCAGAAATGGCTGGTGGATCGGGCTTTACGTGAAGCGCAAGCCCGTGGACTCCTGGACCAGTAGGGGACCATCCTGGAAGATTTTTTTTTTTTGATGTAATAAACTTGTTTCCATCCATCCATCTATCATCTCCTTCCGACAAGGCGTCGCACCGAACGGGCGATGGCGTTCCCAGGTCTCCTTGGCAGCGCTGCAACACGCTGTCGCGTCCCACTATTGAAGCTTTTTTGCGCCCTCCAATTTAGTGGTATGCTCTAGGGACGCGTTCTTTTGCTATGTGTACTTTTAAAAACTTGTCAAAAGGACTTGCGCGTCTCCTAAAATGGGTTAGGCTGAACTCAGCAACTGCCCAAATCACCGCTAAGTAAAAGTGCATTGCGTCTAAAATACACCCATAAACTGAACGGCTTGCTCATGTTTTGCAGTATGGCTTGAACCAGAAAATGATAATTCATGTGGCTCCACACGCAGCGCTGTGCTAGGTCCAGTCCTCTTTCTGAGCGCAATGCAAATATCTTGATGAAATGACTGCTTCAAAAACCCTTTCTGTCCATTTACTCATGTAGTAGCAGAAAAGTTGGTCGTGAGCTACAAATCGCAGATGCATTAATTAATAAATAAAACCGGATAGGAAACTGGTCGAGTTGGGCTATCGAGCCATGGCCCCCGGAGTGCGAGGCGAGCACGCTAACCACTCCGACACGCACGCTCGATGGTTTGGGATGAACAAAGCCGCGTATAGCGAATGCGGGTATTGTCTTAGGAGGGTGCTTTAGACACATGTGCTGTGGTATCCATTCCTTTCGGGTGTACACCGAGATATGAGAGACGGGCGTATTTCCTTTCCTTGAAACCAAATTTCATTTCATTTTCCTTCCCTTACGGCGCGGTTCGGATTTCCACCGAGATATGAGAAACAAGCGTCGTTTCCTCCCCTTCGGGTAAAACGCCGCGTCGAAATGGCGACGGCGTTCCGTGGGCCCCTTGGCAAGGCTGCAACACGCTGTCGCGTCCCTCTCGTTAAGACTAAGCTTAAGCGTAATCCAAATTTTTTTTAAATGACCCCTAATACACAAATTTAGCGCCTTGCGATGCCATGGTTTCAACCTCACTAGAGCTTGGTATTTTTCTTACATATTCATTGTCATTTGTACAGTTATTGACAACGTCCGCATGCAAATTTAGGAGGTGGTCGGCAATGGAGGTTGTCGGCAAGTGGTCGGCAATGAGCGCGACTCGGCTCTCACTGAAAGACGGTGGTCGGGATCCGTCCGTCAGAAAGCTGCTGATTATATCGAGCAGAGAACCCTCTAAGACGTCTTAAAGCTCTGCGTAAAAACTCACGGGGATACCGTCAGGTCCGGGGGCCGAGGCAGCATTCATTTTTGCTACTGTGGCGCGGAGCTCTTTTCGCGTCATCGGTGCGCAGAGTTGCTGCGAGAGCTCGTCCTCAACTGCGGGGAGACCCCGGCAGAAACCGCGGAGTGCGTCGCAGAACGCGGGGTCGCCCGTCCGCTCGACACTGGAGGCGAACAGCTCGGACACGTGGCGTGCGAGGACGTCGCGGATGTCCGTGGCGCTCCTACTCGTGGCCCCGGTGGGCAGCGCGATTTCCGCAATGAATGCGGTCGCATCCTCCTCGAGGGCGCCAGCGCGAACCTGCCCTGAGACCGATGGGTCGGCTACGGGCCTGCCCTGAACGAGGGCCCGGCTGGCAGCGCGCGACGACTGCCGCAACAGCGTCTCGTAGCGAGCCTTCAATAAGTTCTAGCAATCGCGCATAGCAAACGTTAGCGGCGCGTCTCTCTTAACTATGCGGATGCGAGCCAGCGTCTCATTGAGTTAGCGAGTGATGCGCGCTCTTTGCCGACGGTCTTCCGCGATAAGGAGTGCACGCCACTCCCCTTCCGCTCGTCCCACGGCAGTGATGCGTTAGCGCGCGCGCCCGGAGCACCCAGCGCACGCTGCAATGATGTGACACTCGACCAATCTGTCAGCAGGCTGGCGTCCATTCGCCACAAGTCTACTCGTGGGGCGCACCCGCCAAAGTCCAGCACTACTGATAGCGGTCGATGGTCGGAGATGCGCGGAGTGCCCCGGGGAAACTCGAGTACTTCGCACGAGGGAACAAAAACTTACCGAGCCTACTGGCCGACCTCCCTCTCTCCCACGTGGCCCCGAAGTTGTCGCCATGCAAGGAGACCCATGCGTCGGACAGTCGGAACGCCTACGCCGAACGGCAACAGTGTCAGCATGGACACCAGCCCGGACCTGACGCTGAGCCGCTACATCCGCGGTGTTACCTGGAACAGAACAAAACATACACTGGGCAGTGATCATTGCATTATACAAATCAGTGTCTCATAGAAACCACCCCGTCACGCAAATACAACACACAAACTCCTTAAGTGGGATGCCTTTCGCGCTATACGCACCGATCTCTCAGGCACTCCCATCGCGGACGTCGTCACATGGGCGCAATCACTCACGCATGACGTTCACCACAACACGCGACACATTGAAACTACAACCGAAACCCCTACCCTCGACACACGCCTAGCCCACCTCTGGGAGGCTTATCACCGCATCCTTGAACGCTGGAAAGGCAACAAACACAACAGAACGCTTAAAAAACGCCTAGCCGCACTGCAGACACAAATCCAACAACAATCTGAGGAGCTCTGCGGGTCCAACTGGGACCAGGTATGTGACGGCATCGCCGGAAACCTGTCCAGAAAACGCGCATGGCAACTCCTGCAAAACCTCATTGACCCCCCACACACCGAATTAGCAACACAACACCACGTGACACGCCTCACACACGAACACCTTGACGATCCCGACACCCTGCTACACACATTTCAAACCATGTACACCTCTCCAGGCGCCCCCACATCTCTACCCCACTACACAGGACAAGCAAGCTCCAAACTCGACACCGACATCACGGAGACGGAAGTCAGAGCGGCCCTCATGATTCTCTACGCAAACTCCGCACCCGGTGCACACCAGATCACAAACTCCATGCTCCGTAATCTGTACGAACGATCGATCACGCAGATTACGAAATACTTCAACCAGTGCTGCAGCAATGGTAACCTCCCGCAGTCCTGGCGCCACGAGAAGGTAATATTCATACCCAAACCCCTCAAACCCCTTACAATCCAAAACCTTCGCCCGATTTCGCTAACCTTATGCCTCGGTAAGCTCCTCGAGCATGTTGTTTTAGCGAGACTCAAAAGTCACATTGCAGACAACAATCTTTACCCGCATAGCATGGTGGCATTTCGCCCCCATCTATCCGCACAGGACGCCATGCTACAACTCACGAAAGACCTTTTCGACCTCCTTCTTTCAGGTCACACCAAGGCAGTCTTAGCTTTGGATGTTACCAAAGCTTTTGATCAAATTGAACATCAGGCTATCATGACTTCCTTTTCCCCTTTGTATGTGGGTGTGCGCACGTACGCCTACATACAAGCATTCCTCACTGACCGCATGGCTGAAATACACTTCGGCCCTCTTTCTTCCCCCTCGTACACGCTTCAGAGTATCGGCACCCCTCAAGGGTTCGTCCTTTCCCCCTTTCTCTTTAACATTACCCTCATCCCCCTCGGCCGAAAATTGGCAACTATTCCCCACCTGAAGCACAATCTTTATGCCGACGATATCACCCTGTGGTTCAACCACGGCAGTAACGGCGGCATACAGAACACCTTAAAGGAAGCAGCCACACTCACCCAAAATTACGCACGGACCATCGGACTCCCCAGAGAAGTCCGAACTCTTCCTCAACCGGCCTAAGAACCACCGCTGCCCCCGCTCCCCTATTGCCATTGAACTGAATGGTGACCCGGTACCTGAGGTTGGCACCCTCCGTGTATTGGGTCTGCATATCTAGAACGATGGCAAAAACACCACCACCGTCTAGAAACTCAAGCAGGTTGTAGGCACGATATCGCACCTCACCCGCAGAGTTTCAGGACATCACAGAGGCATCAAGGAGCGCGAGTATGTCGCCTCATTCATGCCTTTGTCCTCAACTGTGTGCTGTACACTACCCTACACTTACAACTATCCGAACATTTGACATAAACGCTTTGGATGCTTTGATTCGCAAGGCATTCAAGGTAGCACTTCATCTTCCCCTCAACACACCCACAGAAAGATTACTAGGCCTGCGCCTCCACAACACGATCGGGAAACTGGTGGAGACCCACCGACAGGCCCAACACATCAGCCTCACACAAAACTCCACAGGTCGGTATATCCTGCACTCCCTGGGAATCAGAATACCTGCCAAACCCCAACTCTCCTCGCCATCCCACGACCTCTTCACCGAGAGATCCTCATCAGGCCGCTCACGAGGAATATGCACCCGTCCCACCACGAGCAGCGTCATAGAGCCCGTGCGAAGGCACTCCATCAAGCGTACGGCTCCGAGCCGAACGCCGTATGGGTGGACGCTGCCTGCACGGGTGATGAAGCGACCGCAGCTGTGGCGGACTCCTCTTTATCTGCCCTCCTTACACTACTTCTCTCTCCAGACACCTTCCCAGAGGCTGCAGAGGAAGCCGCCATTGCACTTGCTATCACTCGCACGGAAGCCCGGTACATTTTGAGTGACTCTGAAACTGCGATTCTAATTTTTGCTCGAGGCCGAGTCCATATCCCTGATTTTGGCATACTGGATTCGCCAGATACACCGCCACCCCGCCAGGTGAAGCTCATATGGGTGCCTGCGCGCTCCGGGAATCCCGGAAACGAGGCAGCCCACCTTTTAGCCCGAGGTTCTTTAAACCGGGCTCAGGAGGCCTCTGATCGGAGATTCGCGAAGGAGCGCATGCACTCATTCAGCGAGCTGACGCAGGCCTGCAGAGCCTCACGCCAGCTCTTTCCCACGCCACTCCTCTCTAGATAACAAACAAGCAACACTCTGACGCAGACTACATACACACTCTCACCCCTCACCCTTTACCCTAGCCTACTATCATCCATCCTTCCCCACTCCGGCATGTACCTTAGCCCAGAACCCTTCGCTTCTTTTCTCCACATCCTTTCCCTCTGCCGGGCGGACCCTACCCCACGGGACTTAGAGAACCTCAAGACCTGGGAGGACTGGGAGACCCTGCTGCGCTCGGAGGACCCGGCCGTGCAGACCATCGCCACCGGCCGAGCTGCCAGTGTTATTGACCTTAGGAATATAAACACTTGAGTGCAGTGGGGTCGTGCGGGGACCCTGGGACGTGCCCCGAATTCCTCTTGAAGGAAGGAAGGGAAAACTTTATTTACCTCTTGAAATAAAGCTTTTCTCTCGCTCTCTCACCCAGAGACACTCCGAGCAGCCCTCCTGCAAAGAAGAACCGTTACTCAGACGCCACACCTCTTCCCATGTCCCCAGAAATACAGGGTGACCGAAAAATACTGTAACGCGAAAAGACAAAAACTTTTCAAAAGCAACCCAATTGAGGCGCACTTTTTTTTTATTCGTAAGCTGACTAAATTATGGAAAAAAGTTTTCATTTTAATTTCAAAATGTCCACCTCCTGCTTTTATACAGGCCTCCAGACGCTTTCGGAAATTTTTCAAAATAGCCTCGATGCCTTCTGGAGTGATTTGGTTCCAGGCCTTCCGCAGAGCACGTTGGAGGGATTTGATGGATTTGTGCTTGGAAGAACACACTTTTTGCTCCAGGATACCCAAAACAGCAAACTCCAAAGGAGTGAGATGAGGGGAATTGGACGGCCAAGCATGCTTCCCCCAGAAGGCAGGAAGATTCGCCTCACTCCACTGGATTGTTTTCATCCCTCCGTGGGCAGGTGCACAGTCTTGCTGCAGCTATCAGCCAACGCTTTTGCATTTTCTTCGGCCCAGGGTATGACGGCGCCCCCCAGGATGAACTCACGGTAGCTCTCAGCATTGATTTTGACTCAGTTTGGAAAAAAATATAGTATTGGTATTCCCAAACCCTGAAATCCCACCCCAAACCATGACCCTATTGGGAAAATGTGATTTCTCCACGCTAAACTTTCGAGGTGACCCGACTGGCAGCAATTCTCGATGGTTTTCTGAATTCCAGGTCGGTTAGAGAGTGAAAATCTTCTCATCGGTGAAGAGAACCGGTTTGAGGGCTTCGCCGCGGCTCAGCTGCTTAACTCTGCAGCACTTTTCCAATCTGGAGACCTTCACGTGGTCCATAAACAGCTGGGCCTTTGCTGGTTTGCCCACCTGAAGCCCTAGATCTTGTTTTGTAATAAGGGAGTAATTACTCATTTGCATCCACCCGAGCGCAGCCATACGGCTACAAAGGAAAGCTATACAGCTTCCTCACAAACTTCGTAGTTAAAGAAAAATTCGTCCTCGTCCGGGGTTCGAACCCAGGACCACCGCTACAGCGGAGCAGTCGCTCTACCAATTGAGCTAACCAGGACGGCAAGCTTATGGTAGGACGAGAGCGAATTGATCAATAACTCGAATTGGGAACTGGGTTGGTCAAATGTTTAGGGGAATCCCCCATGGTGGAGTAGATTTGATATAAGGGAGTAATGGCTCATTTGCATCCACCCGAGCGCAGCCATACGGCTACAAAGGAAAGCTATACAGCTATACAGAAACTCAGTTTCTGAGAAAGCTGTATAGCTTTCCTTTGTAGCCGTATGGCTGCGCTCGGGTGGATGCAAATGAGTAATTACTCCCTTATTACAAATCTACTCCACCTTGGGAGATTCCCCTAAACATTTGACCAACATAGATCTTGTTTTACAAGTAACGACATGGTGGAGTTGCTAACTCCATGCTCGCGGGCGAGTTTTCGCATGCTCCTCTGGAAATTTCGGTTCACTTTCTTGCTGACTGCCAATTTCAGTTCCCTGGTTTTTGCAGTTCGAGGCCTTCCGCTTCGCGGCCGGTCCTTGACATCTCCTGTCTCCTGGAATCGTTTGACGACACGATGCACTTGGACTCGGTGCAATTTAAGCATATTTGCAATTTTAGGAATACGCATCCCCAACCTGTGCTGGGCAATAATAGAGTACCGCAATACTTCGGAGACCATTTTTCCTGGAAATATTGCACCAATGGCAGTAAAATAGAAGTTCTATTTTAGAAAAACACAAGTGACATGAACAAATCAGTGTCGACGCTCAAAAATGCAAACAATAATAAATAGCATGAAATTCAACAGACGTTACAGTATTTTTCGGTCACCCTGTAGACGTTAAATTAACTGCATCGAAGCCAAATTTGACCACAAACTATAAGATCTAGATGCCAGCCTCGAGGCCGGATTCAATCACCTTGCCACCAACCTCACCGAAAAACTTGAGCAGCGAATGGACGCTATGCTTACCAAGATGATGCAGCTCATGGAACACAATTTTACCCATCGCTTCACCCAACTTCAAACCGCTCCACTCCCCCCATCCTACCTCCGCAAGCACAAACCACCTTTCCTGAGCAACACCTACCAATTGACATCCGTCTAACTGCCCTCCTCAATCCACCCACTATTTGAGCTTAATTTGAGCGTGATTTTAGAAGGATCTCTGCAGTGTAATCAGTTTTCATTTAGTGATGGTCTGGCGGGATGAGTGGCTTAATTTGGCTTAATTTAATCGTGATTTTAGAGGGATCTCTGCAGTGTAATCAGTGTTGATTTGGTGATGGTCTGGCGAGACGATTGGGCTACAGACGGCGCTTCCTCTTGTTGTGTGTGGCTTGGCGTTTCTGGCTCCGTTTGCCTCGCCACGCAGACAACTCCCAGTGCTGTAGTTCAGACACCTCGATAAGGAAAGGCCTGGAGGACTGCCGAAGGAGAGCCCATTCTCGCACGTCCAGTCAGCTGAGCTCTGTAGGAGCAGCTCATCTCCCGAGTGTATTGTCTGGCGACGGGGGTACTGTAATGAACGATGTGCACACCAGCTGAAGAAGATTATGGCGCAGATTCGATCCACCGGGATGACCACAGTGGCAGCAACAGTAGCGGCAATTTCGACATGTCGTTTGACCCCACGATGATCCCACCAAAAAAAGGATGACTAGCTGGGAAGTAGCTTGTGGAGTAATTCCCACGCTCGGCTTGGTGCGAACGACATTCCCCTCGGTACCCCGCAAGAAGTGACCGACGGTGGATAGACGACAGGGGAAGAAGGGATTAACCGCATCTGAGAGGAGCCGGGTCGAATCGGAGGGAGCCAGCGCAGATGCGGTCCTCGGCGCCACACGTCTCCCCTTTGCTCGGTAGACACGTGACGCTTGCAGTAAGGTGGCACCACAGTGCGAAAAAGCTGCGGACTTGCGTTTCCTCCTTGCCAGTCCCACGCGTTGACTCCGCAACCAGTGCCTCCACTTGCTGTGCTGTGCCGATCTGTGCCTCGTGTTGAATTGGCCACCGCCTGGTGAAGGGGCGGAGCCTTAGGGTATTTAACCGGTGCCCTAAGTGAGAACGAACGCTCTGGGCCTTGGCGACAAGGCTCATCCAGTCGGTCGACTTTATCAACTTCTAAGTCTTGACCCTTTGCTCTTTTGTACAATATGTAATTAAGTTTCTTCAAAGTGTCAGTAAACCTGCTTGTGTTCTCGTTCCAAAATGTCAATTTTCTTCCATCCTCGTCCCTTCACCGGCCCAACCACGCTACCCTGCATCACAACAACTGCCCATACTACCCAAGCCGTACACACTGGTGGCAGCGGAGAGATGCTGCTACACGACTTATTAGAGTATGCACTTAAGCAGTGGATATGGAGGAGCACTTTGCACGCTCGGCACATCATTCTGGTGTTCTTTTTGCACTGCCTGCAGCTGTTTTGCTTGCCCAATGGAAGCACATGATGACCACTGCCTTCTCTTAAATGGAACGAGAGGGTCCTCCTCGAGCCTAGTCTCTCTAGTGAAATCATCCTCTTAGTCAATAGGCCTTGCACTACGTGCCTTGTAAACTGCAGCTACTTGCACACGTTGTGCCATCCGGAAGCTCCATGTCAACAGACAGGGCATCACGCCCCACATGGGCCTCCGCCTCTTCCAGGCCATGGCAGCGGCTCTCTTCCTATACGCCTTTCCACTGGTTCGGCTCAATGTCAGCCAGCTCCTCTCCACCGAGCGCTGTCAGGGGGCTGCCATCCGCCTCTGCCTGGGACTGCCCCGGGACTCCCAGATACCTGCCACCCTGGCTGAGGCTGAGGACTGGCCAATGGAGGTATGGGTGAACCCCATGGCCCTTGTCCATATAGGACGTCTTCATCTCGCCCCGGATAGCCGCCCCCTCCTGGAGCGTCTCCTGGCACGGCATGACTCTCGCATGGGGCACCTTGCCCTGGCTTTCGAACAGCTGGGTGGGGGGCAGCCTGAGACCCTGCAGCCTCCCCCTCATCCAGACCTTTGATACGAGTTCCGGATCCACCTCCCGGCACCTGGGGCCCGTCGCAAGCGCTCAACACCTACACTCGGTCTCCGGCAGGATGCGGCATATATGCAGGAGGAGGAGCTTAAGGGTTGCACTCCTCTGTTCACTGACGGCTCGGTCATCCACGGAGACTGCCCCTCCGCAGCTGCTGCCTGCGTGGCCCCGACCCTCGCCGAGACCAGACAGTCTCGCCTCCCTTTCGTTGCCAGCTCCACCCTGGCAGAACTGGCGGCCCTCCTCCTGGCTGCAGACGTCCTGGAGTCTCATCCAGAGGTTCTGTCCGCAGCAATCCTCACTGACTCCAGGGCGGCCCTGCATCTGCTCTCCGAGCCGACGTGTCCTCAGCCTGTTATCCACAAGTTGGCGGCCAGGCTGGATGGCCTCCTGGACAGGGGCTGCCTTGTCCATCTGGCATGGATTCCTGGCCACGACGGAGTGCCGGGCAATGAGGCCGCCGACGCCGCGACCAGGGCTGCACATAGCAACAGGGCACCACCGAGCTCAGCTGTGGTGCCTTCGGACGCTGCCCGCACCATCATGGAGCGCCACCTGCTGCTTCGGCACCCTGACCGCAGGGTTACTGAGGGGAGACAACCATCACCCCTTCCATCCAGTGGACTCACCAGGCAGCAGGCGGCCCTACTGCTGCGCTGATGATCGGGTGCTCTTGGACGGGCGACCGCCTACACAAGAAGGGCCTTGCAGCTCCTTCCGACTGCCTCCGCTGCGGGCACCCGGAGGCGACACTTGACCACGTCCTCCTGGAATGCCCGATCTTCGCGCCTCAACAGGCCAAGCTCATCACCTGTTACCGGGCACTGGGCTTACCAGCCCAGACCACACAAGACCTGCTCTTTCCTGCCGTCCACAACACCCGTCGCGCTATGGATGGTCTCCTCGACTATTTGGAGGAGACGGGACTGGACGTCTACCTCTAGTCGTCCAGACACCACCAGCCCGAGGTCATTTCCCCTGGCCACCTTGCACATGCGGACCCCTTGTCCCCCAGACCATCATGGAGGGCAGGGGCACAGGCTCTTCAAATGCTGAAGCCTACAGCAGGGCGTGGTGGCTCTTCTCTGCGCTCCTTCACTATTTGTCTTCCCTAATCCTTTCTATCTTTTCTTACTCCTCCTCTCTTCTATCGACATGCAGGCAGTGGTAGTGGTATCCATACCAGCCACAAGCCCGTGCCCTTTACCCTTTCATATTCTCGACAGCCTCTAACAACCACAACAACTGGTCAACCATTGGCTCACTGCCACGCTCCACGTAGAGCCTCCACGCTGCGACGCGCAGTTTACCAGCAGATTGCTCAAGAAAAGCGTTGTCGCGAGGAAAACAACACTTTGCAAGCGAGACGAGACAGGCGCAACTTCAACCGTTTACTGACCGCGAATGTGAATGAATATAAGAAAAACAATCAAGAGGATGAGCAATAACCACCCATGGGCGCGAGGCTTTCACAAAAAGTGGAAAAAAAAGATGAGTGAGCCACAAAGCAGTCTCAGCCCCGTGTATCTAAACAAGGAGATTCATTCTTATAAATAGTAATTGTTGGAGTATTAACACGATTCTACAGTGGCTTTTGATATAGAAAGCCTCCAGCAGTTCACTGGCTGTCTGGTCTTTACTTCTGTTTTAAACCTTCGTTTCTTTCAGCCTTGCTGCACACTTAAGCTTTCGTCCTTCACCGCAGGCTTTAGAATGATGCGGCAAATGTGCCATTTTGTAAATACCGATTATGTTCTCGTAATTTTTCGTTAACAGAGCGGCTGGTTTGGCCGGTGTATTTCTTACCGCGCGTGAGAGGAATCTGACAGACGACTCTTACTGCACAATTAACAGACGGAGCTGCATGTCTTTTTTTTACATTCAGCTTCTTTTGCCTTGTTGGGATCAGTTTTGACGCACAAGGCAGTCAGTTTTATTGGGGCGGAACAAGCAACAGGAATCTTGTATTTTCTTGCCACACACTTCAAATTGTGCGCCACCTTATGAGTGTACGTGATGACAACCAGTCTACTTTTTCATTTGGTGACCTCATATTGAGTACTTTTTTTACAAAATGCCTTCTTAAATTTTCTCAGCAAAGCTTCTCCTACTGCGCTTAAGATCGAAGTTGGAAAACCTGCTTGTTCCAACTTTCGAAACTGGGTTTGAGACCTTTCCCCCGCTTTATGGCAGCATTATTTCTTCAGCGACGCTTCCAGGAACATCTGAGCAATGACGCGCTTTACATTCTTCAAATGAGAAGGGTCATAGGGCATCAATTTTTTCGCGAGCGAGGGCAAAAGCTTTCGTCTTTGAGCTTGATGTTAGTATCTCAAAACTGCAACTTATTGCCTTGGGCAAGCTCATGGATGAAGTCTAAACCTTTTCCAAGTAGTTTAAAACCAGATAAAATTTCTTCCGCGGTTTGTGGGTAAGATGGGGGAGCCTGCTTCTTTAAAACTATGAAAAAAAGTTCTACATATAAAAAGTTTTCAGCTCTTGGGCTTCGTCAAAGTCATCGCTGCAAAGTATGCGTGCTACAACCCTTTTCTGGAAGCATGCACCAACTACCCCCCCCTCAACAAATACTACTCAGCAGATTGCTCGTCAATGGCAAATACCACTTTTTGCCATGAATACATGGCCAATAGTCACTGAAAATCCGGTCAAGAGAGTCCACGCCTCTCTTGTTCTGTTTATTTTCTTGGATTAGTATTGGCGGTGGCACATTGACCCATTACAGCTCTTGCTGTAGAGTGCATCTCGTTATATTAGTGGCAGCACATACGCACTTGTCCTTCCGTTTTACTGCAATTATGTCACCATCAGGCATGTAGTCAAAGGATCCTTTCTTTCGTTTCGAGAGTTCTTTTGAATATTCTATCGGACACCTTTTTAATCTATTCTCTCGCACGGTGCCGGTAGCCCAAAATCCTCGCGCTTTGAGTTCTTGCGGTAGAGAATGAGACATGAAAAAGTTATCCGTAAAAACAGTGTGGTCTGTTGGTTCTGCCACACACTGATCTCCTCACCGCCTTTTCCGCTGCAAATGTCAATGTGAAAGGGATAACCTCATGAAGATGAGAGAGTCCACCGCTTGTAGCCAAATCGCATTGGCTTTCTCCTCATGAACATTTTGCAGCTGTGGCGACCAAGATATGGAACCATTTCTTCATCGGCACTGACATTAGTCGGGAAGGTTTCAGTCTGCTCAAGCGAAGTACTTACTAGGCGCTGAAGGGCATGATATTCACCATTTTGTCTCGTTTTTCAAGCAATGTACTATCAGCAGCATGAATGCACTCTTTGATTTAGCGGAATTTGGCTTGACTGATTCTATTACATACAAGTGAAACACTGATATCAACTTTTGACCAGTAAAGTCTGTGCGGGGAAGCTTATCGTAGCCACTGAAGAAAAGAATCGCTAGAAATAGACGAAGGTATTTTTCTGTGAGTTCACAGCTAGTGATGATCATTCTTTGTCGAACATACTTGTTCGATTGTTCACTTATCAGATGAATGATTTCTTTTTTGAAGAATAAAGAGGATAGCCAGTACGGACCTGCGTCGACTAAATCCGCGTGCATTACTCGAAGCGGTTTGCCCTGAGAACTAGCCATTCAGCTCGTGCACTTAGTAGTACGCTTGCATTTGATGTTCTCGGGCTCGATTTGTTGCATTTTAATGCGCCACTTCTTAGAGAGTGGGTTCGATTTCCTCAGTATCATAAGTGTGCACCTCTATCTCTCTTGCAACATCATTTGGCAGAGCATCCGCCTAAGCGATATCGGTATCCCCCCTTCTACATCGGTAAGGGCCTCTTCCAGATTTGATGGTGGCTTAATTTCAAATCAATGTTTCCTGAAGCATCATCGCTGCGAACCATTTCCACAGCTTCCTCAGAAGTTAAAAACTTGTTCCGAGGCATCTGTAGGGTAAAAATGGCCAGTGATCAAATCAGTACCAGCTACAAATTAAGCTGCCCCTATACTACCGCTTTGGGTCAATGTTTCATCTGGGAACTTTTATATGAATTCTCAAATATTTAGACCATCGCATCACATAATTTAAGTTGAATACGTCATCGCAATTGGTTACACATTAGACACATTAGAACTTTCATAGAAGTCTGTTTTGGCGACTTGCCGATGTGAGATTATAGCGGGAAATTTGTAAAGAAGTTGTAGCCTGCGTCAGCGTGATAAAAAAACTAAATGCGAGTGTTTTTCTGCTTATAAATGAAAGTGTAGACATTTTAAAACGTGATAAATCCTTATTTTAGTGGATTATAAAAATATAAGCACTGCTACAGTGTGTTATTGTGTGCTAGTGATTTGTTCCCAAATGTGAAGAATGACGCCAGAGGGACCAACTTATCAAATAGGCGACCCTAAACATTTACATGCTTAGATAAGGGCAGGTTGGACAGACCGTAGTCAGAAAGACATCGCTGTTCGACTTATATATTGCAGCTGTCAGAAAGAACAATCTTGAAGACAAATTACATTTTGGCTGTTGCAGGTGAAGTTGCCTCTCATTTTTTCATCGTAGCTGACAGCAGTGCAAATAGCTATCTCTGACGCTGTCATCTCTGTACGTGCAAGGTTTAGAGCGAGATATATTGCATGGTGCACAACCGGAAGCACTGCGCGGGTAACTTTGGAAGACGCGAAAATATATCGCAAGTGGATCGCGATAGTACAGCTCACTGCGGTTCATTAAACACGTCCTGTAAACGGTCACTTCGCATCATGATAATATGCCTTCTTATATGCGCGTTACGTTGGGGTAGATGCAGTATCAAAGCAGACGCAAAACAGTATCTTGCGTTCACTTGCGCGTGCGCGTTTCACGGCGTTACCAGTTATATTTGCAGGATACTTCTGTTTCATAACATCTGTGCGAAGTTCTGTGCAATTCTAATGAAACCCCGAAGGTTTTGAGCATATTCTTTAAAAGAGAACGGCTGGGCTCTAGGGAATCCTAGTTTTACAATGCTTTAGGTTTGGTTTGGTTTAAGGAGTTTAACGTCCCAAAGCGACTCAGGCTATGAGAGACGCCGTAGTGAAGGGCTCTGGAAATTTTGACCACCTGAGGTTCTTTGACGTGCACTGACATCGCAAGTACACGGGCCTCTAGAAGTTCTGCTCCAACGAAATTCAGCCGCCGCGGCCGAGATCGAACGCGCGTCTTTCGGATAAGCAGCCGAGCACCATAACCACTGAGCCACCGCGGCGGCCTACAATGCTTTCTATGGCTGCTGTTGAATTGAATGTAATTATCGCAGTCCGAAGGGTTTCTATAAAGGCTGCTTACTAGTTTGTTATCGTCAAGAGACACTGCTATATCAAACCAACGAAAAGTTGAAACAGATTGAGCTTACCAGAATGAGACTTAAATTCTACAATGAACATTAACAGTTCTTTTTACCTTGGCGCCAGTTTATAAGAATATCATCATTGAAGAATCTAGAAAAGAACGGTTTAAAACGAGACCTCTAAAGGAATTCGATTGCTTTGCAGCCGATGGAAATGTTATTTTAAAGGCGTCTCCACGGGTAGGTAAGCTAACTTCCCTTATAAAAATGGTCTATAGGCTTTCTATAGACTTTTTATAGACTCTATAGCCATCCTTTAGACTTTTCGTTTTGTCTATAGACAGTCTATAGAAAATGTATACACTAAAGTCTATAGCTGCTTCAATTTCCTTTCGTCTATATATGGTCTATTGACTCTCTATAGACAAAATTGTATAGCTGCCTCAATTTCCTTTCCTCTATAGATAGTCTGTAGACTAAGGTCTATGGCTGCCTTAATTTCATTTCTTCTATTGGCTGTCTATAGGCTCTCTATACACTAAAGTCTATAGCTGTTTCAATTTCCTTTTGTCTATAGACGGTCTATAGACTCTCTATCGGCTACAGTTTAGAAATACCTCAATTTCCTTTCGCCTATATACTGTACACTATAGACAGTCAACTGTCTATAGACCAGTTTATAACAATGCTAATTTTCTCTAATAATGTTCTATACGCTGACTTTCGACTAAGTCCAGAACAATGTCAATTACTTTTTGCACTGCATGCTGAGGGGACCTGCATCTGGTGACCGCAGCTATGTCGGGAGTCCTCCACCACCTTCGCTATTACGGAAATTAAAAAGTATTGCGTGAGGACACTACAACACCCTCCTGCATATTGTTTTAGGAGCCTTGATAAGCTCCTTTTCATTATACCGTGACGTATATTGTCAATGCAATTAAATATTTAATGCTAACAAGTAAGCCGAGGAAAGGCAGCCGTTCTTCAGGTAAGGGCACCCGCAAACTGTACTACATCGAACGAATACGCTGTCTCTTAAAGGAATCGCTCGACACAATTCCATTCCATCTTTCGATCGTTACTGTCCTACACGCTGAAATCAGAAACATTTCTTCAACGGTTCTACATTTCTCTTTAAAACGCCCTGAAAACAAAGGGGGCAAGGCGGTGGTCAGAATTCAAGGAAGCGCTCATCCCTTAGAAACACCTTAGAATAGTCTCAAAGAGCCTGGTCCTCTGTGCGATTAACATCTGCCATTTATACCTTTGCAGTTTGTATTCACGTGAATAAGTGCTGCGGCGCAACAATCACAAAGCCAGTATTTTTCGTTCCTACCCTTGCACCTGTTGCTTCGGAGCCGATGACACGCTTTTGTCGCGCATATCAGTTTTCTAAACATGAACACGCGCAAAAAAGACGTTATGCTATGCAGCATTATAATCATTATTTAAGAATTGTACCACATACTATTCGGTGGGAGATGCGGCGCGTATACGGACAAGCAGTTAGATTTCGGTTCTGTTTTCACGAAAACAATAAGGTTTTTAGAGGGTAAGCGACTAATTTAAGCTTATAAACCAATTGCCTTCTGTGGTCTTGGATATCAGATCAAGCTGCACACGGCAAGAGTGCGAGCGATAAAGATACGACCGTGAAAGGGGTTTCTGTTTCATGTGTTACCCGTTTTACCGCGAAAGGGCGGAAAATCATTCGGGCTGCAAACAACCCTGTGCGTGGATGCATCGGTGGCGTTGGCGTTTTCTCTCGCGAATTACGTTTTCTTCAAAATCCAACTTCATCGTCCGCTTACGGTAAGTGTACTCGTTTATATTTTATTCATTTGGTCTCATAAACCACTCTAGGCAGAGCTGCGTGTGCAGAACAGATTATGTGCGCTGCGACAAACGTCCTATCTTCGTTTCTAAGGCGGAAGCCATCGGGTTCTCGACTAATGCCGCTTATGTCGGTACCGCTGTCTTTATTAACGCCCGGAAAGGCAGTCTGCGCGATGCCCTTGACGATAAGCCGCTCCTCGTGAGCTGTCTACTAAATATTTCGTGTTTCAAGGTAGATGCGCGGCTAGAAATGTCGTTTAGCCCCCGAATAATGGACGAAATGGAACTGTGCGTTAGTTAGCGTCGTCTGAGCTCAATTTATTTCGCACCTCCGAAAACGTACTTACATACACTCTCGTTCTGTGGTGGATTACGTTTATTTTCTAATCTTTGTGTTATCACCTGTCTGGACCATGGAGTGCTGTTCATTTTGAGGTATGCATTGCTTCCTACGTGTGAACGCTCGCTCGGTGCGCGTCGTGGACGCCGACTTGTCAGCAAAGGTGTTTTGTAACGCTATAGACTGCAGCGCGGGACGTTTGTCAAAGTTGTAGTCAAGCGGCGCTGGAGGAATGCTTATAGTGTGATGGGTGAATAAAATTCGCTGCCGGCGCGAATGGCCAGCGTGCTCAAACACCACGAAGAACCCACGAGCTGCATCCCGTCTACCCTTCGTCGCACACGCATGAATTCGTTCATATCTGTCATCAGTGCCGTTGGCCGCCCCCGCTGGCCTGCGCGCACTTCATTTTGAAAGCTGGGTAAAGGTCGGCTCGACAAGAGGTGGCTTACATTTCGTTCCGAGTGGTTCGTGCATGAATCCCGCTCACGCGTGCACAAATTTCTCGAATATCATTTGCGCGAGAGGCAAAGTATATATTTCTGATTTCAGACTGCTGCGTTACGAAAGCGCCGATGTAACTCGCCACTTACATGCTCCTAAAATGCAGTTCAGGTCTCGTGTTGTTATAGCTGCGCCTGTTGAAGGCGTTAATTGTTTCATTGAAGTACTGCCTACTTTGAGCGCATTCAATGCTTTCGCTGATTTTTCTAGCAGCGTTAGGTAAGTCTACCTCCATGCAAAAACACACCTATTTACTGCGCTTTTGGGGCTGTACTTGAAGGAAAAAATAAGCGAATTTTATATGGCATTAAATGACAGTAATATGTTAACTCAACCTCGCGACTGCATTAGAAACAGTGCAGCTGCAGCCACTGTGTGCTGCATGAGGTTTCTGAATAATGAGCGTGGCATGGAATCGCTGCAACCCGCTTGTTTTTAGGAGCACGCGCTGATGTATGAGTATGCTGTTCCGTCTTTGTGCTTCATGTTACAGGCGCAAATCTGTTGTGAACTGGCTGCTATCGGCTTACGTACACCCGGCCAAATCTTTAACTGGCTCTGGTGTTGCATCGCTAAATGCACCTTGTAAATAGGTGCCTATCGGCTACACTGCTGGAATATTCATGCTGTAATTTGACGCGTGAGATGGCATTTCATGCTTTCTTTTTATTAATATAATGTTTGAGTGGAGTACTTGCGTGTTTAGATCAAAGTTATCAGAAATATTCATCGTCTGCCACCACGAAGAGCCGAAACAAGTGGAATACGCAGCATAGGTTCTGGTGGCGCATTTGCACTTACTCTGGGTAAACGACTTGTCCGTCATGAAAGGAGCGGTAGTTTACCCAGAGGATGAGGCCATATGGACCAGATCAATTGCTGCGTATGCCGCTTGTTTCAGCTGTTCGTTGTGGCAGACGATGAATATTTCTGATAACGTTGATCTCAACACGCAAGTACTCACTCAAACATTATATGAACACAAAGGGACCACGAAATGACATCTCACTCGTTTTTACAAGGTGCATTTAGCGATGCAACACCCAAGCCAGTTAAATATTTCGCCGGGTGTACCAGGCTTCACGCAGAGTATTTTGAAGCGCTTCTTCTATAGCGGTTATAAGAATAAATGCTGCAATATTCTCCTTTTTGGATCCCTGTGTAAGGTGCACTAAATCTGTACTTAATGGAGGTTGCATTCTCAACAGCTCTTAGGGAGTCAATGCAGATATGTGGCACAATTGTTGGAAGTCTTCTGTTACAAATAGTGTAAAAGGTTTATCATACAGAAATCAGTATTGGCTGTAACAGTATTGCCATACAGAAATCAGTATCATTACTGGTTTCAGAGTAGAGTGCTCTAGGGATTATGGGTCTTTGTTACAATGTTTTATTAAGACACTTATAATCTGTCGTGTATTTACTGAAATGACTGAGCCGGCGAGATAGCTCAGTGGCTATCATGTTCGTCTGGAGACCTGAAAGATGCAGGTTCGATTCCGGCCTAGGCGGTTGCATTTTAGTAGAGGCAAAATGCTAAAGGCCTGCGTACTCTGCACAGGTGGCCGAAATTATTCCACAGCCTTTCACTGCCGCAGCCTGTGTCGCCTTGGGTCTTTGAGCCTTATAAAACCAAACCAAAAGATCAAGATTGCCTTTCTAGAATGGAATAGCCAGGATATGCCTTGCATTATAAAGTACATGTGTAGAGATGGAATGGGAATTTTTTTTCAGTTCTTTTTATATTATTTTTTTCTTTGTGCTGTACAGGTGAACATGCCTGGATGATTGACTGCAGACAAGAGGCCGCAAGAATGCTTCTGAAGAAACTAGCCGAACTGTTACTTTGAACATTTATGCTCCTGTGTTGCATTCTTATAGTATTGCATATTCCCAGCCTGGATAGCTTGTAAATAAACTAAATTTCTAAGTATATTGATTGTGTCATTTGTGAACTCTGTCTGGTGACCTTTTTCAACGGTGGTAGACAGTCTCTCTATAGGCAGTCTATAGACAATGGTCTACTATTAGTTTAGTAGACAGATGTCTATAGACTGTCTATAGACAAAGTTCTATAGCACTGCCAGGCCACACACCTATGGAATGTCTATAGACAGTCTATAGACATAGTCTACTGGACCAGTAGACTTTTGTCTGTAGGCTCTCTATGGACAGTAATCTACAGGAACTCTATGGCCATAAGTCTGTCTATAGACAAGTGTCTATGGATGGTCTATAGACAATTCTATATGAAATATATGGCCATAAGTCTATAGATGGTCTATAGACTCTCTGTGGACCTGTGTCTATAGACTTCCTATATACCTATAGACATTCAGTAGACAATTGTCTATAGACTGGCTATATACAAAACTCTGCTAAAAGTGTATGGCCATAAATCTATAGACTGTCTATAGATCAGTGTATAGGATTTGTCGATAGACAGTCTACAGACTTCATAGACTAAAGTCTATAGACACTCAATGGACTGTCTAAAGAAATTTTTATACGGGTTGCCTGTCTTAATGGGTCCATTTTAGTTACCAATTTCTTGTGAAAGGCCAGTACGTCATAGTGTCTTCGATTTCGTTTTAGAACTGCGGTATACATGACCAGACAACACACCCGTAGTGTGGTAGCCTGCCACTCTGTGTGATTGCCGTTGTACGTTGTTTTATTCATTTTATAGGGTGTGTATATATAGCATCCATGCATTATCATCCAGAATACTGTTCCGCCTTCTGTTCTTTTTATTGTTTTCTTGCACCACCCTGTTTTACGCATATGTGTTTTCTAAAAAATTCTGCGCCTTTCAAATTCGCCAAGAGCCCATGTGCTCTTCGTATGAACGCAACAGCGTTAGGGACCCCGTGTCGCAGAAAAGCCGGTGTCATCGTCGGTGGCGTTGGCCGCGAGCGAAAAATCCCAGAAGCATTAATAAATGAAATAGAGTAGGAAATTAGTCCAGTCGGGGAATCGAACCAGCGCCTCGGGAGTGCCACCCACGCCAGCAGGATGTATCCTAGTGAACAAAGGCGCGTCTAGTAATATGGTGTTGTCTTAGAATGGTGCTTTACAGACGTGGAACGCGTACCCTCACGAAGTTCTACCTCTACACTATCATATTGGCTTTTGGCGAGGACCTCGAGATTGTGCAGTGGAACTGCCGAAATCTGTGCCATAATAAGATTCCCCTCCACCAGTACCTACTCGGCCGCCCCTCCCTGCCCCATTTTCTCCTTCTCCAGGAGACCCGGACGGCCCGCACTGTCCCAGGCTACCGCGCCTACCATGCCGCTACGGCCACACCACTTGCGTCTATTTATGTACGTAGCGACGTGCTCGTGGAGCGACTTGATATCCCTTCCGTCCTTCTTAAATGTTTGGTTGGTGTGGTCTATTACCACCCTTCTTCCCGCGTCTCACTCGCCCTTTTCTCTTTCTACAACCCCCCTGTTACCTCCTCTTTATTTTCCGCCCTGGGCAAGTTCCTTCACTCTCTTCCTTCTAACTCCCATCTCCTCTTTGGTGGCGACTTTAATGCCCCTCACACACTCTGGGGCTACCCTCAAACCCGGCCGCCTCCTCCACTGCCTGGCCCAGGAACGCCACCTCACCCTTCTCAATACTCCTGGCTCCCCTACTCGAGCGGGCACTGCCTCACAGCGCCCCATGACACCCGATCTCACTTTCTCTCGGGGTTCACTTTCATTTCACTGGCAAGTGACAGCCGAAACTGTTCTCAGTGACCACTATCTTGTCCACATTTCCACCTCTCTTTCCCACATCCCTCGATGTCATCCGGTCACTCATACTGACTGGCACGCCTTCCGCGCTAATCTCGCCTCTGACTCCTTTCAATCCTACGAAGACTGGACGTCGCGCACCACTGCAGCGCTCACGTCCAGTAGCCGCCGCATTCGCTCTTGTCACCCAGTCCCAGACCCAAATCCTCACCTACTCCGTTTATGGCGTCGCCGTAAACGTCTTCAACGCTCCTTCCGCTGCCAACCCCACAATGCTCAACTTTCTTCCCGGATCACTGCTCTGCGGGCCGAGATCGTCGCCCACTGCGCCTCACTCGAGCACTCTCGTTGGAGTGCTCTTTGTGACCGTCTTGACTCTGCATTGCACTCGCGATCCACATGGTCTCTCTTCAAATCCCTCCTTGGCACTAAGCCTGCCCTTGCTCCCACTCTAGCTAAAGCCCTCACTCAAGGAACTCCCTCCGATGTTTTTGATCAGCTCGCCTCTCTCTATCTCCCGCCCCCTCTGGCACCCTCCTACCCGGTGTACTGCGGTGGACCTAACCACGATCTGGACCAATCCTTCACTCTCCGGGAGCTCGAATCGGCTCTGGCTGCTAATGCTACACGCTCGGCTCACGGTGAGGATGCCATTACATACACCACACTTCGCAACCTTCCTGACTGCGCCAAAGAATTCCTCCTTAAAACCTACAATGATGCATGGTACAGCGGCTGCCTGCCCAGCTCCTGGACCTCCTCCCTCATTTCTATGATTTGAAAGCCGGGCAAGCCTCCCTCTCTCTCTAACCTCCGCCCAATCTCCCTGACATCATGTGTTGATTAGACCCTTGAGCGAATGTCCCTGACTCGCCTCTCTAATTTTCTCGAGACGAGGGAGTTCTTCCCTCATTCTCTCATCGGCTTCCGACGCCACGTCTGTGCACAGGACATGTTTCTGGTTCTCCAGCACACGTTTCTGTCACCTACCCCCCCTCAAATTCACGCACTTGTGACCCTCGATGTTCGCAAGGCCTTCGACGGTGTTTGCCACGACCACATCCTTTCCCAACTCGCCTCCCTAGACTGTGGCTCCCGCATGTACTGTTATATCCGCTCATTCCTCTCTAAACGTGTCGCTCGCTTTCGAGTCGACACCTATCTGTCCGACCCCCCCAACCTCACCCGAGGCACTCCTCAAGGTGCTGTTCTCTCTCCTACCCTTTTCAATCTTGCTATGGCCCCTCTCGCCTCCCAGATAGCTGAAATTCCCGATCTACATCATATATTTTACGCCGATGACATCACTCTCTGGTGTTCGTCTGGCTCTCCCGGTCACGTACAGGACACCCTGCAACGTGGCCTAGACCTCATCGACTCCTTTCACACCACTGCTGGCCTCTCTCCTGCTCCTGAAAAATCCGAGCTCCTTCTCCTCAACCATTCCTCATACCAGCGCTCACACAACCAATTCGTCTCTCTCCACCTTTCTGGCTCTCCCATTCCTGTCGTCATGCAGTGCAAAGTTCTTGGCTTTCCTTTGCATGCAGCCAAGAACGTGCAATCCCTCCACCGTGCTGTCACCACCTGCCACTCCGTAACTGACCTCCTGCGGCGCGTGGTCACTCGGCGCTCAGGTCTCTACGAGGCTCATGCGTGCCGAGTTGCCCACGCGCTGGCCCTCAACAAGGTCTTGTACTTTGCACCCTACGTTTCCTTCTATCAGACTCAACTTAACGCTCTTGAGACTGCCCTTGTGGGCCTCTACAAGGCAGCTCTCAACCGCCCTATCACTACCTCTACTGCAAAGATCTTTGCAACAGGCCTCTTTCATCCTCTCCGTTCTCTGCTCTCTCTCCATCACGACTCGCAGATTGCCCGGCTTTCCCTTACCCGTCAGGGTCAGTGGTTACTGACTCAAGCGGGTATCTCGCCCATTCCCTGCGCCCCGTTTACCTCTCCTATTTCCACCCCGGCTCCCAATCTTCGGATCCTCCCCCTTCCGTCCAACATGTCTCCCGTTGTGCACGCCGGCCGTCGTCATGCGGCCGCACAGCACCATTTCCCTCTCTTTGATACCCAGGGTGTAGCTTACACGGATGCGTCCTTCGTGGCTCCTCGAGGTTCCTGCGGCTACGCCCTGTACCACCCCCACCTCCCCGCTCCTGAAACTCACACCAGCGGGCCGTTTCTACGCCCTCCGGATGCATTGTCCCTCGAGGTCCTCGCCATTGCGCATGCCCTCCAGTCATTTGCCCTCCTTCCCTCTCTTCAAGAGTACACAGTCTATTCAGACTCACAAGCCGCTATACACCACATACAGAAAGGCACCCTAACCCCTTCTCTTCAACAGGAGGTCGAACGAGCGGTCTCCGCATTGCAGCCTTCCATCGTTTTCCTCCGCTGGGTCCCTGGCCATTCAGGGATTGACGGCAATGAGCTGGCTCATCAGCTCGCCCGTGACACACTTTTCCGGGCACCGTTGATCCCCTGGCCCAAGCCCTCGGAGGACGGTGGGAGACTCACCCTTCGCCGCACCATAAAAGAGGTCTACCTCGAGCTCCGCCTCGAGAAACGCCTTTACCCTCCCCCTCATCCATCACTCACAGTGCCGGAGGCTCGCCTTCTTCGGCACGTTCAAATAAATGCAATCATCACCCCGTCTCGCCTCTTTCTCTATCGCTATCGATCGGACCCTTCCTGTCCCAACTGCCCCTGTATCTATGCGGACCTTGCCCATTGCCTCTTCTATTGCCCGGCTGCTCAGCAGTCGAGTTTCTACCCCCCACCATCTTTATCCATCACCACCTGGCTCGACTGGCTTGGCGCTGAAGGGGAGGAAGAGCAGCGACTTCTGGTCGCCCAGGCGGTCGACATGCTCGGCCTGTAAATTGTGGCCGAATAAACGTCTTCTACTACTACTACTACTACTACCCTTAGCGAAAAAGAGGATGTGCTAAAAATGCATTTCAAACGTATTGTATTAATTTCATATTTATTTCGCATTTTTTTGTCCCTATGCTTAAACTGCAATACGAATGCTTTCTAAGTATACTAGGAATAATTTTTTGAACGTTCTTAAAAATACGTGAAAAGTACATTTTTGCCCGCTTAGCATATTTATAATGCATTAAAAATATAATAAAAATACACAGTAGAAATATACTAAAAATATACATTTAATACATTAAAAATATGTCTACTGGGCGGCTCCATGGAATGACACGGGTGAATTCTTCAACTGGAGAACAAATCGCACACGGGTATTTATCATTCATCAACAGGAGTCTGATATTATAAGGTCAGGTGATTGAATGGGAACGGCAGATACCTACACACAGCATACCAAGGCGACAGCGACACAGCAAACCACAAATCCTATGACAAGCGCTATACTTGGCTTGCCGCTTATATACCCAGCGAAAGCGACGCACTATTTTGCGCGGTGAGGCCTTTTTTTGCGCAAATACTGTGGGCTGCCAAATTATCGCAGAAGTACCCTACTGGTCGCGTTCGAATCTGAGGTTAATTGAGAACGGAATTGCTAGTTGAAACTTGCGTCAGACACAGGTCAGGAGTCGAACTGTCAACCAACAGATACATGGGCGCGTAAGGGAGCCGGTCTGCCCTGCCAGACGGGGTCCTTCCCGCTGGCTTATTCAGACCCAGAAGTACCCAAGGCGCTTTTGCTGGTATAATGTTATCACGTTCTCACACGGAAATGTTCGAATGACATTGAGCGGAATGACATTCGAGAATAGGAATGACTTCGGATTCGACGGACTGCCGCGGTGCTGCACGACACTTTCGAAACGCATTCGAAAGCCTCAGCTCGTTTTCAGTGTACAGCGATGACGGCGGTCACACTAGTCCGACAACGACAGTATATATCAAGCTGAACAGCATGTAATTATAGTGAAATATCTAGTTTACTATAATATGATTCTAGAGGGACACGTTTTTCAGGCCAACGACACCGACGAATCCGGTCGGCGGACGGTCAGCCTTGTAGGCGGCTGAGCGAGAGCACGGTGATGAGGCGGCGGTGTGTATATGCTCGCGCTTCTAAATGAGCGAAACGAACGGCTATATTTCACGTGTGCACATCTGAACACTCACCAGCGATAAGCGCTTGCCAAATCACGACGGCTCTGTTCCCTTCCGCGGCGACTAGGCCCAGCGAGTTCGCAGGGATTTCGGCGGTTATGAAGAGCGAATCACAAGCTTTAGCGAATGCAAATAGTCACCAGGTGTAGTTTTGGCAACAGTGACCTGAAATCAACTATTGCTTACATCGCAGGGCACGCGTACGATGAACGGGAATCGCCGGTGTGACCCAGACTGCCGAGCCGTGCTTTACGGCCAGCAGCAGTCGTCGCCGTCGCTAGCTTGTGGATAACAGTCGCCAGACATACTTCTGGATAAAGTAGTTTAAAAAAAGTACTGGTCGCGTCGGAGAAAGCCGGGACAAGAAGCGAGAAGCGCCAGTCCTGCGCGATGCCAACAACCCGGCTTTCTCAGGCGTGCGATCGCATCATCGCTTCCCACACATATTCGCACTGCGTAAACAAGCACGAGTACAACCAGTAAAAAAGAAAACAGATTGTTTAATAGAACGAAAGCGCAGATTGCGTTTTATGTTATGTAAACAAGCGATGTAAACAACAGTATGAGTGCAGTCGTCCTCATCGGCGCACTCCCGGGGAAATTTCATGCTGACGCGGTTAATATTCATTGGCGTAATATTATCTTCAAGCACTCCCTTAGACAGAACACGTGTAGCATCGTTAGATGACATTCGGTTTGAAGGCATTCGAAGCGCCCGTGTAGCAGGAGTATAAGTGGTGATCACCTTCCTGCTAGAAGTTACCACAAACGAAAGGATGACACAAAAGGGAAAGTTCTCACTCCTCGCTGAAACGTCATTACGAGCCCTAGATTGTTCCACGGTAGCTTGAAGTGTAATGCAAATATGTTTATGCGCACAGCCCATTTGTTAGAATTTAAGTATACTTCAGACGGATTAATTGCGTATTTACGAAAGTACACTTTAAATAGATGGCCGGCACCAAAATGCGATCCCGAAACTCGATTTTTAGCATTAGATTGTTCAACGACAGCTTGTAGTGCGCTGCAAACATGCTAATGCGGACTGCCAATTTGCTAGAATTTCAGTGTTCTTTGGACGAATTAATTGCGTATTTACGGAAGTACACTTCAAATATATTGACGACACGCAAATGCCATTTCCCGAAACGCGATTTCGAGCACTCGACTGCTCAACGGCAGCTAGAAGTGTGCAAAGACGTTTAAAAGTACTGCCCGTTTGTTAGAATTGAAGTATATTTCGGATGAATTAATTTCATATTTACGAAAGTTCACTTTTAATACATTGACAAGATGCTAAAACTACATACATATACGTTTATAAGGGCTGCCCGTTTTCTAGAATTGAAGTATACTTTCGATGAATTAATTTCATATTCCTGAAAATACACCTTTAATGCACTGACAAGATGCTAAAACTGCATACATATTTTTTCACATATTTGAAAAGTGCTCGAAGTATGCTTTAAGTGAGGTATTTTTGGCACATTTTAAAAATATATTTCGAATACCAAGCATGAAATTTCAGGAACGTATTTCCTACATATTTATAGTGCATTCATGAATACAAAATATGTTTAAAATACAATTTAAATAGCCCACCGTATATTCGAAACGTATTAGTTTTTGCTAAGGGTACTACTACTACTACTACTACTACTACTAGTACTACAGACGTGTACTAGTGGTGCATATTCCGTTTGGGTGTCCATTGAAATACTAAAGACAGCCGTTATTACTTTTTCATCGAAGGTGGTGACGAATCGCGGCTACGGCCGCTTGTCTGTTTCTTTAGCGAGCGTCCGCTTCGGCGGACGCGGTTGTTGGTGCGACGCGCGTCTTTTCTTTTATTTTTCTCTTCCCTCTGATATTTTAACTCTCCTTTATCTGCTCGTGGCAGCAATGGTGGCTTGGCTGGAGCCAGTTGGCAGCCCCGTCCAATTTCCTTTTCATCTTTCTCACAGTCGCAACAACAACTTTTCATGAAACCAATTTTCATTTCATTGTCCTTATTGCCCTTGGCGTGGTTCGAGTGTCCACCGAGATATGAGAGATAGGCGTCGATTCCTCTCCTTCGGACAAGGCGTCGCACCGAATGGGCGATGGCGTTCCCTGGTCTTCTTGGCAGCGCTGCAACACGCTGTCGCGTCCCACTCTCGAAGCTTAAAAAGCGCCCTCCAATTTAGTGGTATGCTCGATGGAAGCGTTCTTTTGCTATGTAAGATACCGAAGTACCCCAGGTTTCGTAACTTCGACGATTAGAAAATGTGTGCTTTTAAAAACTGGTCAATAGGACTTGCGCGTCCCCTAAAATGGGTTAGGGTATACTCAGCATCTGCCCAAGTCACCGCTAAGTAAAAGTGCATTGCGTCTAAAATGCACCCATAAACAGAATGACTTGCTCGTGTTTTGCAATATGGATTGAACCAGAAAGTGATAATTCAAGTGATTCCAAACGCAGTGCTGTGCTGGATCCTGTCTCCGTTTATGAGCGCAATGCAATGTTTGTAATGTTGTTGATGAAATGCCTGCTTCAAAAACAGTTTCAATCCGTTCTACTCATGTACTAGCAGAAAAGTTGGCCGTGAGCGAAAAATCGCAGATGCATTAATTAAGAAATGAAGGCAAGTAGGAAATTGGTCTAGTTGGGTTATCGAACCGTGGCCCCGGAGTACGAGGCGAGCGCGCTAACCACTCCGACACGCACGCTCGATGGTTTGGGATGAAGAAAGCCGCGTATAGTGAATGCGGGTGTTGTCTTAGGAGGTGCTTTAGACACATGTACTGTGGTGTCCATTCCTTTCGGGTGTGCACCGAGCCGCTGCTGCGATTCAGGGAAATAACACATTATAGCGACAACCACCGCCTTTTCCCGGCCCCGGCTAAAGGTGGTGGTGGTGGTGAAAAACATTTATAATGCAATAAATATTTACAGAGAGGTGATTGGGGTAGGCCCTATTGGCCCTTTCCCCTAACAATACTAGGTGGAGCCCCTATTCCGGGGCCCCATTGGCAAGCAACGCCGCCCGCGTCCGGTGAACCAAGGCCTTTTGGGTCTTTAGGTCCTGACAGCCGAGCAGGGCCGCCTCCCAGTCCTCTCTGGTGGGGTTGGGGTTGGGGGGGATAGATGGGTTTGACTGACACGCCCAAACCATGTGGAAGGTGTCAGCCACCTCCCCACAGAACTGGCACGCGCCATCAAAGGATGTATTGAAATGTTTAAGCACCGCCGGGCACAGTACAGTGTTAGTAAGAATTTTGATGAGGAGCGTTCTTGAAATCTAAAGCGTTCTTGAAATCTAAAAATATTCCAAGTGTGTAAATTCCGTTTTCTATGTTTGCAATTATTTTTTCCTTAATACTGAGCAAGGCAGACTCAATTGACTTGCATTTCTGAAACGCGTATTGATGTTCGGTTATGATTCTTTTATTAACGAAAAAACATATAAACTTAGAGTTTATTACTTTCTCTGCTATTTTCGAAAATACCGGTAACACGGATATAGGTCGGTAATTTCCGAGAACTGTTCAGTGGTACATCTGCTTGTACCCCGATCCAACTCCCCACCCCCTCCCCCTCCACTATTTCCATTGTGTTTCTGCTCGGCACCACTGTGCCTCGCGGTCCCCGGTTGTGCGATACTTTTTAAAACAAAAGTGGTAGACTGTACACAAACTAGCTTATTAAGTGGGGGCCCCAGCATGTCCCATGTAAGCAGCCCATCTGGTACCCAGATTCTGAAAATGCTGCCCAATGAGCCCTTTATGAGCTGACCACAAATAACTTCGATGAATCAAATTTCGGGCCCATGCAGGGAGCCTAAATGCGGCAACCCACATTCGGATCGCGTAACAGAATCTTGACAGTTATACCTTACCAGCCTATAGGTTCGTGTGTTTTGATACAATTCTGTTCGCAACATGTTCTTGCCATTTTTGAAATGGATTCTCATCCTTATGAAAATAGGATGAGGCTGTTGTTATCACAGAGTTTATGTTCTTTCTGCTCTATTGCAAAGATATGATGGATGAATTATGAAAATAAAAATTTGTTTGCTGAGCCTGGATGATGTATTACCTTTCATGTTATTTTTTTGCAGTAAACTCCCATCTCCGGGCTTCTGGGCACGTGTGTGAATTTTTCTCCTTCCTCGTCGGCCATTTTTTTAATTTTCTGCTCAAACTTTGTGACTGACAGGTTAATTTTTAAGTCGCTTCACGTAACACATGCAGTCGCTAGTTCTGTCTTTGATGTTCATTAATTTTTTATTATCTTGCAATTGTTTTAGTAAGCCTGGAACAAGGCTGCCAGTTACGTTGTGGTCACTTAAATAGGCTGTGAAATACTGCTTGAAGGGGTGTCTGCTATAGTTCAGGCGAAATATTTCTCCCACAGATGCTGACTTAAGAAGAACTCCCAGAATCGGCGCGTAGGAACAGGAGTAATTTAGTAATCAAATTTTAAAATAAAAACAAAGAAAATGCTGCCCTTAACTCAACTTTTGCGGCTCCTCCCATTCCTATTTCGCTTTCCCGATGACACCACTGGGTGGGACTAGTCAGCACAGCCTATCTGAGCACCAATCGGAAGTTTGCATACCATGGTTGCCTGCTCACTGCAACTTGTTCTTGCCAAGGCTGGAAGCGTCATTTCCATGATTTCCATGATGGGACGCTCAGCTGGCCCAGCAGTGCCTCATCGTCACGTCGATGACGACGAATAGAACATCCATCAATGGCCTTCCCTGACTTATCCGAACTCGAGTGCGAGATATGGCAACGGAACCATCAACGGAGTGACCGCGTAGCGTGGCCCGCCACTACAAAGGCGCTGATTGGCCACGACGAGCAAGGCGCGCGCGCTGTTGACGGGAACGTGGCGGAATCTAGCGCCGCCTCTCTATGATCCTTCACAAGCTGACAATGCATGTACTGGTAACCGTGAAACGAATGGCCGTTCTCTTTGCGTCCTTTCTTGGGACAGAAGCAACGCTTTAAAATGCAATGGCTCGGCAGATTGATTCTGCCACGCCGTTCTCAGGTGCTAAGAGGGTAGCCATATGTGCTGTGTGCTAGGTCATAGATGTGTAGAGAGAGCAGCACGCCTTTGATGCAAAAGAATAGATAAAGCCTCTGCTGGTGCTTTTGGTTTACTTGCGTTGCAGTGTTCTTAAGCAAGGCAAAGGAGTTGGTTTTGTTTGTCTAATATAAAACGCAAAACGTGATAAAACGAATCTTCGTTTAATAACACAATTCTCAGTATATTTACGGTTTGTCCAGTCATCAAGCTCTCACCCAATGATGTCATATCCACTTCTAAAAACCGCCACTGTTTGATGACACCATCAGCGCCATGAATTTGTTTTTGCGAGCTAATTGAAATAATAAACCGTAATATGCGCGGTGCTTTCGATGCCAATAGCATCCCTATAACTAACTCTATGCAACCCATCAGCAAAGCAATGTACTGAAATTATGTTTTACGACCCCTTCAACAAACATTAAATTGAGCATTTACTGCCTGAGTTCGTTTTTAGTGCATAGATTGAGCCGCTGATTAATAAGAAATTGACGACAGGAAATGCGCCACTGCATACGCCACAGAGAGCGGCTGTTGCTGAACCTGTAATGAAATTCGCAGGACATATAGTTATGTCACCTAAACTCCCTCAACTTATCATGTATTGCGTTACGAACACAGGATTGGCAGCGCTGTAATTCCGCTTACGGCCGTCGTGGGAGCTTATTGCAGTTTCACCTTATATACTACTTTACGCACCATGAGCTGCGTCGTTCTGCATAGAGCTTTAGGAATTACAGCAGGCCCATTAAAACTCCCTCCCTACAAGCACAGGAGCCGCATCGGAATAAAAATAAGAACAGCCGCAAAATATGTTGCGCTGCGAAGCGAGGAGGCATAAATTTTGCGTGTTAGGATAGGACACAGTGCCGAACGTCTTGCCAAAAATAGTCACAGTGATAATCGCGCTTTAAAAACACGCACATCGATTTGCTTTTCCTTGATTGTAAGGGGGCTGTGGAGAACCACCCTCTTACATCTGATACTGTCTGCGATCTGTACTTACAAGCGGTGAGCTTCCATAGGCAACTGAAGCGGCCAGCACCAGTAGCAGCGCAGAGACCGGACCAAGAGCCATCGCTGTAAATTGAAAAAGACGTAACTTAAGTGTCAGAGCCATGTTTAAATACGGCCTCATACCGTCAGGCAACTGGCGTCAGAGTTGAACAACCTCGTTATATTGACGTTCTTCTATGACACACGCGTGTGTTGCAGGAAAAAAAGGGCCTTAACCCGTTCTGGACAGGCCGGAATCACCTGCGGCGGCGGAAATGCATGTCACATAATTTTCTGGAGCTCATACGGGTATAGTGCCTAGGTAGGACATTCGCATCTACAGATACACGCGGAGTCTTTACTCCATATGTGTGGTAACAACGAGATAAATAAAAGTTTACATTTCCGATATTCACAAGTATCAGCGCCAAAACATTAACAGGGAAGTAAAGCATTCCTCGTATTTGGCGTCTGCCCACCATCTTACCCGGCGCGATCATCAGATCAGTTCTGAATCAAAATACGCAAATGGAGATGCTAGGCAAAGCACACGAACAGAAGCAGATTCAGTTCAACCCGAAGCAGTGGCAAATATGTATCAGATCGCTAATAAGGTAAAAAATTGCCGAGCAAGCATGGTCTGCTACTTTTTTCTGCTTTTTGTCACAAGTTTAAGATGTGCGTGCATTTTACCCTGCAAAGGGTGAAGAACATATAACAGAAGACGTGCCACAGTGGTTAGTGCGTGTGAGTGCGTCTTCCGCTGGACGGTTATTTTGCGCCATTCCTTTTTCGTGAAAATAATGCCGGGCACTTAGTGGAATGTCCCGTAAGGGTCGTTCGAGAAGTTTCGCCGCAGCGTCGGAAAGGCTGCATGGTTCAAACAAGTAGATATATTTGAACGCGGATGACGGGCTTCACGTTTATCTTTCAATTGTGACTCCAATTTTAGTGATATTTCGAGGAATCATAATTACTTATGCGTTCCAAAATGGGGCGAAAATGAAAGTTTTATCTTGAATTTGGAAATAGGCATTCACATCCCAATTAGCCGTAGAGATTGTAAGTTCAGGAGAACAATCGTTTTGAAAATACATGTAATTTGTTCACTTTTTCGGCCTTCGTACCTCCAGAAACGCGCCTTGTACAAAGCTTGAGGAAGACGTTGTTTTATGCCTATTCTCTCTCAAAATCAACCATCATAAAATAAGCCCTGAAAATGTTCTAATGCAGTTTAACTACAGTCAAACAAGAACAACAGAGCTTCGGGGCTCGACTTCAGAACCATTCTTGACAACAAAGAATTCTGAGAAAAGGTTGCCTATATAGCTTAGCCTAATTTGTTGTGGTGATCGGGCCTACTTCTGGTGCAGGTTTATTCTGTTCCGATTCAGGGTGCGCGTCCGTGTCTGAGCGACTACGTGATCGATATCACAGCATCAGGATGAAGAGGCAGCCTCTACACGATGTGCTCTGCGGTTGCAGTCTCTGTTTAACGGGCATTCTTCATGCCATTCGGGTCGTCTTTATATTCCAAGGAAAAGTAGTCTGGTTCTGGTTGCCTATCGTTTTTTTTTTAATACATCACAGAAAAGATACACAAAGTCATCTTTGGCGTAAATTACTAAATCCTTACTGGGTGGCTAGTTGCAGATCCATTAAAAAATGCCACATTTCTAACCAGTTTGTTACGCTTTTGGGAAAAGAAGTTGCGAAAAACAGACAACACAGGAGGAAAACAGACGAAACAACACAGACAGACCTTGTTTCATCAGTCTTCCTCCTATGTTGTCTGTTTTGCCCATCACCTTTTTCAAAACCAAGCACCAACTACCCCCCCCTCCCCCCCCCCCCCCCCCGCCAGAGTGTATTACTAGGCTATTATGGTTTGCTTTATCGGGCATAACATCCCAAAGTGACTCAGGCTATAAGGGACGCCGTAGTGAAGGGCTGCGAAAATTTCGACCACCTGGGGTTCTTCATATGCACTGACAACGCACCGTATACAAAGGCCTCTAGAATTTCATCCCCATCAAAATGCGACCACTGAGGCCGGGAACGAACCGGTATGTTTCGGGTCAGCAGCCGAGCTCGGCGGTTAGTTTATGATGGTTCGAAGGTATGCACGCTTAATTAGTCGGAAGAGCTGCACTGCGCTCGCTGTATGTGGCGCTTTAAAGCGGGAGAATATTGGACAGGTTTCACTTGCAGGACGAAATGACGTTCGTCACTTTAGCGCTCACAGATGACATTGCTGGAGGTCCAGATACATTGTGGACGAAAGCTAGATGGAGGATACTGTTATTAGACTTTCAAGTATCACTTCAAGGCAGAAGCATGAAATAATTGCAATGTGTTTGCACATATAATGCACTTGACCAAACGTACAGTCTTCTAATGTCGAAATAAATGAATATATACCGCGTTAAAATCCCTGTGCATTGGTTCTAGAGATGAGTGAAAATGTACCGATGCTATTATTCTTATTTCTGCTTTCTTGAGAGTATTGCGTATTGCGACATATGGGTATGAGTATTGCGACATATTAATCCACCGGTTTCCCGAAGACGACTCTCTTGACCGGCTGCGGCACGCGCGCTACTTATCTTCGCTGGACTTAAAAAGTGGTTACTGGCAGATCGAAGTTGACGAGCGGGATCGCGAGAAGATGGCGTTCGTGACGCCGGATGGCCTTTATGAGTTCAAGGTCCTTCCTTTCAGTTTGTGTTCAGCTCCGGCAACATTTCAGAGAATGATGGACGCTGTTTTGTCGGGCCTGAAATGGCAGACGTGCTTGGTATACCTGGACGACGTTGTATTTTCGCCAACGTTCGAAGAACACCTCCAGCGCCTCTTGACCCTGCTACAGGCTATACGATCTGCCGGCCTGACGTTGAAGCCCGAGAAATGCCACTTTGGTTATGAGGAGCTCCTTTTCCTGGGCCATGTCGTCAACCATCGTGGAGTCCGGCCGGATCCTGCTAAAACAGCTGCCGTCGCCAACTTTCCCACTCCTTCGGACAAGAAAACGGTCCAGCGTTTTTTGGGCCTTTGCGCGTATTACCGGCGGTTCATTGCCAACTTTTCCCGACTTGCTGCACCGTTGACGCATCTTACAAGAGAGGACGTCCCATTCGCGTGGACAGAACAGCAGCAGCAGGCATTTGATGAATTACGGCGACGCTTGCAAACCACGCCTGTCCTTGGTCATTTCGATTCTCGTGCGGAGACTCTCCTCCACACCGATGCCAGCAACGTGGGTCTCGGTGCTGTACTCGTCCAGTGGCAGGACGGCGCTGAGCGCGTAATAGCATACGCCAGCCGCACTAATTATTGCTGAATCTAAAGCTGCTGAATCTAATTATTCCACGACCGAAAAAGAATGCCTTGCCGTGGTATGGGCTGTGACAAAATTTCGACCTTACCAGTACGGCCGTCATTTTCAAGTTGTAACCGACCACCACTCTCTCTGCTGGTTGACGAACTTACGGGATCCCTCTGGCCGCCTTGCGCGTTGGAGCTTACGCCTTCAGGAGTTTGACATGTCCGTCGTGTACAAATCAGGGCGCCAGCACAACGATGCCGACTGCTTGTCCAGGTATCCAGTCGAGGCTGCGCGCGACGAGGATGAACCGGACTTTCCTCTCATCGCAGCCGTAGACGCAGCGACTATTTCCAGTCAGCAACGTGAGGACCCGGCGCTGAAACCTCTCATCGACTTCCTGGAAGCACGTACCGAGGAGGTTCCCCAGCCCTTCGCAAGAACCCAGTCCTCCTTTTGTCTGCGCAACAACGGGCTGTACAAAGCCAACTTTTCTCCAATCGGAAGCGACTACCTCCTCGTCGTTCCAGCGAATCTCCGTGAAGAAATCTTGCAGGCGTGTCACGACGAGCCCACCGCAGGTCACTTCGGCTACGCCCGCACTCTGGCTCGGATCAAAAAGAGCTATTACTGGCCTAAGCTTGCGGCGACTGTACGACACTATGTGCGCACGTGCCGTAATTGTCAACGACGAAAAACACCCCCTGTCAAGCCAGCTGGACTTTTACATCTCGTTCAAGTGCCCAGACTCCCGTTTGAGCAGGTTGGCATGGCCCTTCTCGGCCCTTTTCCAACTTCATCTTCGGGAAACCGGTGGATTATCGTCGCCACTGATTACCTTACGCGCTACGCTGAAACCAAGGCTCTCCAGCGCGGCACAGCAGCCGAGGCTGCGAAATTTTTCGTGGAACGCATCGTCCTCCGGCATGGCGCTCCAGCACTAATTATCACGGATAGAGGCACCGCTTTCACTGCCAAACTCTTGGAATCCCTCATGCGGCTGAGTGGCGCTACTCACAGGAAAACAACCGCCTACCATCCCCAGACGAATGGCCTGACCGAGCGCCTCAACAAAACTCTCGTCTACATGCTGTCCATGTATGTTGACGTTGAGCATCGATCTTGGGACGATATCCTGCCATATATTACTTTCGCGTATAACACGGCTCAACAGGAAACCACGCGGAGGACGCCCTTCTGTCGGTTGTACGGCCTCGAAGTGTCGACAATGTCGGAAGCAATGCTGCCCCATGATGGCCGCGACCCCGACGTTGGCGCCGAGGAGTTCACGCTTCGCGCAGAAGAAGCTCGACAACTTGCAAGAGTGCGCATCCTGAACCAACAAGACCGTGACGCCCGACGTTACAACCGCCGCCACAGACTGATGACGTTCGCCCCGGACGACAAAGTGTGGGTATGGACCCCCATTCGACGCCGTGGTCTTTCCGAAAAACTGCTCAAGCAGTATTTCGGCCCCTACCGAGTTCTCCGTCAGCTAAGCGACGTAACCTATGAAGTTCTCCCGGATGGGTCTTCCCGGACTACTCGCCGTCAGCAGAGACCAGAGATTGTTCATGTAGTGCGGATGAAGCCCTATTTTTCGCGAGACATTCAGTGACTAAGTGCTCTGCGTTACTCTGTTTTTTTTTTTGTTTCTTTCTCCCTATTTTCTTGTTAAAGCATCGGGCCGATGCTCTTTCCGAGAGGGAGGGTAATGCCGCGTCTACAATAATAGCCGCTCGGCGGCTGTTCGGCACGCACCTCGTGCGCCACTGAAGAAGACGAAACTGGACGTTCCATCCTGGCCGTCTCGGTGTGCGCTGGCATCATCTCGGTGTTGGCGTTCCTCTGGCTTCTGGGCGCGGCGCTACCTGTACCAACAGCTACGTGACAATATGATCCATAAATGAAGCAAAATGACTGCTGAATGCGTTATCGTATGTGATTATGCAATCGACTGAAATACACCAGGTGCAACGTTTCAAACCTAAAAAAGCATTGTTTAATCATTGTCGCGCAGGTGATGGCTAATCCTTTCGGCAGTGTTTCTCTGTTACGAACTTTCGTAGGAGAATAAACTAAGCTTGTTTGTAAATACTTATATCTATTGAATTACAAAGGTATTTGATCTGAAATGAGGATTTAGTCTGCTGTTTTCAATTCCATGGAAAAGACTTTATTTCAGATAAAACTTAGAACAACGTTCCTGAACGGGTAAGAAATGTCATAAGCAAACTCCGAGATAGCTAGAAACATTTGCTGACATTTTTCCCCCCGATTTTGGGAACGTTCACTGCCCGATAACTGGTCTCTTTTCAAAGACAAATTGGAAGCCCTCACTGATAAGTACATCCCACTTCATAGAATAACGTGCACTAAACGTTCACCATGGTTCAGTGTTTCCTTGAGGCGACTGCTAAACAAAAAAAAAACGCATCTTTCGGCGCTGCACAGCATCTAACTGTACAGAGCAATGGAATGCTTATCGCACTGTGGCATCACAATACAAAAAGGTTCTTTTCAACGCGAAACTGAACTTTTTTCAAGATACCTTCCCTAGTCTACTGATTACTAACCTACGCAAGTTCTGGACTATCCTTAACGTGAAACCAAAAAAAGATATGATGCTGAAAGATAACCCAGCTGCCCTGGTCCCACTAAAGGAATGTTGCACATTATTAAATCGTACTTTGTCTTTGTCTTTCGTAACAACCAGGCCAGTTACCCTTCCCGACATGCCTACCTTTGACTCCCAGTTAATGGATGCCATCACTATTGACTGGGAGGGAATTCATAAACTTATTGATAGTGCTAAAATTTCATCCTCTGCAGGTGCTGAGGGTATCAGCAACAAGATGTTGAAAAGCACTATTACTTATTCTTCACTCATGTTGTCCGAAATTTGTACTCAGTCATTGCAGGCCGGCATGCTAACTGACGACTGGAAGGTGGGCAAGGTGGTTCCAGCACACAAGTCTGGTGATGTTCACAGCCCTTTTAACTACAGACCAATATCATTAACTTCTATTCCATGCAAATTACTTGAACATGTAATCTATTCTGCCCTCATGAGTCACCTTGAGTCCAATTCTTTTTTCACACCCCATCAACATGGTTTTCGAAGAAATCATTCATGTGAAACACAGTTAATTGCATTTACTAACGACCTTATTGCAGCTTTGGATCGTTCTTCGATTGTTGATTGCGTATTCATTGACTTTGCTAAAGCCTTCGATACCGTGTCTTATCTCTTCTACTTCTCAAACTCAGCAAACTAAACATAGATTGTGATGTATTAAAATGGATTGAATGATTTTTGGCCGCTCGTACTCAGTATGTAACAGTTAATGAACATGATTCTCATCTTTCTTCAGTAACATCGGGCGTTCCTCAAGGATCTGTTCTAGGACCTCTCTTTTCCTAATCTATGTTAATGACCTTCCTGATCTCATAACATCATCTATCAGGCTGTTCGCTGACGACTGTGTAATATACAAAGAAATTTCCAGCCCATCCGATACCTTGGTTCTCGATCTGACATTAATAACATTTCTGCTTGGTGCGACACTTGGCTAATGAAGCTTAATGTATCTACATGTAAAGCAATGAAAGTAACACGAATACCTTACAAAGCAAAGCCGCATCCATATATTCTAAATGACTCCCCCTTAGCTTTTGTTTCTGCATATAAGTATCTTGGCGTATACATTACCAATGACCTCTCATGAAAAACGCATATCGAACACGTAACTAACAATGCTAATCGCATCCTTGGTTTCCTTCGCCGTAACTTTTCACTTGCTCCGGTTAGTTTAAAACTACTACTGTACAAAACGGGCGTCCGATCTAAAATAGAATATGCGTCTTCTCTATGGGACCCTAACATTAAGTCACTGATTAACACTTTAGAGTCAATTCAGAGTCGTTCAGCCCGTTTTATTTTGTCTAACTACTCGCGTTTCTCTAGCGTCACACTCATGAAGAGAACTCTAGACCTTCCAGATCTTTCACTGCGGCGTCATCTTTCTAGACTTTTCACTTTCCAAAAAATATATTACACAAATCAATCGCTAAAACAAAGTCTTTTCGCTGTTCCAAGTTATGTATCATCTCGCATTGATCACCGACTCAAAGTGAGTGTTCCAAGTTGCAGAACTAACCAGTATTTTTATTCTTTCCTGCCCAAGACCAGCTCAGACTCGAGCCACCTGCCCGCCAGCATCGTCTCCATCTCTGAACCAGAAGTTCTTTAAATCTGCTCTTCTTCATCACCTATGTTAACTAGTCTCCTTGTTGTAATTTATTTATATAAGGATACTTACCACTCCTATCTGTAACGCTTCAACGGCCCTTATAGTAACGAAATAAATAAATAAATAAATAAATAGCTCTTTTCCCCTATGTTCCACGTTAGAAGGAAGGTTTTGGGCACAGCCGCAGGCACCTTGTGCGCCACTTTGAAAAAAAATACTCACTTTCGCCGCTTCTAACTCTACGATCATAACGGCACTTCACAGCCACGTTTGTTATTAGTTTCAGCACCTTCCATAGCAATATCTCATAAATGCATTTTTTTAATCAAAATCACGTTTGGTCACCGCATCGTACATTAATGACAACGCTCGGGAGCAGCTGATATCGCAATTAAGAAAAAAATAAGCGCTCTTATCTCTGCATTGTGCCCACGACACACGTATCAGCCTCAAATAGAGGACTGAATTTTGGGCACAAGCCGTGGCGCAACATCTCGGTAGGTATCAAGATTTAACCACACACACAAGAAAAAAAAACAGAAGCAGCAAACGCAGCTCTGCTGCTCCTGTTTAAGTTTCAAGAATGCTTCTCCAGAGTTTCGATAGCGTATCCAGCGTTGATTGCGGCTAATCTCGTCGCGTTTCCTACATTTGCTGATTTATTCGAAAAATCTATCAAGATTATAGTTGCCGGTTGTTCCTTGTTCTTTCCAGAACTTGCTGAAAGGTCTTTACGACTTCCTAGATTCATACACAGTATGCCCAGCTACAGAGCTGACGCTGTGGCAACGCACCCGCCACAGGCTAGGGTTAATGGGCGGGATATGAAGAGACCTTCGCCCTGCAGTGCACGTAGTTAGTTTGAAAATGACATCGAAAGAGTTCAATTAAAGCTGTTCTGGTAAAACTTCTTTGCATTTCATACGGTTATTTTTCCTCAGCGTACAGCTGTACATTTCTGACGGGATAGGAGAAATAAGCACACGAAATAACTAGCTACGAAAACTTTAACTAAATGCCCAATATGTAGACCAGAAATAACAGAAACCATTCAATGTGCAAAGGGAATAACAAAAACAAAGTAATGCATAGAAGAAATATTTGTCCCGAGTCTTTCCCGTACCACTACGAGCGGACGTGCGCCACATGCGCTCCGCAGTTTTTGGGCTTTTCGGCCCGGTCAACTCAGCGGAACTGCCAAAATTTTGGTGGGAGGCGACGCAGGAAGAGAAGCGGACCACGATGACACCATTTTCAAACCGGTGAGCCCAATATTTTTGGATTTATCCGGTCATGAAGATCAACCACGTGGACGAATGAGCTAAGCTAACGCTAGGCCTAGCGACTAGGCTTCACGGGCGGCGACTTCCGCGGACTCCTCGACCTCGGCAGGCGACGGAGGCAGCGGAAAGATGGCCCAGACGCAAGACATCCATGCCAGACATGAATTTTTGGCAAACCGAATTATGGAGACCCAAGAAAGAATGGAGGAAGACCAACGAGACGCCACCGCCGGGGAATCCCACGTACAGGGCCCGACGGTGAACACCCAAATCCCGGGAGGCAGCACCCTAACAAAACCAGCGCAGGCGAGTCGCGAATACGATTCGGACTCAGACTGGACAGTAGCCATATCGCAACCGCGGCACAAGAAAATACGGAAGAGCCAGGAAGCGACGGCAGGCCACGTGACGGGGGATCCGAGCCCCTCGAGCGGAGGGAAAAGCACAGGCGACAAACAAAGCACAACCAAGCAAGGCGAGAGGGAAGGAGCGCCGAAGAGGAGACTCCCTCCCCTACCGAAAGAAGATTTAAAGGTGGTCCTGAGGCCAAAGGGACTAGCAGTGCGAGAGCTGCAAATACACCAAGTGGCGCGAGCGGTGGTTGCAGCCACCGGGCATGGATGCACGGCAGAAGACCTTATAATCCGACTGCGCAACGGCTCGAACATCATAATCGTCAGCACGAATAAGGAAGAGACAGCCAAACAAGTCAGAAACATAGCGCAGCTGAACTTCGGTGGAAGAAGCTACCAAGTCACGGCAGACGTGGCGGCGCCGGAGGGAACGCTACGGGGAGTTATCCGCGGGGTAGACCCGGGAACCCCAGAAGAAGAATTAAAGGCGAACCTAAGGACAAGAACGCACGGAGTGAAGATTTTGGCGGCACGAATGCTAGGGAGATCCAGCACAGCAGTCATTACCTTCAGCGGCCCAATCCTTCCCAAGCAAGTCCTGCTCTACGGGGGAGAGATGTGGTGCCACCCATACATACCAACGAGGCAGATATGCTACATATGCTACCAGCAAGGGCATCGAGCAGATGTATGCCCAAACGCGGAAAGCAAGTCGTGCAGGCAATGCGGCCAAGCAAATCCGGAGACGCAACACCAATGCGTACCGAAGTGCCTCGTGTGCAAGGGCTCCCACGTCACAGGAGCACGGGAATGCACACAGCGACTAAAATCATTCGGAGAGCTACGAGCATGGGGTCAGCAGCAACGCGGCCGCAGCCAAGGCAGAAATGGAGGACGACGACCACGCTGGTTCCGGAACGAGGACCAGGAGAAACAACCTGACTACCGAAGCGAGTCCAGGGGACGCAGCAACAGCCGCAGCCGGGACCGGAGCCAGAGCCGGGGACGAGGCGAGGCGAGCCAGACCACGGCCAGCCAGCAGCAAACGCAGCAGAAGAAAAGCGGCGGAGTTAAGGTAAGCTGGGGAGGCGGCTCTCCCAAAAAAACTCTGCCTCTCCCGTAACCGAGAGTAGAGTAAGCATGAAATGTTACGGGCCTAATGTCATCTCGGTGGACACCCGAACCGCACCGTCAAGGAAGGGAGGAACGCCACCACCCGTTCAGCGCGATGCCTTGCCATTTGAACGCAAGGTTTTTTGAGGAAAGGAAATGGCGCAGTAATTCTCTGCCATCTCGGTGGACACCCGCACCACACCTTAATGGAAGGGAGGAACGCCACCACCCGTTCGGCGCGATGCCTTGCCCTTTGAACGCAGCGCGTCTCCCCCGGGCCCGTGTGCGGCTTTGCTTCGATGCGCGAAGCCCCTAAGAGATCACGTATGACAACGAAGTGTATCGTGGCATTTATGTGCTTTTTGCACGCGTTATTAGAAATCGGAAATTATAATTCCGTGCATTATCAAACGCACAGCGACTGATATCTTGAAAAGCATTGAGAAGGCACTGGCAGCAGTTATTTTTACTGACTCCTTTGGAGACCAACCAGCGCTTGCATGGCGGTCGCGTAGGAGGGCTTACAGAGTCTCGTTAAATCTCGCTAAGTCTCGTATGGTGCCCGGATGTTCTCGTTTCAGAGCCCGGATGACTGGATTTCAGTGCCCGGATGACTGGATTTCAGTGCCCGGATGATGGCTCTCGGTCTCGGCGTGACGTCACCACACTGCCGACAACGGGGGCTAAAAGCATTTCATGCTTAATACTTTTTGCTCCGCACGAGGAAAACAACACAACAGACACCAAGGCAGAAAACGAAAGCCTAAGAGCAGAAATCAACAACATAAGAAAGGAGAATAGGCAGCTAAGAAAGCAGATCAGCGACTTAATCGCAGAACTACAGGAGATACGGAGAACAGGTTTCTCACCAGTGAGAACGCCAACACCACCACCACAAACTATAGAGAACCCACAAAACATGGGGGAGACCAACACGGCAGGGGAAGACCTAAAAACACTCATGCTGCAGATGCAACAACAAATGCAGCAACAAATGCAACAACTAAGCCAGAAGATAGCTTTGCAAGACCAGAGCTTCCGTAATTACGTTAAAAATCAAACAACAAAGAGAACACTAAACGACGCCAGAGACCGCCTCTTTAATGAGCGGAGGTTCGGTACAGAAACTCAAGGGAACAATAGTAGCTGCAACACAGCAACATGGCAGGAGGACAACAACTAGAGATTTGGCAATGGAACTGCAGGGGCTACAGGCGCAAGCAGGGGCTCCTGCAGCAATTCATTAGCACTAGGGGAACCCCACCAGACCTAATCTTATTACAAGAAACAAACTGTACCCCAACCCTAAGAGGCTACTCATGCCAGGAAAAAGGGAAAACAGCAACACTCATTAGCGACAAAATAACAGCAATAAATCATGGGGAAATAGCAGACACACACCTAGAACACGTGATAACTGAAATAATTCCCAAAAGGAAAAGGAAAGCAAAAAGCACTTTTGTTATAAACATATATAGCCCACCTAAAAACAGGGGAGATTTCATCAAGCTTTTCGCGGAGGCAAAGAAACTTGCAGGGCAGAACACCCTAGTTATAGCAGGAGACTTCAACGCGAAAAGCCCGCAATGGGGCAGCAGAAAAGAGGACATAAAAGGGCGGAGCATATGTACAGCAGCAGAAAACACAGGCTGCGAGCTACTTACGGATGAGAGCCAACCCACAAGGCAAGGCAACAGCGTAAGCGTAGACACGTGTCCCGACCAAACCTTTGTCAGAGGAGCTAAACAAGCAGAGTGGGAAAACACACAGGAGAACCTAGGCAGCGACCACTTTATAATCAGAGTGGCCATTGAAGCCGAAAGCATCAGAAGGAAAACAGGCAAGGCAAGACTGAATGACTGGGACGCTTTCCGCACCCACTGCAAAAGCATCAAAGGCGACATCACGTCTTTAGAAGAATGGAGCCAACAACTTAAAGAAATAAGAGATACATATACCAAAGAAGTTAACCGCACAGAACAGGCACCAGAGGTAGACAAACGACTCCTCGGCCTATGGGAGGCAAGGAAAAGCCTAACCAAACGCTGGAAGAAACAGAAGCTTAACAGGAAACTAAAAAAGAAGATAGCAGAAATCACCAAGCGAGCGGAAGAATACGCAACACAACTGGCTAGACAGGGATGGCAACAATTCAGCACAACACTGAATGGGACCCTAGACACGGCCAGAACGTGGCAAATACGAAGGAAGCTCATGGACCCATCGAAGAACAAAGCAGAAAGTAACAAATCGATACAAAGACTGATCCACCAATACGTAGGGACGGAGGAGCAGCTAATCCAAGCAGTAAAAGAGAAATGCTACGGAAAAGAACAGGTGAAAGCCTACCAAGGAGAATACCAAGGGAAATAAAACCAGGACATGGAAAAACCGATAACAAGAGAAGAAGTTATTCAAGCCATAAGGGCAACGACAAAGAACACGGCAGCGGGGGCGGACAAGATCCAGAACTCGTTGATAAGAAATCTCAGCGATGAAGCGGTAGAACAGCTCACAAAATACTTAAACAAACTCTGGGAAGAGGGAACGGTTCCGAAAGAGTGGAAACACGCTGAAGTCGTTATGATACCCAAACCAGGCAAAAAACTGCAGATAGAAATTCTCAGACCTATCTCGATAACTTCGTGTCTGGGCAAGCTTTTCGAAAGAATCATCACTAAAAGAATACAAAGACACCTAGAAGACGGAGGATGGTACCCCAACACCATGTTCGACTTCAGGGAACATCTATCGACCCAAGACGTGCTGCTTCAGCTCAACGAAGAAGTACTAGAAACAATGCCAAGCAAAGGGGAAAACGTAGTCATGGCCGTGGACATCAAAGGGGCCTTCGACAACGTATCCCACGCAGCAATCATGGAAGGCATCAACGCCACCAACTGCGGAAAGAAAACACACAACTACGTGAGAAGCTTCCTCACAAACAGAACTGCAACGGTGGGTTTGGGAGACCTACGAAGTGAGGTCTTTCAAACACCATGCAGGGGAACTCCACAAAGCTCAGTGATATCACCAGTGCTCTTCAACATATCAATGATCATCCTAGCCAAAGAGCTCAGCCAGATACAAGGAATCAGACACGCAATGTATGCGGATGACATCACCATATGGACCAGCGAAGGCTCGCTAGGAAGCAAAGAAGAAAGTCTACAAGCGGCAGCCACCTGCACTGAAGGATACATGAAGAAGAGGGACCTAAGGTGTTCCACCGAAAAGTCCGAACTTCTCAGAGTAGGAAGGCACCCTACAGAGGCTAACCTCGAGGTGAAACTAGAAGGGCAGAACATACCGGAACAAAGAATGATAAGAATACTCGGTATGTGGCTGCAAGGTAGCAGGAAATGCAGCCACACACTCAGCCTGCTACGCAAAGCGGCGGAGCAAGTAGGCCGAATGATAGAGTAGCCAGCAAAAGGCATGGCATGAAGGAAGAAGACACAATAAGACTAGTGAACAGCCTCATAGTCAGTCGAATAACATACTCACTACCATACCACGTAACCATCAAAGCTGAAAGAGAGCAAGCAGAAGCTATCCTTCGCAAAGCGTACAAGATAGCCTTACATCTACCAAGGAACACGTCCAACGAGAAGCTAATGCAACTAGGGCTAAACAACACTTTTGAAGAGCTGAGTGAATGCCAAATAAAGGCACAACTTCAAAGACTCAGCGACGCAAGAACCGGACGAGCACTTCTGACTAGGTTGGGTCGGGAGACGGAGAACCATCACAACAACAGGGCCAACATACCAGACGCACTAAGAAGAAACATAAGCGTACAACCCATCCCCCGCAACATGGACCCAAACCTCCATGCCAGCAGGAGGAGAGCCAGGGCAGAATACTATTAAAAAACAATAGGGCACAGGGACAGCACGGTATACACCGACGCTTCCCCGTACTATGGTGAACGAGGAAATAAAATGGTGGCGGTAGTCGTCAACCACCAGGGAGAACACATAACGAGCCTCACGGCCAGGGAATCAAATGTAGCAAAGGCGGAGGAGATAGTGATAGCCCTAGCAATGAGGGAGGGGGATAGAAAGGGGAGACCCTTGAATATCTTAAAAGACTCACAATAAGCGTGTCGAAACTACACAAAAGGAAGGGTAGGCAAAACGACACTCAGGATCCTCAGCGAGGGGACACCCTCGGGGAGGAGAGAGAAACATAACATAATTTGGATACCAGGCCACGCGGGGGTCTGGGGCAACGAAAGGGCGGACGAACTAGCTCGAGGGCTTACTATCCGAGCTGGGGGGTCACAAGCCCCGGAGGAGCTCTGGACTAGCCTAGGGGCTGGGTACTCTGAAACACTAAGTTTATACAGGGGGCTAAGATACAAATACCCCCCACCACACAAAGAGCTAAGCAAGGAAGAAGCCGCAAAATGGCGGAAGCTACAGACAGGCTCCTTCCCCAACTTATATATACTAAGGAAGATGTTCCGGACAAAATACCGCGCCACATGCCCTTGGTGCGAAGCGAGGCCAACACTATACCACATAACATGGGAATGCGACAGAAACATATCGTTCCACAAACACGACACACCAAGTGCGGAACAATGGGAGAGCCGGCTCACCAGCTGCGAGCTAGAGCCCCAAAGGGCACTCATACCACACGCAAGCGAGGTGGCCAGACTCAGTGGAGCCCTGGACTAGGTGACCACCCAAGGCTAAGGAGGCAACCTCAAGACTTGAAGAGAAGACTTGAAGAAGACCTCCACCGCAGGCTAAATCTTAGAAATCAATAAAGTTTCTACTCACTCACTCCCGAGTCTGTGAAGTGGCCGCTCCATTAGAAGTATGTATACAGCGCATATGGAAAGAATATATGTTCAGGCGCAAGAATGAGTCAGTTATAAAGCTCTGAACTTCAGGTTTTGTTATGGTTTGGTGTATGGAGTTTAACGTCCAAAGCGACTCAGGCTATAAGAGACGTTTTAGTGAAGGGCTCCTGAAATTTGGAGCACCTGGCGTTTTTTAACGTGCACTGACATCACACAGTACACGGGCCTCTAGAATTTCTCGTCCATCGAAGATGGACCGCCGCGCTAGGATCGAACCCGCATCTTTCGGGTCGGCAGCCGAGCACCATAACCCCTCAGCCACCGCGGCGGCCTTCAGTTCATATTTTAAGTGCATGGTTCCAGTTATGTTTGTAAGTGACGCGATAAAGTTGCTGCAGAATTTGCTAGTCTGAAGATAAAAAAATTGGCAGTGGTTTGGCTCTGGTTAAACCGGGTAAATTGCGTAAGCAATGGTGCGCGCGTTCTTCTGGCGATTCTACGGCGCATTCTTTTTCGCCTGGTAGAATTGCAGCGTCCCTGAGCAGTCACGTGCTGAGGTTCATCGGTGATGGATGATGTGGAACCACTCTGTGAGGTAGAACGTTGTCGCCGAGCTGCATCCTATCACGACGCTTCGCAAGACGTTCTTCATGCTGTTCTGGCGTCTCTTGTGCACGTCGTCGCTTTCTCGCTTTTTCCTGCCGCTGTCACTTCTCCTTAGATGACTGCACAGCAAAGCATTCACGCCAAGGCAAGCGCGCAGCTATAGACGCTTAACAACGCGGGAGCATTGGCGCCGCCATACGTGGTCACGTGACCATTCCGCCACGCTGCCAGGGAGTCCACAGAACGCCATCGCCCGTTCGGCTGTACACCTTGCTCGAATGTAAATTGGTTTTTCAGGAAAGGAAATCTATCTGTCTCGCATAACTCGGTGGACACCTGAACCTCGAGGTAACGGGAAGGGAAGCAGATGCGAGTGATCGGACAGACCATATTCTCTAGACGCACCTTTGTTCATTCCAAATTATCGAGCTGGCATGGTGGAGTGGTAAGCGTGCTCGTCGGCTCTGGAGCTCCTGATTCGATTCCCCAACTTGACCAATTTCCTACTCGGTGTTATTTTTTATTTATGTGGTCTGACTAGAAATTAGGCTAATTGCTTAACAGATATCATTCGAACACCATCGACGCAAGGCGAAAGCGTTTCCAAGTGAAGTTTCTTATTTTTGATGTTTTAGCCTTTGTATTGTATCTTTTTATTTTTGTTTCTTTTTCTTTTTAACGTTTCTTTTTCTTAATTTGGTTTTTAGTTTCTCTTATTCTATTTATCTCGAATGCTCCTTTTTTTAGATTGTGGACAGTATAGTGGCGGTTGAACCTAAAGAGAACGTAAATATTTGTGTGATAATATGGTTCGCGAAAAATTCACACGCAAGACTTTTAACACCGTTTTTAAACTCTTAGTTAGCAAAGAATAAGGAGTGATCACTTACAGTGTCCCGCCCAAGCACCAGTTCTCCAATCAAAATATCATGCGAGGTAGGAACTGAACCGTGGATTGTAGTAATGGAAAGAAACAACTTTATTACAAACAGAAAAAAATCTTCCAGGGTGGTCACCTACTGGTCCAGGAGTCCACGGGCTTGTGGTTCACGTAAAGCCCGATCCACCAGCCGTTTCTGGCCGGCGTGCTGAGCGGTCCGTAGAGCCGTCTCCCAGGAAGCATGAGTGGGATTGGGGATGACTCTGTCCTGCAATAGCAAAACACTTCGATCCGAACACAGATGGGCGCTGCCCGCACTGTGGAGAGATCTGCGATATCTTTCACATGGTGTGGGCATGTACTCAGAATCCTCACCTTCCCCCCTCCCCCACCCCCACCCGAGAGGCATGGGAGACTGCCCTCCTCAACTGCTCCACACTGGAGTCCCAAAGGCTCTGGTCAAGCGGGCGCGAGACGGGGCATCGTCATGCGGTGTCCCGGACTAAGGATACCAACCATGCAGCAGGTTTTTTTTTTTTTACCCTCAAGCTCTCTTTGATTAAAGTTTTTCACCACCACCACCACCACCACCTTTGCGGAAGAAGATTCCCAAAGGTAGCGGAAAAGTGTGGATCTGGGCACGCCACAGGCATTACAATCAGGAGGAAAGGTGGGGTGAAACCATGAGAGACGGCGGGGGGAAATGAAGCAGCCTGTCGGTAATTTTCGCCATGCGGCGCTGGATAAGGGCGACAAGGTACTGTGGGGTGGTGGCAGTGTCATGCTGCTGAGTTTGTAGAACGTGGGGATTTGATGATATGTAGAGAAGACCGATGGGGCATCTTTGGGTTCAGTGTCGAACCCAGGATCTCGCTGCCAACGCAAACGAAATCAAAAACAAATACGACATCACTCTCTGTCCGGTAAGGGATGTCCGCACCGACTCCTGCCAGGGGCTTTCTTCTGACTCGCCTCCCGCACACAGCCTGCCTCGATCTCTGCTCGCGTTCATAGTCACATCCTTGACATAATGCGCTTCAATTTGCTATCAATAAGAGTGGTCCGTCAGTAACAGAAGAAGAAAGCCGAATACGGCGGGGCTCTCGGCGGACAAGAAAAAGAAACAAAATTGATGCTCATGCATTGCTAGAGAGCCGCCGTAATGTTCTTTTCGGACACCCTTTGCAATCTCGGTAAACAAGTTAAAGAGGGGTCCCGTTCCTGACGTGTTGAGTCAGTACGTCATGGCGACGCTGTAGTTCCTTTAACCGGCGTTCGTTACCGCCATCATTGAAAGACGCCATTGCTAGGCCACGCGGCAGTGTGGGCAGCTATGGGAAATCGGCCAGCTCTCCGACGATACCTACAGTGTAAGGAGTACGTGAAGACGGCGGCGGTGCGTCAAAAATACTCTCCAATTCTCCTCTACATTTGCCACCGAAGACTCTCGTTTACAATTGAAAGCCGCATCCGTGGATATTGGACTTCCTGCACCCGCGGCCGGCCTTACAGTTACCACGGCGACGAAGCTAAAAACCGCCCTTTGAACCTCCTTGGCTTTTCACACATGTTCTCGTTGAGACGGCTACAGCTTTGGGGGCGATTGCAATGCACAAATGATGGTGTGCTTAGAAACTTCGGCCAGAAGGATATATACGCTCGGCCCAACCACATCTAATCACGCTGCACTGGTTGTCTCGTATGGAAAGTGTCTTGCGTGCGCTAGATCTTAAAGACGAAAAGCAAAGGCGTCCGTATGCTGTGCGATCTCAGTGCACGCTGAAGATCCCTAGGTGGTCGAAACTATTTCGGAGCTCTCCACTGCGGTATCTCTTTCTACGAGCCGTCAAGGAGAGTGGACGCGGTTCTCGTCGGCTCCGCGAAACGGATGTCCAATTGCCAAACCATCGATCTGCATCGCTCAACACTAGTTGAGGTGTGTCCAGCAGGTTACCAGGCACCCGTAGACACCATTTTCATCCAGGTGGCCCTGCCTTTGGCGATTTTACGGGGTTGTGTCTGTCGATCACATTGGCGCCGCTGCTAAGCCTAAGGCTTGGCGACGACGCCGGGTCGCTGACGCGGCACTAGGCGCGGCCACCATGAGTCTTGCACGGGGCTACGACCCGGAAAGCATGCAAGTAGTGGAGCTACAGGCTGCGAAGAAACCAGTCTTCGATGAAGTCACCGAATATGCTATTCGGAAGAAATCAGAAGAGCAAGAGCGAGCGTCCGCGAAGCGCGTGAGCTTGGAACGCCAGGAACGCTTGCGCGGTGGAGACACTGCTGACGGCCTCGACCCTACTTCGGCGCCAAGCAAACCGCTTCAACCGAGGCGTTGGAGACCAGAGGTGGTGCCCAAGTTCGGCACTGAGGACTCTGTTGCCGTCGTGAAACCCAAGGGAACGCTGAACTTGTCAAATTACAAGGGTACCCATCAGATAGCAGAAGCTATATATGCTGCGGTCGGCATCGAACGCAAATCACAAGCGCTTGCAATTTGGCCAGCGTGGGATCAGAACATAGTCACGATTGGAATCCGAGACGCAGCGCTTATTTCGAAAGTCCTCGCGGTGGAGAGTCTACGGATTGGCGGCCAATTACAAACGGTGCAGGTCTACCTCAATATGCCCGAAAATACTTGCCGGGGAGTAATTCAAGTGGCTTCCAAAGTGTCCGAAGCAGATATTGCTTAAGCTATTTACTCGCCAGGCATTCCCGTGGTGGGTGTGAGGAAATTAGGAGAGTCGAACGCGGCGGTGATTACATTCGAGGGCCGTAAAGTGCCGTTCAACGTGTTTTACTGGGGAGAGGCTGTGCCGGGCCTGTGGGACTAAGCTCTGCCGGGCCTGTGGGACTATCATCCAAGAAGAGGGGCACGAGTGCCAGCCCCGATGCCTAGTCTGTGGAGGCGGACACCTCACGAACTCCGCGGACTGCACCTGGAAATACAGGAATGGTGCCGGAGCCGGGCGGAAGCCTGGCGGAAGAAAATCCAGCAACCAGCGTAAATCCAGAGAGGACCGGAAGAATTCAGGGCCTGGGCCGCAATCACAGAAGAAGCGGATGGGGACTCCGTCGCCGGGTCCCGCAGCGAGGACCGCAACGGGGGCGTCCCGGCAGGGGCCTGAAGGAAGCGGTCGTCCAGGTGGGAAGAAATCGGGAAAAGCCGGATCGGAGGAGACCAGGGGTAGCAAGGTGAGCTGGGCACAAGTTGCCGCTTCCCCGCCTCCCACTTTGGCTGTTGAGAAACTTAAGGAGGAAAATAGCAGATTGAAAGAGGAACTAGCGAAGTATAAAAGTCAGGAACTGGGAACATCGGCAGGGGGAGAAAATATGCAAGAAACGCTTGGGGTATCTGCAATGGAGGAGGATGCTTCCCTCCCACCTACTCAACAGGCACTAACTCCTGTCCCCTAGGGTGAGAAAAAGGAGGAGGGGGAGAGAAACAGTAACGTAGTGGCAACGGAGACCGATAAGGGGGCTGGTGTCAGAGAGAAAGAAGCCAGGATTGAGGCTATTGTGGAGCGATGTTTGCTGAACGACCTTCCGCGTTTGGAAGCTCGCATAACGCGAAATATACAGGCGAGCCTCGAAGGAACTCTACAAATTATTATTGAAAAAAAAAAAACGTTCAGGCAGCTATTGAGAGGGGCATTCAGGCAGCGGTAGAGCGGGTCTTACAGGGCATCTTAGAGCCCCGTCTGATTAAGCTGCAAGCCTTTGAAATCAGAATCGATCGGAAACTTCAGGAGCTTGCGGAGTGTACGCGGACGAAGGTTCCAAAATTAACTGGCCGCGTGACTAATAGGCAGCTTGCAGCTGGTGATTCGCCCAACACCGGGGCGGACGCACCAAGCGCGATTTCCTTTAGTGTTCAACATGGCCCGCCCTCCTAAATTGCGGCTTTTGCAGTGGAACTGCCGGGGGTTCAGAAAGAAGAGGGATTCGCTACAGCAATACGTAGATTCGTTGGATACATTACCAGATATTATTGCACTGCAGGACGTGAATACGGAAGCCAAACTCAGACCATACAGCACGCATCAAAACAGCTCATCCACTTGCATTCTGGTGCATAAGGATTGTACGGCTGTGACAATTGAGCTGGATTTAGTCAGTGAAGTGGAACACACATTTATTCAGCTTTTACCGAACGTACGCACTAGCAGAAGTGCGTATGTGTTGAACATATATAGTCGACCGAAGAACAGGGGTGCGTCTTTCGATGAGATTTTCCAAAAGGCCGCGCAATTGGCAAAAAGTGCACCTCTCATCATTGTGGGGGATTTTAACGCGTATAGCTCCTTGTGGGGATATAGTAAGGAGGATATTAAGGGCAGGAGACTCGCTGCGGCCATATCGGACCTAGCACTGACGATTCTTACTGACCCGCAGCATCCCAGGAGGATTGGCAACAGTGTCTCGAGAGTTACATGTCCAGATCTCTCGTTGGTTAAAGGATCGAGAAACTATGATTGCCACAACACGCAGGAGACCTTAGGGAGTGACCACTGCATTCTCAAGATCTGCCTCGACTACAATAAGCATCGCATAGCGAGAGGGAATGCACGGCTCACGGACTGGTCGTTGTTCTGACAGGCGGAAGACTCTACGCTCAACGCGCCCATTGAAAAGTACGAGGAGTGGGCTGAGTCGCTGCTGAGAGTCAGGGACCGCTTCACACGTACGCTTCAGACATCAGAAGAAGTCCCGGCTATTGACAACCACCTACTACATCTATGGGAGGTCAGAAGAAGTCTCACACGGCGGTGGAAAAGTCAAACACATAACCGCAAGCTCAAGATCAAGGTCGCGAAATTAAGCTTGCAAGCAGAAGAGTATGCACGATCCCTGGCCAAAAACAACTGGTTGGCCAAATGCGACTCCATGAAAGGCACCCTAAGCACCAAGGCGACGTGCAGTCTTCTTAGATGTTTGATAGAGCCCTCTAAGTCTCGCGGGGATCAGCAACGTAATCTCAAGAGAGCCCTACACGGCTTCGCGGGCACGGACCAGCAGCTAGTTGCCGCCCTCGTGAGCAAGTACCTCTGTACAGTGAAAGACAACGAGCCAGTACGGGATTATGAGGGTATGGACAATCCGGACCTGGACAGAGAGTTCGAAGTCGAGGAAATACAGGCGGCGCTTATGGCCATGAGGCGGGGCACGGCGCCAGGGAACGACAGGGTGACGGTGGGATTGCTCGTCAATCTCAATCAGCAAGCGCTTGAACATCTCACGCAGTACATCAACGAATGCTGGAAAAGTGGACAGTTACCCAAGGCATGGAAGACGGCTGATGTCAGCTTTATTCCTAAGCCTGGAAAGGAGGTGAACATCAATAACCTCAGGCCCATCTCGCTTACGTCGTCCGCCGGGAAACTGATGGAGAAGGCGGTACACATGCGACTTTCTACGTATATAGAAGACCACAATATTATACCTCACACAATGTTTGGGTTTAGGGCACACTTGTCAACCCAGGACGTGTTACTGCAGCTGAAGATGAAGGTTATCGATCCCCCGCGCAAACGAAACAGTAGGGCCATACTGGCATTAGATCTGAAGGGGGCTTTCGACAACGTGAAGGATTCCAAGATTCTGGACAATCTACAGGGTACTCACTGCGGAAAGCGTACCTTTAATTACATCAAGGCTTTCTTGCAAGATAGGCAAGCGCATATAAGGATTGGCGACACGAGGTCCGAGGCGATACCCATGGGCACCAGGGGGACGCCTCAGGGAGCAGTCCTTTCTCCACTGCTCTTCAACGTTGCCCTCATGCACCTGCCGGAACAACTTAATGCCATAAGGGGAATCCGCCACGCCCTATACGCGGATGACATAACCATATGGACAACGGAGGGAAACATGGGACAGATGGAGGAGGCCCTCCAAGAGGCTGCCAATACATTTGAAAAGTATGCTGAAGAATGCGGACTGCGCTGTTCCCCGGACAAGTCGGAGCTCCTCGTCCTGCAAGGGAAGGGGGATACTGCATCTCTGGAAATCTCGGTCCATGACACACCTATTCCCGAGGTGGAAACAATACGGATTTTGGGGCTGCTCATTAACAACAAGGGTGTGAACGCAGCAGCGATCACCAAGCTCCGAACGGTGTGCGAACAAGTCATCCGTATGATATCTCGGATCACAAGCAAGAAAAACGGCATGCAAGAACAGGATATCCTTCCATAACTACAGCGCAAACGACAGGACAGAGATGAAGAAGGGACACCACACAGCGCTGCTCACAACTAAAGTTTATTGGATGCCAGAAGGTATAAATACCTCCCTGGCGGCCAGAAAGAATGCAGTCCACACTTACATGCGTGACTGACATAATAGTGTACCAGTCATATGCCGCCAATCAAATCACATGCGCGAGAATACAATATAAGCAGTGACAGAATACAATATAATCAGTGAGCAAGCACTTGTCAATATTCGCAATCAAGGTATCTTCTTTCTTTTTCTGACAACGCGACAGATGAAGCACTGATGCATTCTTCCGAGAGCCTACCTATTAAGTGAGCTCCAATGATCTCCCTTGCTAACGAGTCACGGTTCTTTTCTAACACTGCACTTTCCTGATAGTTTGGCGCACAGACGTAGGTGTCATCGTCATCTTCATTGCCTTTGCAGTGCCTGCAATGTTTCGCCACGTGGCCAGAGATAGCGACACGGGAGACATTATACTCATGCTCTCTGAGTCTTTTGTTTAAACATCGGCCGGTTTGGCCGATGTATCGCTTACCACAAGACAGTGGCAGCGAATATATCACCCCTTCCTGGCAAGGCACGAACTGTTTTGCGTGCTTTATCGGGCACTTGCGCGATTCTTTAATCTCTGAATTGACATTCTTAATCAGGCTGGACAGTCGTTTGGGCGCCGAAAAGACGACATCAACGCCTGCATGTTTTCCGATTCTTTTCAGATTGTGCGATACTTTGTGAAGATATGGCAGCGCAACAATCTTCCTTTTCTTCGTCTCTTTCGTACATTTACTATTTCCTTTTGATTTTAACTTTTCCAGTAGTTTTCCTGCCACGGAAACTAATAATTCAGACGGGTAGCCTGCCTTTGCCAGGCGGTCTACTTGGTTGCTGAAGCTATGCTTCAACCTGTGTTCACAGGATTTGTTGACTGTGTTGCTAAAAACGGTATGTACAATTGCTCTCTTCACCAGCTTGGAGTGAGCTGATGAAAACGGCAAGATGGGCTTAACAGCACGGGGCTGTTAGTTATGGATCATCAAAAACACCAACTCGCCCAACAAATGCTTTTCTCGGATACCCTTAGACTAATACAGGCCTTTGTCATCTGCAGGATAGTATACATGGCCCCGTACCTTCGTTTGAGGAAGACCGATCTAAATCACCTGGACGTTATCATTCGAACGGCTTATAAGAAGGCACTCGGCCTACCCATGAAAGCATCTACGGAGCGTCTACTAAAACTAGGGGTACACAACACGGCTGATGAATTGATTAGCGCCCATCTTACCAGCCAGGTAGTGCGACTGGCCACAACTACGACCGGCCGCAGGGTCTTAGAAGATTTAAACATTAGCTTTCCGCAGCAAGTGGCTGGGAGACAAGATATACCTAAAGAGTGGAAGAGCAAATTCCTACGCTTCCGCTTCCCAAAAACATGCACCCGGAGCATCATTATGCTAGACGAGTGGCGAAGAGCAAGAAGATGAACGAGTGCTATTCAACAAAAGAAGGAACCTTCTTCGTGGACGCTGCGGGTCCTGTACAAGGAATATCAACAATCTCAGTGGTGCACCAAATGCAAGTCGTGGACGGGCTTTCAGTTCGTAACGGGGATACACAGGCTATGGAGGAAGTAGCGATAGCCCTAGCTGCAACGCACTCCGAATCTAAGTTTCGGCGTCACTACTTATAAAAAAACAATTGTGTCGAGGCTGACAAACGTACCAGGGCCTTTGGCATTTGGGCGGAGACGCTACCACTCCGCCACGAAGGCCCTGGGTTTGAGCATGATTGAAGGCGCATCTAGTGAATGCATGGGTTTCATAATTAAAATGAAAGAATTAAAAATAAAATGAGGACGCAAATAAAAATAAGAAATAAAAATGAGAAAAGAAAGAAAACAAAAAATAAATATAAAATATGAAAAAGCAAAAAGTAAAAATTCAAAAACCAAACAGTGCGTCAGGCAACGCTTTCGCCTTGGAGCACTTTAAAGAGCCAAAGTGCCCCCTGAATTTTTACATCTAGCACCTCGAAATCTTGTACTGGAACGAAGATGGAGAGGTCATGAAGTGCACTTGAACCTTAACGAGAAAAACGAAAAGGAACAGTTTTAAGTGACATCAAATCTAAGGAAACAACACAATCAACAGCACTGCTGTTCCCGAAATGTATGGAATTAATAAACATGCAATCCATAATTTGAACTTGTTTTATTTCCGCATTGTAGCATGCCAAAAACTCTGGAATGAGCGTTCCAAAACTACGAAATTGGTGGCGATGTTGAACGAAACATGCAGTCGATAGCTGTGTTATTGCCAGTTGCCAGCAAAACTTGTTACGTACACCGATCTAAACTGATTGGCAGCTTGCGGCGCATATGTCACAATAGTTTGTTGGCTTATCAAAAATATTCCGAGAACTGAAATATTCTGACGAGTAAGCGGGAATGCAGACCATGTTGCTACCTTGCCATAATAACCACGTCACTGGCATGCAATTGAAACAAAAGCGGCGGTCATGTCATAGAGAAACATTGTAACTCATCGTAGTGTTCTTTGAGATGCGGTGAGACTTCAAAAATGGTGATCGATATTTGGGTGTAGAGTGATAACGAAAGCCATAGCAATAAAAAATGCTGGCAATCTTATAAATAGATGCAGCTGGCACTAGGTTTCAAACTTAGATGTTAATTTTCTAAATTTTTGTTTTAGATTTTTATGCAATATACATTTCCGTAGAATGTACTGCACGTAGTATTAAAATTCTGCAAGACAATGTGATCAGTTTTCCTACAATAATTGTAATAAAAGTACAAGGAGTAATGAAAAATGATTTATTTTTCTTTCTTGGTACACTAAAACTGCCACCATTGAATGGCTCTTCCTCATTATAAAAGTACAGATAGGCTTAGGCTTATGGTACTAGTGCGAGTCATGTAAAAAGCATAGGTTAAAATCTGTGAAAAGTTTTGTTTGCCCACGCCTAATTGTCCCAGAAAAAAAGTCATAACTTCAAAAAATGCTGTGTCTAGAAAAATTGCAGGCAAACATTTAAACACTCGCACCTATCCACTCGACATAAGCACAAAAAATATGAAAAAGATATTAAAATCACGATACAAAATGAATATATGATCTCGAAGGTAAAAAAATCCTGTATCAGATAGCTGCAAAACATGAAATCCTAGAACGTACTGTGGGGAGGAGATATAAATTAATCCTCTTAAAGTAATACCTTCCGCTATGACATGATCACGAAAGAAAACCTTGCTGAAGCCGTTAATCCGCAAGTGTTTTATATTTTGCGCTGCAGCAGAACAGGCAGAGTGCGAATTGCTAACCGACGAACATCACCCAACTGGACAGGGGAACAGCGTCAGTCCAGACACGTGCCCTGACTTAACCTTCGTAAGGGGCGCCAGACAAGCAGAATGGGAGAACCTGCTCGAGAACCTTGGAAGCGACCACCACATAATAAGGATCAGCACAACCGCAAACGGAAAATAGGCAAGGTCCGCCTAACGGACTGGGACGCCTTCAGAGCACACTGCAAGCAGATCAAGGGCGACATTGTATCTGCGGAGGAGTGGAGCCAGCAACTCAGACAGATCCAAGAACTCTATACTAAAGAGGTGGATAGAACCGAACAAACTCCGGAGGTGGACAAGCGGCTCCTCAAGCTATGGGAGGCGAGACGCGGGCTCACCAAGCATTGGAAAAGACAGAAGTTCAATAGGAAGCTAAAGATTAAAATAGCCGAAATAACTAAACAAGCGGAGGAGCATGCAACGCAGCTGGCTAGGCAAGGATGGCAGCAATTCAGCAACGCGCTGAACGGCACCCTCAGCACGGCCAGGACGTGGCAGATCCTCAAGTCCCTCATGGACCCGAGCAAGAACAAATCAGAAAGCGGCAAATCGATTCAGAGGCTGGTGCACCAGTACACGGGCAGGACGAACAGCTACTCGAGGAAGTCCGGGTCAAATGCTACGGCAGAGACCAGGTCGAAAGCTACCAAGAAGAGTACCAGGGCGAAGAGAATCCAACCATGGATCGGCCCATAACGAGAGAGGAAGTCGTCGAGGCGATCAGGTCGGCAACAAAAAACACAGCAGCGGGGGCAGACAGAATCATGAACTCGCTCATAAGAAACCTCAGCGATGGAGCCATAGATCAGCTCACAGCCTACTTCAACAAGCTCTGGCAAGAAGGAACAGTCCCGGCCGAGTGGAAACACGCGGTAGTGGTAATGATCCCGAAGCCAGGCAAGAAACTCTAGGTCGAGAACCTCAGGCCGATCTCCCTCACGTCGTGCCTGGGCAAGATGTACGAGAAAGTAATCACAAAAAGGATCCAGTCGCACCTAGAGAAGAACCAACTGTACCCAGACAGCATGTACGGGTTCAGAGCCCACCTGTCTACGCAGGACGTACTACTCCAACTCAAGGAGGAAGTACTCGAGAAAATGCCGAGAAGTGGCGAAAACGTTGTCATGGCCCTCGACATAAAGGGAGCCTTCGACAACGTGAGCCGCGCCGCCATCATGGAAGGCATCAACAACACCAACTGCGGGGGAAGAACCCACGACTACATCAGGGCCTTCCTGAGCGACAGAACAGCGACCGTGGGACTAGGCGAGCTGAGAAGCGACGTCTTCACCACGCCTTGCAAAGGAACACCCCAAGGCTCCGTGATATCGACCGCCCTGTTCAATATGGCGATGATCGGGCTAGCAAGACGACTCAAGGAAATCCCGGGCATCCAACACGCGATATATGCCGACGACATCACGGTGTGGGTCACCCAAGGATCGTTAGGGGAGAAGCAAGACAGACTACAAGAAGCTGCGACCTGCGTAGAGACCTACGTCAGGGAGAGAGGCCTCAGATGTTCGACGGAGAAGTCGGAAATCATCAGGATCGGAAGAAATCAATACCAAAGCCTCGCTGGAAGTAGTTCTAGAGGGGCAACTGATCCAAGAACAGAACATGGTACGAATCCTAGGCATGTGGCTGCAGAGCAGCCGAAAATGCAGCCATACCATCAGCCTGTTGAGAAGAGCCGCGGAGCAGGTTGGCAGAATGATCAGTAGAGTCTCTCAGAGAAGGTACGGGATGAAAGAAGAAGATACCCTCAAACTCGTCAACAGCCTAATCGTTAGCAGAGTTATGTACTCCTTGCCCTACCACGCAACAACAAAGGCGGAGCGAGAGCAAGCCGACTGTATTCTCAGGAAGGCATACAAGATTGCTCTACACCTGCCCAGAAACGCATCAAACGAGAAGCTACTCCAACTCGGAATCAGCAATACCTTCGATGAGCTTGCCGAGGCTCAATTGGGGGCACAACTCATCAGAGTCAGAGGCTCCTCTACGGGAAGGGCGCTCCTGAGAAGGTTGGGTCGGAACACGTGCGGACTGGTAGACAGATACGCGGACGTACCGGACGACCTTAGAAAGACCTTTAATGTAGGACCCCTGCCTAAAAACATGGATCCTAACCTACACGAGGACAGACGAAAAGCAAGGGCCGAGCAGATAGAAAGGAGGCTAGGCCGATCAGAGAACACAGTCTATACGGACGCCTCCATGTACGTAAATGCAGAGAAGCGCTTAGCCGCTACGGTGGTAGTTAATAGCACAGGAGACATGGCCACATGCGCCTCAGTGGAGGTCGTGGGCAAACGGAGGCCGAGGAAATTGCCGTCGCGCTGGCGGTAGCAGAAGGCTATAGGAAAGGCCGATCCCTAAACATCTTAACAGACTCGAAAGACACGTGTAAAAACTACACGAAGGGCAGAATTAGCGGCATGGCCCTCAGGATAATCAGTGGGGCAGCAGCCTCTGCTGAGAAGACACCCATACAACACATAATCTGGATCCCAGGCCACGCAGGCGCAGCGGGGAACGAAAGAGCAGACAGCCTAGCTCGAGGGCTTACATACCGAGCAGGCATGTCAGATGTTCTGGAGCTTCAGCTACTAGCATGCGAGGGGGGATACACAGAGACATTACAACTATACAGGGGGACTAGATTCAAGTACCCACCACCACACAAATCCCTCACGAGGGAGGAAGCAGTCGGCTGGCGTAGGCTACAAACAAACTCCTTCCCCAACTTGTACATCTATAACAAGATGTCACCAACACAATACAGAGCAAACTGCCCCTGGTGCGGCGACACACCCACACTATACCACATCACATGGGAGTGCGAACGAAATAAAGCATTCCACCAACACGAATTCCCGAGTGCGGAGCAATGGGAGAGCCGGCTCACCAGCAGCGAGCTCGCGGCCCAAAGGGCCTTAGTGCGGCACGCTACTGATGCAGCGCAACTCAGTGGAGCCCTGGACTAGGGGCCCAACCTTGCTGAAGAGAAGCCTCCAGTCGCCGGCGCCACGAAAGACGACGGAGGCTTCGAATCCGCGAATCTCTTAAAAGATCTCAATAAAAGTTTTCTACTACTACTATATTTTCGAAAAGCTAGCAAAAAAACTAACGCCTTTGATAGTTCAATTTTGCTCCTGTCAAAAAAGAAATTTGAAAAATGGTTTTTTGTTTATGTTCGGATAACAACTTTATTGCACATTAACCGAAACCGAAAATTTGATTTCGAGAAAATAATTTTTTTCTTCGCAAGTCCTTGGCGAATGTTGCTGCTTATAAAACCGGCTGGCAGGCATAAAGCATCGGCTGCCAAAGGTGCACCATCATGTTTAGAGCCTATCATCCTGGATACCTTTTGCATCGCCCCGTCTGCTGTAACTAAACTGAACACAGCGCGCTCTCATCTGTCATGTGTCAGAGTTTATAATACACAGCCTACTTGAACGACCACTTTGGGAAAGTGATAAATACCATCAATTGTACTCTTTAGTAATGGCGCAAATTAAAAAAAAATAAATTGTCATTTATTGCTCACAAAGTGGCATTATATTAGAGTTGCATCATCAAAGTACTGAAGCTATATTTGAATTAATTATTGAATTTTATGCACAAAAATAACGTAAAGAGACTAAAACAAACAAACACTGAACTCTATTTAGACGCGAAGCACGCAATAATTAGTTTTTCCGCCCGATTCCTACGAACTAACTACTCACTCACTTCTATTATTCCTGCAAGGACTATTACGAAGATAAGAGATCGCGCTCCCCCCCCCCCCCCCCCCCAAACGCAATGTAAACACAGGCATGGCCCAACATTTGTCGCCTTCAAGCTCAAAACAAATAAGCTTCTTAACACCTGACTGCTGAGAGCTATTTCAACCGTTTTAAGCCTCCGGAGCAAGTTATTTTTACGGCGGTCCCAGGGAGGGACTTGTACAGTCTACGCAGGGCCATATTCGCACAATATACATTTTAGTCTGTTCACCCTCCCTCGCACTATGACGACACGCGTAAACCGGAACCATTCTGTCCTTAGTTAGTGTGACCTTGATAGTGCCCCTGGTACCCAAAAATTCTTCACTAGCGCATCTTTCAATGGGAAGGTTTTTATGAACACGATTTTTTCATGTATCATGGGATTCCACTTTAACAATCAATAGAACGGCAGAAAATCCCCTTTTGCTGGCTTGCATTTTATCCCTGTTAACGTTTATGTATCGTCAGAAGCGTTTCCTGTTGCACTTTTTAGCAGTTCTAAATTATCCATGTGACCGATGTGCAAACTCTAAAAGAAGGATTTTCCTACGCAGCGAAGAAGTGCGCCGCTACCTTCGAAATTTCCGTACAATAATATTTCCTTACATCATTCCACAGCTGTCTCTCAGAACTGATGCCCAAGAATCCTGAACTTGAAATCGACGCGCGCATTTCGAGAACACGCTGGTAGATACCTGAATAGAGAGTACATCGTAGATTGCAGACTGACAGTCTTAGTTAATTCTGGTTATATTTCGCAGTACAGCGACTCACGAGGATAGACGTATACCGGATTACCACAAACCGAAATACACGCGTAGCGCCTACATTTCAAAACTTCACTGCCTCTACACGTGCGCAGACAGCGCCTTTAATCAGGTGTATATCTAAGCTAATACGCCTCTGCTATGCTAAATCTCTCTGTTTTATGACTAGTTGCCGTTCCTGCACAATTCTCGAAGCCAGCCGTCCAGCGTTCTGCTGCTCAGTTGTCGTGGCAGGCCTACGAGAACCAAGCTTTTTCCTCTACAAACTACAGGAATGCTTGTTAATGAAATTTCGAGCGTAACCAGTTACTTTTCTCGCAGAACTACTGGTCTAACGCAATTCATTGTATTACCTAAATGTTATGAACGAAATGTAATTCATTGCATTACAAACTAATGAAAAGTTGAACAAAAAACTGAAATTTTTTAGAGAAATTCAACTGCTTCCATGCCAGACGTACAGTGCAAACATTTCCTTACACGTTGTAGTAAATAATTTTGTTGATTGAAAGTGCTTCACATCTCATGTATCGCTCAAGAAAATCATTCACTTTTCAAGACACGCGTGTTTGCTGTAGCCTGCTGCATAACCATGACTCACGCTATGCTCAGCAGCATTATTAGCCATGCTTTCGGAGACAAACTAAAACTAAGCCCCAGTTGAAACTAAATTACTAACGTGCTTCTTAATCATAAAAGCAGCACTAAAGTAAACGTGTACCATCTCGGATATCTTCACTTATTGTAACATCGGAGCACTACAAATTATCATTAGAAAGCCATTCGCTTTACTTTTTTTCAAAGTATCGCTTAACTGACACCTTAACTAACGTTGTGAGAATTTATGAGATTGTGGCCTTGCGGCTGCGCAGAAAGACTAAGGAAATCAGGTTATTTTTGTTTTTGCTAAACTTCCCGTGTTTTCCACAAGTCCAGACCTCTTCCTTCTATCGGTCACTACTCGTCTAACACTGAATTTTTACGAGCAGTCGATGAAATTAGGCCATTTAAATATCCATTTCTTCCAGGCACTACAGGTGACCGCAACAAGTTGCTGCCAAAAATTCAAAACAGTGCTGATTCATTTCATACATTTCGTTGCTAACCGTTCGCAGTCTCAAAACTAAATTTCAGTGTGATTCTATATTTGCAGCCAGGTGGGCGGCGATGATTACGAAAGCTGTGGGAGTAAGATGCCGTAGCAGTAATAAGAGAGGGCTTAAAAAAGGGATATGGAATCGACCCGTGTCTTTTAGAGGAGGTTGCTCTGATAGAGATATTTACATTCTTCATATGTATGTATTAACAGATTAGCAATGCGGATGCTTAACAGTGAGCATTTTTCAAACGCACTTTGTACTATAAGAGGAGTATCGAATTTGTTGTCCCATACATTATGTTGCGACGTGTACTGTTCTGTCACACGTCATTGCTATCATGCCTACCGGCCCGTGCTGAGGGACTGCGCAGAACAACGGGCGACCAGCTGGTGCCGGAGCATGCAACAGACGCAAAAGTCACACTCGATGTTAAGAGCGCAGAAACACGCAGCGCTGGGCTTGTTTTCACCGACTGGCTGTAGCCTACGGTGCACTTCAACCAGGTGTCGCGGGTACTAGTCATGGGATCGGAGAAACAAGGAACGGAACACGTGCACTCAGCTAACTTATCGTGGAAACGACTAAAACAATACGGCGGTGATTCAGCGAATACATACCACATCAGTTGGCGAAAACATACCGAACGCCACGTGCCTCGGCGCTGTTTATTTATTTATTTCAGAATACTGCAGGCCACTGCTTGGCCCAAGCATTGTTACGTAACCAAAAGAATAAAATTATACAATACTAGCATCACACGAATACAAAACACACATATAAACAATATTTGCAGGTAAGTAGACGATTCAACGCATCAGAAAAATTTTGCGAGGAAAAAACAAATGCCGGTAACGAATTCCAATCTTGCACTACTCTAGGGAAAAAACTGTACTTAAAACTTAGTTTTGGCGAAAAGGGGAGTAAGCGAATGCTCATGAACGCTCCGAGTCCTTCTCACTATAGGACGCTTAATGCACTCTGGAAGCTTAAGTTTATTTTTCCCTGTTAAACTATTAAACAAGAATACCAATCTATTATTCTTTTTGTGGTTTTTTAGTTTAGGAATGTTATTTGAGATCATTAACTCCCATACGACTGAGGCATATTCAAGTAAAGACCGCACACAGAGATTTGCACAGTGTGTGGCTCCGGATAGGTCTTACTTGGCGGTACGCACTGCCGAGTATGATGCTGCGAGTTCCCACCAAAGGTGTTGTCACCTCGGTGGACAAGACAGGACAATACAGGTGACAATATCGCTTTCTGGTCTTATCGGTTGCCTTCTGTGAGGTTGATTGATTTATAATCCCCCCGCAGATGCCTTATCTAAAACAACGCACTATGTCCTAAATAAACTAAATAAAGAAATATTGCACATATTATGCATGTATGGAATGTTTCATTTTCAAATACATTATATACCCCCATAGCGAATTTGAAATTCGCAGTTTGGGACTACTCGAGAAAGCTTAAATACTGAGAGAAACGCCATAAAAAATTCAGTGCGGAACTTTTTTATGTGGAACATTATTGAGACCAATCACACAAAACACTCACCGTATGCGAGGCTTTGCTGTCAAGGACAGCGGTTTCTCTCCAACAATGACATATCAGCGGATTTGGCTTGCATTGTAGGTATTCGAACGAATACTCCACCTTGCTGCCGCTTAAAAATGTCGTTCCACATAAACTCATTTCATTACATTTCTGTTAACAAGGACTGACAATGAGGTGCTGTCACGTGTACAACTTTTAATGCTGTTGCTGATTTGTTTAGAAGATAGCACCGAAAAATGTCGCCTACTAAGCGACGCAACCAAGCAGCAACCAAGGCGTCCTCTCAACAGGCTCATCACTGACTTCTGCCGGGAGATATTCAAATGATCACTTCTTCAACTCGGGAGAACTCCAACTTCTAAGAGAACTCCAGCAGCAGTGCTTTAGTTGAGATGCAGGGGTGCTTCAACAATCCCCGCAACGTTTCTTAAAGCACGCGCCAGTGTTCGGCGCCCACAATCTCATTATGTTTATATTCTTTTACCTGCTGAACGATTTGTGTTCCAGTCATTTTGTAATTGCTCCTAATTTTATGGAGCAGAATGTCGTCTCCTAAAGGACGCACCTACTACCTACAGATAAATTGTTTATTTATTTATCGTGAACACACCAAGACAATGTGCATACATTAGGTTGCATGTAGTAGCTTCTGTTGGTATGTGCTGTCTGCCCGCACCCGATTGTTGATCTCGACTTAATCGCTGGTGGAAATCGGCATCCTGATTGTTTCGCGTCTGCTTCAGGTCAGCGGTACGCCGAGTTTTCACGAGTAGCTGGTTCACTGTCTCCTCCTTTTCCTCATCAGAAGGCGTCAGATTTGCTGGCCTGGAGCCGGCTGTGGCTGCTGAGGGGCTGTCAGAGGATAGAATGCAGTTATCTGTCAAATCAGTACCGTCTAGAATAAGCAAACATGTTTGGACAATATGTGACAAGACTATTCACGCGAATACAGGGAAACAGTAGCGTGTGAAAACAGGTGCATTTAGTGCTTAATGAACGCACCTCAGTTTCGACAAATTTGATCTGCGCACTCGCCAAACAAACAGTTGACATCACCGTCTCCATTAAAAGAGGAGAAACCTGCACAGGCCACAAATGTTTCCTACATAGGAGAGTTTCCTACCCGCTTATTAAGTGATTGCTGTTACATCTCTTGACCTGTATATCATGCTAAGTTCAAGCAGCATCTAAAGCGGGTAGTGCCCAAGCTACACACTAGAAGGCTGATTCACTACCTGTGCCACAATCACTCAGCTCCTCGACTGGTGAGGCTGCAATTGTGGTCGGTTTGAAAGCATTAAAGCACAACTGATCAGTGGACAGTTTCAGCAAAGCGTCTGGGACATCACAGTAAAGAGAGCGGCTAGTTAACCAGAGACCCAGTGAGGACAATCACATCCCTGACAGCAGTACAATAAAAATCTGGAAACAATTCTAAAATTGCAAACGTAACCTCCAATTTCTGCATTCCAAATAGATCAAACCCACACATGAGGTCAACAACGTACACAAATAAACTACACAGCACAGAGGGTGAAATGGTCTTCCCACCTCCACACAGTGCGGGCACTGGTGCTGGCGACAGTGCTGCTGCTGCGTCTGGAGTTATTTATGGGGGTAGTGCTGAATCTGCAGGAAGTTGTGGCTGCAGGAATGCAAAACGCCGCACGTTTATAAAGAAGTCCTCTGGAGTTCATCCTGCAGGCGCATTATTCCCTGCACGTGTCCATGTGAAACAGTCTAGAACCTCTCGTTACCAGCACGCGGGAAACGGCGAATGTGTCCATAACATCACTGCGATTCCTTACCATTTCAATCGCAACTGCGCCCAGCAACGGGGGGAAAGGCGGGCGTACTTCCTCTACACTAAGAGGCCCCAGCATGACAAAAAGACGACCTTCTGCACCTGGCAGACTCCAGTGCCCCTGGCACGCTAATGCGGCATTCAATGGACCAGTGCTGACAGACACCTTGGGTTGGCTCGCGGAGGCGTCACTTTCGCCCTTGTGTAGCAGCAAATCTGTGTAGCAGCAGTCGCGCGAGGCCCACCTAGTTTACCAATATACGCGGCTCGCAGACGGCTCCTGGGCGCCGCCTACTAAACCGCTTACACATCCAACACACATGCATAGTGGAAGAGACGGAGAACATGCCGGTTCTGTGGTGCCATATGCTCTGGGTCGCTAGGCTCCCGCGTAATATGAACACGACTTCACATGAAGCCTTACGACAAGCAGGGGTTCGCACACTTGAGAGGCAATATAGACCTAAACAGGGCGTCTGCTACGTGGACATCACAGGGCTGTCGCCCGCAGGATTCTACGCGGATGCCGCAGTCCACTGAGGAATGAATGTCGACGGGCTACCTTTTCGGGCCCCAAATTCAACCCGAGAGGAGGAAGTTGCAATAGCTCTCGCTCCCGCCGATCCAGAATCGAGAACGGTTATCACAGACTCTCGCCGGGCAGGTGAACATTATCTTGCAGGCGAAATATCACCTCTTGCCTCCCAAATTCTAAGAGGCTCTCCCGGCGATCCAAATCGCACAAAAGTGATCTGGGCTCCTGGCCACCAGGGTCTACGAGGCAATGCGGCCGCTGATGCGGCCACCCGAGCGCTCACACACTGGGCTCCTCATCCTAGCTGTCCTGGCTCAGAAGCTCATAAACCGCTCCTGCGGTTCCGCGAAATCCTAATTCATTATTGCGACAGCCACCGCCTCTACCCGGCACCTGCCAAGGAGCTGAGTAAGGCGGAGGAGCGAACTCTGCGGTGCCTGCAGACAGGAACTCTTCTGTGTCCTGCCATAGCAAAACACTTTGATCCGAACACAGATGGGCGCTGCCCGCACTCTGGAGAGATATGCGACATCTTTCACATGGTGCGGGAATGTACTCGGAAACCTCACCTTCTCCCTTACCCCACCCCCACCTGAGAGGCATGGGAGACTGGCCTCCTCAACTGCTCCACACTGGAGTCCCAAAGGGCTCTAGTAAAGCGGGCGCGAGACGGGGCCTCGTCGTGCGGTGTCCCGGACTAAGGATACCGCCATGTAGCAGGGTTTTCTGACCCTCAAACTCTCTTTGAGTATTAAAGTTTTTTTACCACCACCACTCTCCCCCCGCCACACTCCTCCCTAGATAACAAACAAGCAACACTCTGGCCCAGACTACAGACACCAACTCTCCCCTCACCCCTTAACCTAGCCCACTATCATCCCTCCTTCCCTACTCCGGCATGCGCCCTATGCCCAGAACCCTTCGCTTCTTCCCTCCACATCCTTTCCCTCTGTCCGGCGGATCCTTCCCCCGCGGGACATAGAGAACCTCAAGACCTGAGTGCAGTGGGATTTTGCGGGGACCCTGGGGCGTGCCCTGAATTCCTCTTCAAAAAATTCAGGGGCACTTTGACTGTTTAAAGTGAGTAGAGGCCAAAGCGTTTTCCGCACCACTTTGCCTATGTGGCACTGGTGACGTCACCACTGGATGACGTCACACATAATTGATTGGTTTATTGGGGTTTCACGCCACAAAGCAGCTCAGGCTATGAGGGACGCCGTAGTGATGGGCTCCGGAAATTTCGACCACCCGGGGTTCTTTAACGTGCACTGACATCGCACAGCACACGGGCTTCCAGAATTACGCCTTCATCGAAATTCAGCAGCCGCGGCCTCGATCAAACACGTGTCTTTCGGGTCAGCAGCCGAGCGCCGTAACCACTGAGCCACCGCGGCGGGGCTGATGGCGAAGTAATTACAAATTACTATTTAGTGACTAGTTACTGATTTATGACTAAATACTAATTAACTGCTAATTAATGACGCTGTTCGCCTTTAGGAGTGGAACGCGACAGCGTGTTGTAGCGTTGCCAGGCAGTCCACGGAACGCCACCCCCCGTTCGTCGCGATGCCTTGTCCTTTGAACGCGACGCTTTTTGAGCAAAGGAAATTACGCAGTAATTCTCTGTAATCTCGGTTTTACCCCCATATCGCACCGTACAGGAAGGGACGAACGCCACCACCCGTTCGGCGCGATGGCTTGCCCTTTGAACGCAACGCTTTTTGAGGAAAGGAAATTCTGTGTCATCTCAATGGACACCCGAACCGCACCGTACAGGAAGGGAGGAAGTGGGAGTGAAAGAAGAAAGAGAAAGAGGGGCCGTAATGAAGAAATTGAAAATGGTATTTGAGGAAAGTAAATTATGCAGTAACTGTCTCGCATATCTCGGTGGACACCCGTCAAAACGCGGACACATCTGTCGACACGGACGCAGCAACGGCTGGCGACACGGACGGAGACACGGCTGACGACACGGATTGCTAACGAAAGCATGAGGCATTAAAGGCTCTCGCCTTAATATAGCTTTTCTCTCCATCTCTCGCCTCGCGCTCCAGGGGCCATGGTTCGGTTCCCCAACTCGACCAATTTCCTACTCGGTTTCATTTATTAATAAGAGTTGAAGCAGGCATTTCATCAAAAACATTACAAACAATTGTATGGTCGTGCCTGATCCTCGCACACCGCTGTGTTTGGAGCCACTGGAATTAGCGCTTTCTCGCTCAAGCCATATTCCAAAACACGATGAAACAATTCAGCTTATAGGTGCATTTTAGACGCAATGCACTTTTACTTAGCGGTGATTTGGGCAGATGCTGAGTTCACCCTAACCCATTTCAGGGGATGCGCAAGTCCTTTTGACAAGTTCTTAAAAGTACACATTTTCCAATCGTCAAAGTTATGAAACCTGGGGTGCTTCGGTATCTTACATAGCAAAAGAACGTGTCCCTAAGCATACCGCCAAATTGGAGGGCGCTTTTAAAGCTTCAAGGGTGGGACGCAACAGTGTGTTGCAGCGCTGACAAGGAGTCCTGGGAACGGCGCGACGCCTTGTCCGACGGGCAGGAAGCGACGCCTGCCTCTCATATCTCAGTGGACACCCGAACCTCGCCAAGGGCGTTAAGTGCAATGAAATGAAAATTGGTTTGATGGAAAAGAAATAACGCCTGTCTTTAGTACCTCAGTGGAGACCCGAACAGAATATGCACCACAGTTCATGTCTGTAAAGCACCATCCTAAGACAACACCATATTACTACTACAAGCGCCTTTGTTCAGTAGAAACCATCGTGCTGGCGTGGGTGGCGGTCTGTTTAGTGTGCTTCGTCTCACTCCGGAGGCGCCCCTCCGACCCCGACGATCAGGAACTCGAATTCACTCCCGCTTACTCCTTTAAAGACATTGTTTTACATTATCAATCTGGCCATGGTCTTTATCCCCGCCCGTGTAAAGGTCTCTCAAAGGCGGAGGAGCGGCTTTTGCTTCGCCTGTATACCAATACTTTGCTGTGCCCGGCAGCTCTCAAACACTTCGACCCTTCTTTCTCGGGCAGCTGTCCGCACTGTGCGGAGAAGTCTTCGGACATTTACCACATGGTGTGGGCCTGCCCCTCCAACCCTGCTATCCCCCCTCACCCCAACCCAACCCGGGAGGACTGGGAGGCGACCCTGCTCGGCTGCTCTGACCTGCAGGCCCAACGGGCCTCGGTCGCGCGAGCCCGGGCGGCGGCCGACGCCACTGGGGTCCCGAACTAGGGACCTTCACCTAGTACTTGTAAGGGCTGGCCCCCTCTGGGTCAGCTCATGCAATACCTCCAGTAGTGCATATGTAAATAAATGTTTTCCACCCCCCCCCCCCCCCCGCTCAAACGGCAGCCGCTATCCCTTGGGCCGCGGTGGCGGCTTCAGCCAGCTGGAGGAGCTTGATCTGCGTCCTCGGCTCGGGGCTGAGCAATAGAGCATCCCAATGAGCAGAGTCGGTAATGACCTGACTCGCGGGTAGGGACTGAGGACAGTTCCAAATAATATGATTTAGATCGGCTTTGCTATCACAATTTTTGCGTTTGTCTCAGTAGAGTCCTTCCGAATAGAAGCTACAAAACTGGGGGGAATCTGAGACTTGCAAGCCTGTAGTGCAGCAGGATTTCTTTGCAAGAAAACAACCTCTTCTTGCCGGAGTATAGGGCGGGTGGGCTGCACGACCCAGCTCGGCGGGACAGTTCTCGATCTAGGTTATGAGCCGCCTCATTACCAGCAAGGGAGGCATGAGCAAGTGTCCAGATTAGGCGAATGCGCCACGTGGGCTGATAATTTAGCAGAATACGTGCTGCTTTTGGGGAGATTCTTCCAAACGTGTAGTTACGTATCGCCAATTTTGAGTTTCTGACAATGGTTTCTGCCGAGAATCCCGCAATGGCTAGAGCAATGGCTGTTTCTTCTCCAACATGTGCGTGCCTAGTGCGTATAGTGCCCCCAGTTATGAGTGTACCACGTTCTGTGGCGACCACAGCTACCATCGTGTCAACCGAAGAATCTGCTGCATCGACATATACCAAAGAGGTATCATTAAGAAAGCGTTTTCCTAATGATTTGGCTATCTCTGCACGACGTTCAGCGTGGAAGTCTGGGTGCATGTTCCGAGGTAGTCGAGGAATGACCAGAAGCGGGCGTATATGTTTGGGAAGGCCAGTTGCTGGTCCGCCTTGTCGTCTGTATGTTATGCCTAGTGTAGACAGAATGTGTCTGTCAGTTGGTGTGGCTGATTGTCGTTGTACTGCGAGACGGTTACCGCTTCAATATTCTCACTTAGGATGCTATGATGACCGAGACCTAACACTTGCTCAGTCGCTGTGTGCATGGTTAGCCCAACTGCCTCTTCAACGCATTTTCTGATTATGGCCTCCACTTTCTCTCTTTCAGCTCACTTGAGATGTCTGTAAAGGCATATGCAAGCTATGCGGCTGATCACAAAGGCTTGTACTAAACGGAGAGCATTGCATTCCCTCAAGCCCAAGTGGCGGTTACTAATGCGGCGAATGAGTCGCATAATTTGCTGCGAGGTTCCCTGAAGCTTCTGAATTACGTCACCATTGAAGCCGTGTTCTTGTAGAACTCCCCGACTGGACTGATTTCCTACACGATTTCATTTATTAATACTTCTGGGATTTTCCGCTCACGGCCAATGCCGCCGACGACGACACCGGCTTTTCTGCGACACGGGGCTCTTAACGGTGTCGCGTTAATACGATGATCACGAGGGCTCTTGGCGAATTCGAAAGGCGCAGAATTCTTTAGAGAACATATATGTGTAAAACAGGGCAGTGCAAGAAAACGAGAAAAAGGACAGAAGGCGGAACTATATTCTGGATGATAATAGATGGCTGCTGTATACACATCGTATAAAATGAATAAAAAACGTAAAACGGCAATCACTCGCAGTGGCAGGCTACCATACTACGGGCGCGTTGTCTGGCCATGTATACCGCATTTTTGAAACGGAATCGAAGACACTAGTGCCGTCCTGGCTGTTCACAAGAAATTGGTAACTAAAATGGACCGATTAAGAGAGGCGAGTTACCTCACCTATCTGGCGAGACGCCTTTAAAATAACATTTGCATCGGCGGCAAAGCAATCGAATTCCTTTAGAGCTCTCCTTTTAAGGAAGGAAGGGAAAACTTTATTTACACTAATGGTTTTTCCTGCGGTTTGGGGGCATCTTCAGAGACGACTTGGTTCTACCCCCAGGAGCCTTCTCTGTCGAAGTCGTCCGCCTCTAATCAGTGCTCGGTTGCCCTCAGTCCAGGGCTCCGCTGGCCACTGCCGCCCGTTGAGCTCGCTGTACCAGACCTTGTTGGTCTTCACAGCGGTAATTGGATAGCAGAGTCTCCTACTGCTTCGCACTCGGGTTTTGTATTTTGGGGACCACGTCTATGTTTTGGCAGGCCCATGTGATGTGATAGAGAGTAGGTTTTCCGTCGCACCAGGGACATTTGTCCGCGTATATGGTAGGGTGCATTTCGTTTAGTATATGTAGGTTTGGGAAAGAGCCTGTTTGTAATTGTCTCCAAGTGACCGCTTCCTCTCTGCTGAGAGATTTGTGCGGTGGGGGATATCGCACTCTTCTGCGTCTATTGTTTTGTAGTATGGCCGAGTATTCCCTGGGTGCTGGCGCGAGTTCCGCGGTCTCGTCGGATGCTCGGAAAGTAATGTATCCCAGAGCTATCCTGTCGGCCTCTCGGTTCCCTGCCACCCCCGTGTGCCCCGGTACTCACACAATTTTGCGTCGGATCTTGTCGTTTTGTTCTTCCTGGTTTTTAATTCTGTCGCTCGCTGCGAGGAGTATACGGAGCGTGTGACGACCTATCCTGCCATTTATGTAATTTCGGCAGGCAGTTTGAGAGTCCGTGAGTATTGTTAGTGACCACCCGGTTCTATAGCCCTCCGCCACCGCTAGAGCAACAGCTACTTCCTCGGACTCTGCAGTTGTGCAGCCTCGGAGAGACGCGCTGGTCATTTCGGGTAAAGACGAATCGACCACCGCCGCTACAGCGATTTTGGTATCTCCTCCTCTCCAAGACGCGTCTGTATACACGGTCGTGGCTTGAGGAGCGTATGTTTTCTCGATGAATTCGGCCCTCGCTTCTCTTCTGCCTCGATGGAGGTTGGGATCCATGTTTTTTGGTATTGGCGCTACCTTGAGGGTCTTGCGAAGCTCGTCGGGGATCGTTGCCGTCCTCGACATTTCTCGCATCTGCTCGCGGTATCCGAGCCTCTTCAGGAGCGCTCTTCCTGTCGTTGTTTGCAACAGCCTGAGTTCTTGCGACTCAAGCTGCGCCTCTCGTAGCTCCTCAAAGGTGTTATGTAATCCCAGTGCCATGAGTTTTTCTGTAGACCTGTTGCGTCGTGGTCGGAGCGCTGTCTTATACGCTTTGCGTAGCAGGGCATCCACTTTTTGTATTTCATTTTTGTTGAGGCACTGGTAGGGTAGACCGTTCTTTTCTAGATTCTTTATTGATGATATTTTTCTAAACTGGCACCAAGGTAAAAACAACTGTTAACGTTCATTGTAGAATTTAATGGTCTCATTCTGGAAAGCTCACTATGTTTCAACTTTTCATTGGTTTATATAGCAGTCAAAAGCCACTGTAAAATCGTGTTAATACCCCATCCATTACCATTTATAAGTATGAATCTGCTTTTTTAGATACACGGGGCTGAGTATGCTTTGTGGCTCACTTATCTTTTTTTCTACTTTTTGTGCAAGCCTCGCGCCCATGGGTGGTTATTGCTAACCCTCTTGATTGTTTTTCTTATATTCTTTCACATTCGCAGTCTGTAAACGATTGGAAGTTGCGCCTGTCCCGTCTCGCTTGCAAAGTGTTGTTTTCCTCGCGACAACCCTTTTCTGGAGCAATCTGCTGGTAGTCTCCGCGTCGCAGCGTGGAGGCTCTACGTGGAGCGTGGCAGTGAGCTAAATGTTGACCGGTTGTTGTTGTTAGAGGTTGTCGAGAATACGAAATAGAAATGGGCACGGGGTTGTGACTGGTATGGATACCACTACCACTGCCTGTATGTCGATAGGAGAGAGGAGGAGTAAGAAAAGATGGAAAGAGGTATGGAAGAGAAGTAGTGAAGGAGTGGAGAGAAGAGCCGCCACGCCCTGTTGTAGGCTTCAGTCGTCGAAGAGCCTGTGGTCCTGCCCTCCATGATGGTCTGGGGGACAATGGGGTCTATGTGCAAGGTGGCCAGGGGGAAGGACCTCGGGCTGGTGGTGTCTGGACGACTAGAGGTAGACGTCCAGTCCCGTCTCCTCCAAATAGACGAGGAGACCATTCATAGCGCGACGGGTGTTGTGGCCGGCAGGAAAGAGCAGGTCTTGTGTGGTCTGGGCTGGTAAGCCCAGTGCCCGGTAACAGGTGATGAGCTTGGCCTGTTGAGGCGCGAAGGTCGGCCATTCCCGGAGGAGGTGGTCCAGTGTCTCCTCCGGGTGCCCGCAGCGGGAGCAGTCGGAAGGACCTGCAAGGCTCTTCCTCTATAGGCGGTCGCCCGTCCAAGAGCACCCGATCATCAGGCGCAGCAGGAGAGACCTCTGCTACCTGCTGAGTCGGCTGGATGGAAGGGGTGGTGGTTGTTTCCCCTCAGCAACTCTGGGGTCAGGGTGCTGAAGCAGCAGGTGGCGCTCCGTGATGGTGCGGCCATCGTTCAAAGGCACCACAGCTGAGTTCGGTGGTGCCCTGTTGCTGTGTGCAGCCCTGGCCGCCGCGTCGGGGGCCTGATTGCCCGGCACTCCGTCGTAGCCAGGAATCCAGGCCTGATGGACAAGGCAGCCCCTGTCCAGGTAGCCATCCAGCCTGGCCGCCAACTTGCGAACAACAGGCTGTGGACACGTCGGCTCGGAGAGCAGCTGCAGAGCCGCCCTGAAGTCAGTGACGATTGCTGTGCACAGAGGCTCTGGATAGGACTCTAGAACGTCTGCAGCCAGGTGGAGGGCCGCCAGTTCTGCCAGGGTGGAGCTGGCGACGAAAGGGAGGTGAGGCTGCCTGGTCCCGGCGAGGTTCGGGGTCACGCAGGCAGCAGCTGCGGAGGGGCAGTCTCCGTGGATGACCGAGCCGTCAGTGAACAGGGGAGTGCAGCCCGGAAGCTCCTCCGCCAGCATATATGCCGCATCCTGGCGGGGACCGACGGCAGGTGTTCAGCGCTTGGGACGAGCCCCATGTGCCGGGAGGTGGATCCGGAACCCTTATCGCAGGTCTGGTCAGGGGGGAGGCGGCAGGGTCTCAGGCTGCCCCCCAACCAGCAGTTCGAAAGCCAGGGCAAGGTGCCCCATGCGAGTGTCATGCCGCGCCAGGAGACGCTCCAGGAGGGGGCGGCCATCCGGGGCGAGATGAAGACGTCCTATATGGCGCAGGGCCATGCGGTTCGCCCGTAGCTCCATTGGCCAGGCCCCACCCTTGGTCAGGGTGGCAGGCTTCCGGGAGTCCCGGGGCAGTCCCAGGCAGACGCGGATGGCAGCCCGCTGACAGCGCTCGATGGAGAGGAGCTGGCTGACATTGAGCCGAACCAGTGGAAGGGCGTATAGGAAGAGAGCCCCTGCCATGGCCTGGAAGAGGCGGAGGCCCATGTGGGGCGTGATGCCCTTTCCCTTGGCAAGATGCTTCCGGATGGCACCCCGTGTGCATGTAGTTGCAGTTTACAAGGCACGTAGTGCAAGGCCTATTGACTAAGCGGATGATTGACTAAGCGTATTCTAAATTTATTGAAGCCTTCGCACGTATTTACGCTAAGCATTTCCCTCTAAAAACTAGTAAGCCATCGAAAAAGCATAGAAAACCCTTGATTTCACACGAGCATATCTGCATGATCAGAAACAAAAACCGTATTTACCCCAGATTTCTGCTCTCAAGGTCAGAAATGGCCTTGAAAGAATTTAAGACTACTATGAATAAGTTAAATTCTACACTACGACAAGCGAAAATGACCTACTACCAGCAACTGTTCGCAGATGTTTCTAGAAAGCATCCCACTGCTATCTGGAAAATATTAAATAGGGTCTTAAATCGTGGGAACATTGATTCAGCCCCGAAACTCATATTGCACGGCAACGAAAACTTATCTGGAAAAGAGCTTGCTGAAGTTTTTAATCATCAATTTGTAAATATAGCAGGGCCGATCAGTAATGCCACATGCGTGCCCCAAAACACAGTCAATATCAGTAACGTTCCTTTGGGAAGTATTTTCTTCGAACCAACAAATGTATCTGAAGTTTTCAGTTCATTTCTGAACCTTAGAAACAGTAGAGCCCTCGACTTTGATAACTTGCAAATCAAGCCAATCAAATATGTCCTTGAATATATTACTCCTGTACTTTTCCACATATTTAATTTGGCAATTGCAAGACATACATTCCCAGACGCTATGAAAGTAGCCAGAGTATCGGTAATGTACAAAAGCGGCGACAGAAACCTAATGTCAAACTATCGGCCAATTTCAGTGCTTCCCGTCTTTTCAAAAGGACTTGAAAAAATCATTCTTTACGCATAACAAAATTTATCGAAAAATTTCATATTCTTAGCGATGCGCAATTTGGATTTTGAAAGGGTAGATCAACAGAATCAGCGTTATTGGAAATAAAAGAAGAAATTGTACAAAACACTGACAGCAACCAATTTACTCTAGGCCTTTTCATTGATTTTAGTACGGCCTTCGACTGCCTAAACCATAAAATTCTTCTTGGCAAGTTACATTCATACGGTATTCGTGGAGAACAGCTAATGCTGCTTGAGTCGTACCTGAGTAACAGAAGACAATGCGTATCCCTAGACAGCCAGCAATCTTCCTTCATACCTATTGTCTGCGGCGTGCCGCAGGGAAGTATATTGGGCCCCGTTCTTTTCAACATGTACATTAACGATTTGGTGGAAATCGATAAAACAGTTAAATTTTTCATTTATGCCGACGACAGTAGCTTTCTAATTACCGGTAGTGACCCAAACACACTAGTTGTAAAATGTAATGAAATACTCGGTAAACTATGCATGTGGTCACAGTCTAATTTTCTTATATTTAATGCTACCAAAACCAAAGCAATATTATTTCGCGGCCCGAAATAAGATTTTTAAGATGAACAGCGCACTACAATATCAAGGCCAACCTATCGAACTTGTCGAACAACATAAAATTCTAGGCGTAACGTTTCACAGCGATTTGAGCTGGAACAATCATATCAGTCACATCTGTAAGAAACTTTCTGCCGTTGCTGGTGAGCTATCCCGCTGTCGAAAGTTACTTCCTGTAAAAGCTAGGCTTCAAGTATATTATGGCTTATTTTTCTCTCAAATAGACTATTGCAACCTAGTTTGGGCTACCACAACACAAACCTACATAAACAAAATCAGTGTCCTTCAAAAAAAAATTATGCGCCACATAGCTGGTATTGATCCTGGCTTGACCACCCCCGATAGTTTGGCTGACTACAATATTATCCGAATTCATCAGTTTTATGAGTATAGCATCTTGAAGTCATTTCTCTTTTCCACAAAAGAGTTCCAATGTTTTTTTAAACGTGTATCTTTATTGACACGCCACGAACACAATGTTGCTACCCGTAACAACGACCCTTGGCTCGTTCCTCATTTTCGCACCAATTATAAATTGCAGTCCATAAAACACAATCTACCTGTTATATTAAATCGCCATAAAGATAAGAATAACTTTTCGCGCAAGAAGCTACACGAATACTTTAGTAAATTGTAATTGCCTTCTTTCTCGTATTTTTGTAGTTATGTAACTCTGTACAAGTGTCCTCTTTTGTGTGCTTTGTATATATGTATGAACTTTTTATATGTGTATACTCTGTTTAATTTTTGTACTCCGTATGTACTGCCTGTCGCTGCTCTGTAAACGTCTCCGGGACTCAGTCAAGGCCCAGTCGGTCCTTTTAGCCCGCAGAACGTTCCAGTGTATAACTGGAGAATAAATTTAATCTAAAACTGAATTGAATTTCACGAGAAAGACCAGGCCCGATTAGGGCCCTCTCGTTCCATTCAAGAGAAGGCAGTGGTCATCATGTGGTTCCATTGGGCAAACAGAACTGCTGCAGGCAGTGCAAAAAGAACAACATAATGATGTGCCGAGCGTGCAATGTGCCTTTTCATATCCAATGTTTAAATGCATACTATCATAAGCCGTGTAGCAGCATCCCACCGCTGCAACCAGTGTGTACGGCTCGGGTAGCATGACCAGTTGTGACGCAGGGTAGCGTGGTGTGGTTGGTGAAGGGGGGAGGATGGATGAAAGTTGCAATTTGGAACGAGAACACAAGCAGGTTTACTGATACTTTGAAGAAACTTAATTACATATTGTACAAAAGAGCAAAGGGTCAAGACTTAGAAGTTGATAGTGTCGACCGACTGGATGAGCCTTGTCGCCAAGGCCCAGAGCGTTAGTTCTCACTTAGGGCACCGGTTAAATATCCTAAGGCTCCACCCGTTCACCATGCGGTGGCCAATTCAACACGAGGCACAGCTCGGCACAGCACAGCAAGCGGAGGCACTCGTTGCGGAGTCAACGCGTGGGAACTGGCAAGGAGGAAACGCAAGTCCGCAGCTTTTTCGCACTGTGGTGCCACCTTACTGCAAGCGTCACGTTTACATAAATGACATTGCAAGCTGCACAGATAATGCTACATTCGTTTCGTATGCCGATGACACAACCATTTTTATTACAGGCAACGTGGAAACAGATCTAGAAATAAAGGCTAATAAGACGCTGTCTGACTTAGAACGCTGGTCCGCGATAAACTGTTTAAAAATCAACCCGAAGAAAACAAAAGTAATCTTGTACACGCCTAGAGGTAAGATGTTGACAACTAATATGAATTTGTGTCTGGGCAGTGAGCAGTTAGAGATAGTGGACTCCGTTAACATCCTTGGGGTGCATTTTTCAAAGCACCTTACCTGGAATGAGCATGTTGATCACCTACAATCAAAATTGTCATCTGCCATTGGTGTCATTGCTCGTCTGCGTCGCATTCTCCCGACCAGGGTAAAATTAATGTTGTACAATGCACTGGTGGTATCTGTCATGCAGTATTGCATTGTGGTGTGGGGCACAACTGGCGTGACAAACTTGCAGAAACTACATTTGCTACAAAAAAGAGCTGTACGTTACATAGCTGATGTCCATTATACATACTCCACAAAACCACTTTTTCCAAAATATGAAATTCTTCCTGTGTTTTGTTTTTATAATTACAGGTTGATGTTGTGCTACAAATGTTTTGTAAAGTTTGGCATTGATTACATAACTCATCTGGCAAAACTGCAAGAAAACACAAATATTCGTCAGACCCGACATAAAGAAATGTGGTTTGTACACACCCCGAGAACCTCCTATGATGAACAATCTGTATCTTATACATTACCTTCGCTGTTAAACTTACTAGACCGACAAAATTTGATCCCTCCAGAAACCGAAACTGTCGCATTAAACGTTTTTGTCAACTTCTTCATTCGCAAGACTAAACCATGCCTTCCTATTCGCCTAATTTTGTTCACTAATGTTGCTTATGTGTGTTGATTTATCTGTATTACCTTTTGTTGCTTCTCCGATTGATTGCCGTCTTGTTTCATTCTGTATTACCCGTTGCTTTGTGATATTTTTTCATTTTTGTGTAAGACTGGCCGTCATCCTGCTGTCATGCCAACTAACAAGGGGTCGGGACCTCGTCAAGCTGTTCGAGCTTTTACTCCCGTACTCCTCCTTTTCTAAGGAAATAAAATGATTGATTGATTGATTGATTGATTGATAATTTGGCTTAATTTAGGCTTAATTTAAGCGTGATTTTAGAGGCATCTCGGCAGTGTAATCAGTGTTGATCTAGTGATGGGCTGGCGGGACGAGTGGGCTACAGACGGTGCTTCCTCTTGTTGTGTGCGGCTTGGCGTTTCTGGCTCCGTTTGCCGCTCCTCGCAGAGAACTCCCAGTGCTGTACTTCAGACACCTCGATAAGGAAAGGCCTGGAGGACTGCCGAACGAGAGCCCATTCTAGCACGTCCAGTCAGCCGAGCTGCGTAGGAGCAGCTCATCTTCCGTATGTATTGTCTGGCGACGGGGTGCTGTAATGAACGGTGTGCACACCAGCCGAAGAAGATTAGGGTGCAGATTCAATCCACCGGGATGACCACGGTGGCGGCAACAGTAGCGGCAATTTCGACATGTCGTTTGACCCCACGATGATCCCACCAAAAAAAAGATGACTAGCTGGGAAGTAGCTTGTGGAGTAATTCCCACGCTCGGCTTGGTGCGAACGGCCTTCCCCTCGGTACCCCGCAAGAAGTGACCGACGATGGACAGACGACAGGGGAAGAAGGGATTAACCGCATCTGAGAGGAGCCGGGTCGAATCGGAGGGAGCCAGCGCAGATGCGGTCCTCGGCGCCACACGTCTCCCCTTTGCTCGGTAGACACGTGACGCTTGCAGTAAGGTGGCACCACAGTGCGAAAAAGCTGCGGACTTGCGTTTCCTCCTTGCCAGTTCCCACGCGTTGACTCCGCAACGAGTGCCTCCGCTTGCTGTGCTGTGCCGAGCTGTGCCTCGTGTTGAATTGGCCACCGCATGGTGAACGGGTGGAGCCTTAGGATATTTAACCGGTGCCCTAAGTGAGAACTAACGCTCTGGGCCTTGGCGACAAGGCTCATCCAGTCGGTCGACGCTATCAACTTCTAAGTCTTGACCCTTTGCTCTTTTGTACAATATGTAATTAAGTTTCTTCAAAGTATCAGTAAACCTGCTTGTGTTCTCGTTCCAAATTGCAACTTTCATCCATCCTCCCCCCTTCACCAACCACACCACGCTACCCTGCGTCACAACAACTGGTCATGCTACCCGAGCCGTACACACTGGTTGCAGCGGTGGGATGCTGCTACACGGCTTATGATAGTATGCATTTAAACATTGGATATTAAAAGGCACATTGCACGCTCGGCACATCATTATGTTGTTCTTTTTGCACTGCCTGCAGCAGTTCTGTTTGCCCAATGGAACCACATGATGACCACTGCCTTCTCTTGAATGGAACGAGAGGGCCCTAATCGGGCCTGGTCTTTCTCGTGAAATTCAATTCAGTTTTAGATTAAATTTATTCTCCAGTTATACACTGGAACGTTCTGCGGGCTAAAAGGACCGACTGGGCCTTGACTGAGTCCCGGAGACGTTTACAGAGCAGCGACAGGCAGTACATACGGAGTACAAAAATTAAACAGAGTATACACATATAAAAAGTTCATACATATATACAAAGCACACAAAAGAGGACACTTGTACAGAGTTACATAACTACAAAAATACGAGAAAGAAGGCAATTACAATTTACTAAAGTATTCGTGTAGCTTCTTGCGCGAAAAGTTATTCATATCTTTATGGCGATTTAATATAACAGGTAGATTGTGTTTTATGGACTGCAATTTATAATTGGTGCGAAAATGAGGAACGAGCCAAGGGTCGTTGTTACGGGTAGCAACATTGTGTTCGTGGCGTGTCAATAAAGATACACGTTTAAAAAAACATTGGAACTCTTTTGTGGAAAAGAGAAATGACTTCAAGATGCTATACTCATAAAACTGATGAATTCGGATAATATTGTAGTCAGCCAAACTATCGGGGGTGGTCAAGCCAGGATCAATACCAGCTATGTGGCGCATAATTTTTTTTTGAAGGACACTGATTTTGTTTATGTAGGTTTGTGTTGTGGTAGCCCAAACTAGGTTGCAATAGTCTATTTGAGAGAAAAATAAGCCATAATATACTTGAAGCCTAGCTTTTACAGGAAGTAACTTTCGACAGCGGGATAGCTCACCAGCAACGGCAGAAAGTTTCTTACAGATGTGACTGATATGATTGTTCCAGCTCAAATCGCTGTGAAACGTTACGCCTAGAATTTTATGTTGTTCGACAAGTTCGATAGGTTGGCCTTGATATTGTAGTGCGCTGTTCATCTTAAAAATTTTTATTTCGGGCCGCGAAATAATATTGCTTTGGTTTTGGTAGCATTAAATATAAGAAAATTAGACTGTGACCACATGCATAGTTTACCGAGTATTTCATTACATTTTACAACTAGTGTGTTTGGGTCACTACCGGTAATTAGAAAGCTACTGTCGTCGGCATAAATGAAAAATTTAACTGTTTTATCGATTTCCACCAAATCGTTAATGTACATGTTGAAAAGAACGGGGCCCAATATACTTCCCTGCGGCACGCCGCAGACAATAGGTATGAAGGAAGATTGCTGGCTGTCTAGGGATACGCATTGTCTTCTGTTACTCAGGTACGACTCAAGCAGCATTAGCTGTTCTCCACGAATACCGTATGAATGTAACTTGCCAAGAAGAATTTTATGGTTTAGGCAGTCGAAGGCCGTACTAAAATCAATGAAAAGGCCTAGAGTAAATTGGTTGCTGTCAGTGTTTTGTACAATTTCTTCTTTTATTTCCAATAACGCTGATTCTGTTGATCTACCCTTTCAAAATCCAAATTGCGCATCGCTAAGAATATGAAATTTTTCGATAAATTTTGTTATGCGTAAAGAATGATTTTTTCAAGTCCTTTTGAAAAGACGGGAAGCACTGAAATTGGCCGATAGTTTGACATTAGGTTTCTGTCGCCGCTTTTGTACATTACCGATACTCTGGCTACTTTCATAGCGTCTGGGAATGTATGTCTTGCAATTGCCAAATTAAATATGTGGAAAAGTACAGGAGTAATATATTCAAGGACATATTTGATTGGCTTGATTTGCAAGTTATCAAAGTCGAGGGCTCTACTGTTTCTAAGGTTCAGAAATGAACTGAAAACTTCAGATACATTTGTTGGTTCGAAGAAAATACTTCCCAAAGGAACGTTACTGATATTGACTGTGTTTTGGGGCACGCATGTGGCATTACTGATCGGCCCTGCTATATTTACAAATTGATGATTAAAAACTTCAGCAAGCTCTTTTCCAGATAAGTTTTCGTTGCCGTGCAATATGAGTTTCGGGGCTGAATCAATGTTCCCACGATTTAAGACCCTATTTAATATTTTCCAGATAGCAGTGGGATGCTTTCTAAAAACATCTGCGAACAGTTGCTGGTAGTAGGTCATTTTCGCTTGTCGTAGTGTAGAATTTAACTTATTCATAGTAGTCTTAAATTCTTTCAAGGCCATTTCTGACCTTGAGAGCAGAAATCTGGGGTAAATACGGTTTTTGTTTCTGATCATGCAGATATGCTCGTGTGAAATCAAGGGTTTTCTATGCTTTTTCGATGGCTTACTAGTTTTTAGAGGGAAATGCTTAGCGTAAATACGTGCGAAGGCTTCAATAAATTTAGAATACGCTTAGTCAATCATCCGCTTAGTCAATAGGCCTTGCACTACGTGCCTTGTAAACTGCAACTACATGCACACGGGGTGCCATCCGGAAGCATCTTGCCAAGGGAAAGGGCATCACGCCCCACATGGGCCTCCGCCTCTTCCAGGCCATGGCAGGGGCTCTCTTCCTATACGCCCTTCCACTGGTTCGGCTCAATGTCAGCCAGCTCCTCTCCATCGAGCGCTGTCAGCGGGCTGCCATCCGCGTCTGCCTGGGACTGCCCCGGGACTCCCGGAAGCCTGCCACCCTGACCAAGGGTGGGGCCCGGCCAATGGAGCTACGGGCGAACCGCATGGCCCTGCGCCATATAGGACGTCTTCATCTCGCCCCGGATGGCCGCCCCCTCCTGGAGCGTCTCCTGGCGCGGCATGACACTCGCATGGGGCACCTTGCCCTGGCTTTCGAACTGCTGGTTGGGGGGCAGCCTGAGACCCTGCCGCCTCCCCCCTGACCAGACCTGGGATAAGGGTTCCGGATCCACCTCCCGGCACATGGGGCTCGTCCCAAGCGCTGAACACCTGCCGTCGGTCCCCGCCAGGATGCGGCATATATGCTGGCGGAGGAGCTTCCGGGCTGCACTCCCCTGTTCACTGACGGCTCGGTCATCCACGGAGACTGCCCCTCCGCAGCTGCTGCCTGCGTGACCCCGAACCTCGCCGAGACCAGGCAGCCTCACCTCCCTTTCGTCGCCAGCTCCACCCTGGCAGAACTGGCGGCCCTCCACCTGGCTGCAGACGTTCTAGAGTCCTATCCAGAGGCTCTGTGCACAGCAATCGTCACTGACTTCAGGGCGGCTCTGCAGCTGCTCTCCGAGCCGACGTGTCCACAGCCTGTTGTTCGCAAGTTGGCGGCCAGGCTGGATGGCTACCTGGACAGGGGCTGCCTTGTCCATCAGGCCTGGATTCCTGGCTACGACGGAGTGCCGGGCAATCAGGCCCCCGACGCGGCGGCCAGGGCTGCACAAAGCAACAGGGCACCACCGAACTCAGCTGTGGTGCCTTTGAACGATGGCCGCACCATCACGGAGTGCCACCTGCTGCTTCAGCACCCTGACCCCAGAGTTGCTGAGGGGAAACAACCACCACCCCTTCCATCCAGCCGACTCAGCAGGTAGCAGAGGTCTCTCCTGCTGCGCCTGATGATCGGGTGCTCTTGGACGGGCGACCGCCTATAGAGGAAGAGCCTTGCAGGTCCTTCCGACTGCTCCCGCTGCGGGCACCCGGAGGAGACACTGGACCACCTCCTCCGGGAATGGCCGACCTTCGCGCCTCAACAGGCCAAGCTCATCACCTGTTACTGGGCACTGGGCTTACCAGCCCAGACCACACAAGACCTGCTCTTTCCTGCCGGCCACAACACCCGTCGCGCTATGAATGGTCTCCTCGTCTATTTGGAGGAGACGGGACTGGACGTCTACCTCTAGTCGTCCAGACACCACCAGCCCGAGGTCCTTCCCCCTGGCCACCTTGCACATAGACCCCATTGTCCCCCAGACCATCATGGAGGGCAGGACCACAGGCTCTTCGACGACTGAAGCCTACAACAGGGCGTGGCGGCTCTTCTCTCCACTCCTTCACTACTTCTCTTCCATACTTCTTTCCATCTTTTCTTACTCCTCCTCTCTCCTATCGACATACAGGCAGTGGTAGTGGTATCCATACCAGTCACAACCCCGTGCCCATTTCCATTTCGTATTCTCGACAACCTCTAACAACAACAACCGGTCGACATTTAGCTCACTGCCACGCTCCACGTAGAGCCTCCACGCTGCGACGCGGAGACTACCAGCAGATTGCTCCAGAAAAGGGTTGTCGCGAGGAAAACAACACTTTGCAAGCGAGACGGGACAGGCGCAACTTCCAATCGTTTACAGACTGCGAATGTGAAAGAATATAAGAAAAACAATCAAGAGGGTTAGCAATAACCACCCATGGGCGCGAGGCTTGCACAAAAAGTAGAAAAAAAGATAAGTGAGCCACAAAGCACACTCAGCCCCGTGTATCTAAAAAAGCAGATTCATACTTATAAATGGTAATGGATGGGGTATTAACACGATTTTACAGTGGCTTTTGACTGCTATATAAACCAATGAAAAGTTGAAACATAGTGAGCTTTCCAGAATGAGACCATTAAATTCTACAATGAACGTTAACAGTTGTTTTTACCTTGGTGCCAGTTTAGAAAAATATCATCAATAAAGAATCTAGAAAAGAACGGTCTACCCTACCAGTGCCTCAACAAAAATGAAATACAAAAAGTGGATGCCCTGCTACGCAAAGCGTATAAGACAGCGCTCCGACTACCACGCAACAGGTCTACAGAAAAACTCATGGCCCTGGGATTACATAACACCTTTGAGGAGCTACGAGAGGCTCAGCTTGAGTCGCAAGAACTCAGGCTGTTGCAAACAACGACAGGAAGAGCGCTCCTGAAGAGGCTCGGATACCGCGAGCAGATGCGAGAAATGTCGAGGACGGCAACGATCCCCGACGAGCTTCGCAAGACCCTCAAGGTAGCGCCAATACCAAAAAACATGGATCCCAACCTCCATCGAGGCAGAAGAGAAGCGAGGGCCGAATTCATCGAGAAAACATACGCTCCTCAAGCCACGACCGTGTATACAGACGCGTCTTGGAGAGGAGGAGATACCAAAATCGCTGTAGCGGCGGTGGTCGATTCGTCTTTACCCGAAATGACCAGCGCGTCTCTCCGAGGCTGCACAACTGCAGAGTCCGAGGAAGTAGCTGTTGCTCTAGCGGTGGCGGAGGGCTATAGAACCGGGTGGTCACTAACAATACTCACGGACTCTCAAACTGCCTGCCGAAATTACATAAATGGCAGGATAGGTCGTCACACGCTCCGTATACTCCTCGCAGCGAGCGACAGAATTAAAAACCAGGAAGAACAAAACGACAAGATCCGACGCAAAATTGTGTGGGTACCGGGGCACACGGGGGTGGCAGGGAACCGAGAGGCCGACAGGATAGCTCTGGGATACATTACTTTCCGAGCATCCGACGAGACCGCGGAACTCGCGCCAGCACCCAGGGAATACTCGGCCATACTACAAAACAATAGAGGCAGAAGAGTGCGATATCCCCCACCGCACAAATCTCTCAGCAGAGAGGAAGCGGTCACTTGGAGACAATTACAAACAGGCTCTTTCCCAAACCTACATATACTAAACGAAATGCACCCTACCATATACGCGGACAAATGTCCCTGGTGCGACGGAAAACCTACTCTCTATCACATCACATGGGCCTGCCAAAACATAGAAGTGGTCCCCAAAATACAAAACCCGAGTGCGAAGCAGTAGGAGACTCTGCTATCCAGCGACCGCTGTGAAGACCAACAAGGTCTGGTACAGCGAGCTCAACGGGCGGCAGTGGCCAGCGGAGCCCTGGACTGAGGGCAACCGAGCACTGATTAGAGGCGGACGACTTCGACAGAGAAGGCTCCTGGGGGTAGAACCAAGACGTCTCTGAAGATGCCCCCAAACCGCAGGAAAAACCATTAGTGTAAATAAAGTTTTCCCGTCCTTCCTTAAAAGGAGAGCTCTAAAGGAATTCGATTGCTTTGCCGCCGATGCAAATGTTATTTTAAAGGCGTCTCGCCAGATAGGTGAGGTAACTCGCCTCTCTTAATCGGTCCATTTTAGTTACCAATTTCTTGTGAACAGCCAGGACGGCACTAGTGTCTTCGATTCCGTTTCAAAAATGCGGTATACATGGCCAGACAACGCGCCCGTAGTATGGTAGCCTGCCACTGCGAGTGATTGCCGTTTTACGTTTTTTATTCATTTTATACGATGTGTATACAGCAGCCATCTATTATCATCCAGAATATAGTTCCGCCTTCTGTCCTTTTTCTCGTTTTCTTGCACCGCCCTGTTTTACACATATATGTTCTATAAAGAATTCTGCGCCTTTCGAATTCGCCAAGAGCCCTCGTGATCATCGTATTAACGCGACACCGTTAAGAGCCCCGTGTCGCAGAAAAGCCGGTGTCGTCGTCGGCGGCATTGGCCGTGAGCGGAAAATCCCAGAAGTATTAATAAATGAAATCGTGTAGGAAATCAGTCCAGTCGGGGAGTTCTACAAGAACACGGCTTCAATGGTGACGTAATTCAGAAGCTTCAGGGAACCTCGCAGCAAATTATGCGACTCATTCGCCGCATTAGTAACCGCCACTTGGGCTTGAGGGAATGCAATGCTCTCCGTTTAGTACAAGCCTTTGTGATCAGCCGCATAACTTGCATATGCCTTTACAGACATCTCAAGTGAGCTGAAAGAGAGAAAGTGGAGGCCATAATCAGAAAATGCGTTGAAGAGGCAGTTGGGCTAACCATGCACAGAGCGACTGAGAAAGTGTTAGGTCTCGGTCTTCATAGCATCCTAAGTAAGAATATGGAAGCGGTAACCGTCTCGCAGTACAACGACAATCAGCCACACCAACTGGCAGACACATTCTGTCTACACTAGGCATAACATACAGACGACAAGGCGGACCAGCAACTGGCCTTCCCAAACATATGCGCCCGCTTCTAGTCATTCGTCCACTACCTCGGAACATGCACCCAGACTTCCACGCTGAACGTCGTGCAGAGATAGCGAAATCATTAGGAAAACGCTTTCTTAATGATACCTCTTTGGTATATGTCGATGCAGCAGATTCTTCGGTTGACAAGATGGTAGCTGTGGTCGCCATACAACGTGGTACACTCATAACTGGGGGCACTATACGCACTAGGCACACACATGTTGGAGAAGAAACAGCCATTGCTCTAGCCACTGCGGGATTCTCGGCAGAAACCATTGTCAGCGACTCAAAATTGGCGATACGTAACTACACGTTTGGAAGAATCTCCCCAAAAGCAGCACGGATTCTGCTAAATTATCAGCCCACGTGGCGCATTCGCCTAATCTGGACACTTGCTCATGCCTCCCTTGCTGGTAACGAGGCGGCTCATAACCTAGATCGAGAACTGTCCCGCCGAGCTGGGTCGTGCAGCCCACCCGCCCTATACTCCGGCAAGGAGAGGTTGTTTTCTTGCAAAGAAATCCTGCTGCACTACAGGCTTGCAAGTCTCAGATTCCCCCCAATTTTGTAGCTTCTATTCGGAAGGACTCTACTGAGACAAACGCAAAAATTGTGATAGGAAAGCCGATCTAAATCATATGATTTGGAACTGCCTTCAGTCCCTACCCGCGAGTCAGGTCATTACCGACTCTGCTCATTGGGATGCTCTATTGCTCAGCCCCGAGCAGGGGGACGCAGATCAAGCTCCTCCAGCTGGCTGAAGCCGCCGCCGCTGCCCAAGGGATAGCGGCCGCCGTTTGAGCGGGGGGGGGGGGGGGGGGGGGGGCTCCGGAGTGAGACGAAGCACACTAAACAGACCGCCACCCACGCCAGCACGATGGTTTCTAGTGAACAAAGGTGCTTGTAGTAGTAATATGGTGTTGTCTTAGGATGGTGCTTTACAAACATGTACTGTGGTGCATATTCTGTTCGGGTGTCCACTGAGATACAAAGACAGGCGTTATTTCTTTTCCATCAAACCAATTTTCATTTCATTGCACTTAACGCCCTTGGCGAGGTTCGGGTGTCCACTGAGATATGACAGGCAGGCGTCGCTTCCTGCCCGTCGTACAAGGCGTCGCGCCGTTCCCAGGACTCCTTGTCAGCGCTGCAACACACTGTTGCGTCCCACTCTTGAAGCTTTAAAAGCGCCCTCCAATTTGGTGGTATGCTTAGGGACACGTTCTTTTGCTATGTAAGATACCGAAGCACCCCAGGTTTCATAACTTTGACGATTGGAAAATGTGTACTTTTAAGAACTTGTCAAAAGGACTTGCGCATCCCCTGAAATGGGTTAGGGTGAACTCAGCATCTGCCCAAATCACCGCTAAGTAAAAGTGCATTGCGTCTAAAATGCACCTATAAACTGAATTGTTTCATCGTGTTTTGGAATATGGCTTGAGCGAGAAAGCGCTAATTCCAGTGGCTCCAAACACAACGGTGTGCGTGGATCAGGATTGCCTGCGGCCGCGTTCCTACGCAGACGCGGCTGCCGCCAGGAAACCAGCGACCTCCCGGCCCGAGCTGCCCAAGAGAGCTGCCGACGACCAGCAGCAGCCCACCGCTGCGCACCGCCCTGCCGACGGCCCCCAGGTGGACCGGGTGGAGACCACCCCGGCCGAGACCCCCAAGGAGGTCCAGGCCGAACACCATCTGGCCGAGACCCCTGAGGAGGACCCAGCCGCAGTGCCTGCTGCAGACAGCCCGACCACCTCGTCTGCCGGCGCGCAGGCGGAGGGCTCCCTGGAGCTCTTCGCGTTCGGCTCGCCCTCGTCCCCGACCGTCTCAGACACAACGGGGGCGTTCTCTCCCGAGTCGCTCGCACCTTTCGGTTCGGCTGACGAGCTGAGCCGGGACTCCGAGTCCTCCAACTCCTCGACCGAGGAGGGTGGGCCCATCGACAGCGGCTCTGTGCTGCGCCTCACGGGGGACCTCACCTGTGAGCAGCGCGCGGCCCTCACCACGTCGACCGACCAGGGCCTGCCCCGTCGTACACCCCGTCGACCACCGCCCGGGGAGGAGGACGGGCGACGAACCGCCAGCCTGGCCGCC